>NC_054707.1:39776639-39991639 GCF_016097555.1 Gigantopelta aegis | reverse complement strand
AGACACATTAGTTAACAAGATTAGATACTTTGTTAAGAAAGATATAAATATATACATATTATTATGTATCAAACTACGTTGTGACTATCATAAATAAGCTATTTTTCTAACAATAGGTGCTGTTGCAGTTGACCATTGCATCTTGGATACCATGACTGGACTAATCGCAGTCAGTAGCCTCATTAATGGAACCACAACAAACGCAAGCGCCCCGCCCACTCAGCAATCGGACACACTCGGACCGCAGCCGCATTAATGGAAACATAGCTTTAGTTGGAAACATGTTACCATGGCAGCAATCTCACAACAGTCTTAGTACATCAAAGATCATGCTATGTGTTGTCTAACTTGGGAAATGCAGCAGGTTCCTTCTATCATAATTTGAACAATATATTAGGCTACATTCAACAGTGTCCTATGACTGGTATATTAAAGGGACATCATTGTATGTGCTGTCCTATCTGTGGAAACGTGCATATAAAAGAGCCCTTGATGCTAATGGAAAAATGTAGCGGGCTTCCTCTAAGACTACTAGTATATGTCAGAATTATCAAATGTTTGACATCCAGGGCTCCGTTCCACGAAGCGATCTTAGCGCTACGATTACCGTATGTGCATAATTACCTTATGTGCTTAAGATGATCTTAGCGCTAAGATCAATTCGTGGAACGGGACCCAGTAGCCGATGATTAATAAGGCTCTGTTAGTGCCGTTAAACAAAGTAAACTTTTAACTTTAACATTTAACAGCGGATGACTAAAACAACGTGCTACGGTTTTGTTAAAACT
Organism: Gigantopelta aegis; assembly: GCF_016097555.1. Classification (NCBI taxonomy): domain Eukaryota; kingdom Metazoa; phylum Mollusca; class Gastropoda; order Neomphalida; family Peltospiridae; genus Gigantopelta; species Gigantopelta aegis. Next base: position 39,990,851 of record NC_054707.1, on the reverse strand, counting down.
AGTAATTCCATTCAGTTTCTGTTATGTCTATATATGGATAGTAAATGCAAAAACCAGGAAGGAAATGTTAGTATGGTTAGTCATTAGAGGAAATCCTCTTTAATATTATGTGACAAGTAAAAAAGAAATTCCTTATAAAGGAATTAATTATATATTTCAGGACGGTCGAATCTAGTAGTTGTTTAGTGGATGTTTTGTTAAAAGTAATTTTTATGATAATTTAAATAGACTCATTAATACTATACCAGAATAAAACGACATGAATGCGCTGTTGTTGTTGTTGTTGTTGTTGTTGTTGTTTTCGTTTTGTCTGCCTTTATATATATATATATATATTTTTTTTTTTTTTTTTTTTTTTTTTTTTTTTTTTTTGCATTTGTTTTTATTCATGTTCTGTTCTGTTTTACTTTATTATTATTTTTTTTTTAATTTCATCGAAACCTCATTAGAATTTATTTTATTTCATTTTATTATTTTATTTTATTCTATTTATTATTATTATTATTATTATTGTTATTGTTGTTGTTGATTTATTTCATTTTATTATTTTATTCTATTCTATTTTATTGTTATTATTGTTATTATTGTTGTTGTTGTTTTTGTTGTTGTTGTTGTTGTTGTTGTTATTATTATTATTATTATTATTATTATTATTATTATTATTATTATTATTATTATTATTATTATTATCATCATCATCATTATTATTATTGTTTGGTCGTTTAAAAGTGTCTTCCAAAAGTGGGAATGTCTGGTAGAATTCCGGACACCTGGAATTCCTTCAGTCCTCTTCAAGTAAACATAATAGGGTTTGAGGACACCCGAACTATGAAACATTATCCGTACGCATTAACCTAAATAAATCAGAAAATCACATGTAGTATGCTACTTCTAATTAAAATGAACCCATTACAATAAACCTAAAAGCTCTAATGTTAACCAAACATTCCTGTTGGATGAGCTTAGTTATACCTTCTAACCCACTTTCGTCATTCGCTTTACGTATTTGTAAATAGTGCATTCTCGACCTTGGTAATGGGGAGCGCCTACGGAAAACAACCTTTCGGTTATTTCCGTACACAAACGGAAAATTTGCAGCACAGTCTGTGTTTACAATTGTTGTGATTGGACAACGTCACAAGTCACGTGCTTATTGTACACAGTTTCATTCATGCCTAGTGGAAATATTAGGTTACTCACGCAGCGGTTGATAGTGAAGCATAAAAGGGTCGGTTTGGCGCAATTGTGACTCAGTTCAAAATTGGAAGAAGGAAAAGATATCTAGCAGTCTTTTAACTCTACCAAATCTAGTATTTCATTAAGACATATTAAAACATGAAGGACCCTGTGTTTAAAGTTGTCGATATTGTTGAAGTAACCCAGCCAATGTTAGAAAATGGAGAAGGAAATATTTTGGAAGAACAACAAAACATTATTTTGAAGGGAGAACACGTGGTAAGTGTTTACTATTATTTGTTTATGTAGTTATTTATGATGTAAAAAATATAAGAAAATAAACACCCGTGAATGTAACACACGTTTAATTCTAATTTGAGAGGGCTTCTTAAGTTGGCAAACTCGTGCCTATTAATTTTTGTGTATATAAATATATGTTTTCAATTCATTTCAAACATATACAGATTAAATTGATCTTAACACAATTTTGAAACAAAAATCAAATGATAAAGTCGATGTTTTATGTCATAATAATAAGTATATGCTAATTGTAACTGAGTAAACAGACATGACAATAGGTTATGTTTAAACTAAACTATTTTTAATAAACATTACATGTTAACTACCACTCTAAAAACCTTACTTTTTGTTTGCTGTTAAATTGTTGAAAGAAAACAATGTTATATTATAAAATTAATAATCGCTTGACACTTACAGTGTGTAATTCGAATTGTAAACGTTTTATTCAATATTTAATTTCAGCGCAACCTTATTCAAGCGCAATTTTTGAAAATGAAATTTAATCAACCACCTTTTTACAGGTGTAAGACTATACAGCAGTTTATACGATGTATATTTCAATTTGTAACATTTCTAAGTAATACAAACAAAAAATGTGTTTGTTTATTTTGTTTAATTTATTGTAGAAATACAATACCGTATTGAAATTGCATGAATTGTTATCAAATGCAATGTACAAAAGTAGCGTAGTAAACTCTCTCTCTCTCTCTCTCTCTCTCTCTCTCTCTCTCTCTCTCTCTCTCTCTCTCTCTCTCTCTCTCTCTCTGTGTGTGTGTGTGTGTGTCTATATATATAGTGAAACTTCTCTAAACCGGACACCAACTTTATCAAGTAAAATGTCCGGTTTTAAGAGGTATCCAGTTTAGTGAGGTTAATTTCTGTACTGATTTTTAAAAAGGACCGTGAAAACGTCCAGTTTGGTTGGAATTCCGGTTTACAGAGGGTCCGGTTTTGAGAGGTTTCACTGTATGTAATCTCAAGTTCTGAAACATAATACCAGATACCCAGTAGCCGAGTTTGTCGACGTTTCTTTGTCTCCCCCTCTCTCGTTAAAGTAGATTGCATTACTTAAAGTAGAGATTATGTGTGGCCACTAAAGATTAAGTTGAATCGTTGCCGTGGGCGTCTGCACCGGCAGCGGTTAATTCTTAGAAATCGCTTTTACTGCGATCATGTTTTAGGGGAAACGAAAAATCGATTATCTTTCTGATGTGTCTTCTTGGGTGTTCTAGAATTACTTAAGACAAACAGAGTTGTAAGCCTCATGACGTCAATGGTTACTCAAGAGAAATAGAATACAGTAATATGAAGACATAAACACCCACACCACGCATTGTCAACTTAATAGTAATAGTAATAATTAAAATCATAATAATAAATTTTATTTATTTATTTATTTATTTATATTTATTTATTTATTTATTTATTTATTTTATACATTTAGCTAATCTCAATTGAAGTCATCGGACAATACTATATAACTTATAGACTTCATTTCAAGTAATAATTAAAAACAAAATTGTATTATAATACTTTATTTACTTTATGATGGTTAAAGTTCATTTCAGTTCAATTCAATTCAATTCAGTTCTTTTATTGTATGTAAGGCCATAAACCCATATATACAAGAACTCGTATATTGATATATGTTGGGACCAGTTGTTAAAATGATTCGCCAGTGAATATTTGAACATGGTTAAAGTTACTAACATTAGCTTATAAAAGTGTCACATGTCATGAACAAAAAGCTTTATAAAACTGGTCCCAGTTAAAATAGCTCGTTGTTTTTCATACTTTATTTCTTACACTCCTGTTAGAGAGAACACTGTTTTAAAATTTTGTATCAAACAGCGATATTCCTCATGCTGAAGAAAGATTTAAACATCTCACTGACTGTTCTACGTTGATGACATAGACACCAATGCTACATCAGCCAATGAAATTAACACTATCGAAAGTGATTGCTCTATGACGGATAAATTAATTGTGCAAGCGTGAATGCAGTTTGTAACTACGTTAAGTTCGAAAAGACGTTTCAAATTCATTTCAACCTAAATAATAGCATGCTACAGTCGTGTCTGTAGGATATCATCCAGCCAACGTTTCACTTTCTCTAGTTAGATACTTTTTGAAACAGCCAGTTACTAGATAAGTTTTGTTTCCACTGCCACTTATGTAATATTTTCTGTGTATATCATTAATGCGCGCATAGGCGTCGAAAGTGCCAACAACTGAAGAAGCCATTAATATATTAATTCGGCTTTCAACTGGGTGATGGGGATGCATAGTCTTTAGAAGTGTGGGTACAGTGACACCCGCCCTCTCCCACCCGGCTTCCAATACCTGTGTGCCATAATCGTTAAAAAAAAACGTGTCCTGAAAATGTTACAATGCTAAAATCAGCAATGTTCGTTTAATTAATGTATATGGCATTAACTAATAAATCCTAGTATTTTTTGCTTTTGTGCTTTCGGATTGAATTCTAAAAACATTGTTGTAAACGTATTTACCGAATCTTTAGAAATATAAACACAGAGGTTTCAGAGGCCCAGAGGCCATTCTATTTTTGGTAAGTTTTAATTAGCAGTTAGTATCGAGACAGACGGTCGCTATGACGACTAAAGGAATTCAAAAGAGTTATTGATTTCGAGTCTTACGTATACGAGACAGCATCGCCTACGTACTTCATTAATCGAGAGCCTACTGTCATGGTTTTATTGATTTCTGAACTGGTAGTCCGTCCAAAGCTATTTCTGGCATCCAATCTCGGCATAAACAACTTAGCGTCTAACGCGGTAATACCATATATGGACAACTGGGACAGTTCTAATATAAGACACCTTAAACCGTTATTAAAGGAACTTAAGTGCCGTTCACGTATTGTAATCAATCACGAATATGTATTTATTTTTTGTCGCAAAAGTTACTCATCTGCGATGACGTTGGAAAAGCATCTCTAAAGACTTTCTTCTTTTTTTTCATCAACCAAAGCATCAGTTTATTTGATGATTATGAACAATACAACCAGTTGCTTTACATTATTTATAATTGTATAATGTGTATCGTACAAATAATTGTTATTAAACAGCTATGAAGTAGTTCTGGCTTATCATATTGCTGCTTTAATTGTTTAAATGCGTAGTTGAAGTTTGAACGTATTGTAATTTTGATCCCAAACCTACTCCCTGGCCGGGTTTCTTTCAATCCGTCTCTAGCCATAACCGTATTTAGGGGTGGCATTTGCGAAAACATTTGTTTCGTTTAAGAGCACCATTAGAGCTCATTAGTTAATTCAGCTATTGGATGTCAAAACTTTGATCATCCGGACATAGTCATAGAGGAAATCTTCTACAATTTTCCATTGGCAACAAGGGTCTTTTATATGCACTTTTTCACAGAAAAAAAGGTACATACCATGGCCTTTGATATATCAGTCTTGGGACACTATTTGGTACGGAGGGGATAATCAGAGAATTTATCCACCGATGGAATTGGATCCTATGCCTCAAGAACTTCAGGCAATAATTATACCGACAGTCAGGTGGAAAACGAAAGAAAGAATGAAAAAAGGGCCTCTCTTTGGTCTAAAAGTAGCCATTTGCCTGGCTAGAGAAGACCATATTTTTGTACCTTGGTTCGTGTTTGTTTATTGCGCGTCCATCTCCTATTTAATTTAGGTTAGGTACGGTCTTGTACAATTATATTCATAATAACAAGATGTTGTGTATCCCATTCTCCAGTACACCGAAACACATTCAGATGCCCATGATGATGATGATGGCATTGATGAAGATAATGAGATAATGATGGTGATGATCACTGGCGTAGGATAGTTTGCTTTATATTTACTTTATAATAGTGTAAAAGTGTGTAAATATAAAAGTGTGCCCCCCACTTTTTGGCACCTTCCTACGCTCGTGATGATGACGATGACAACGACCATAATGATGACGATGATGACAATGATTATGACGATGGCGATTAAAAAAAAAAAAAAAACTTAATACATGACAATGATAATAAAACATAGGTAATAAGATCCATGATGTTGACAATGATACGGCTGTAGATGATGATGGATAATGATGTCTGGATGACTATGTCTCTAACAGTATGTTTATTTGTTTTTAGATATTGGACGAGGCTAATGGGACAGGAGGTAGCGAGGCGAGTTCTAACGCCACAGACAGTGTTGAGAGCGACCTGTCAGCGGAAGAAGACCGGGGAAGCTGGGGAGGCAAAATGGAGTTTATTTTTACCTGCGTCGGTTATGCCGTCGGCCTCGGCAACGTCTGGAGGTTTCCTTATCTCTGCTACAAGAATGGTGGAGGTTAGTACACACGATATTGTAATTACAAAATATATATATTTCATAAAGAGGTCCCTGTGTTATGATTAAGTATTTATTTGTTCGTTCGTTCGTTTATTTATTTATTACGATATATTTTTATGTTTTTGTTTTTATTTTTAATAAATAAATAACTTTATTGAAATATAGTAATAATGTTAGTGTTTTCAATACTTTAAAAAACAAAACAAAACAAAACATGAACCACACTTTAAAACAAACAAATCCAGTCTAACCGACCAAACAGAGTGACAGATAACAAAAATAAACCTATTGGATTGCTTTTTTCCGTATGTGTCAAGTAAAAGAAAACAAACATTGGTTAGGAAGTATGGTTATTGTTTACATCTGTTCGATAACACCCACGTGTGACAGAAAACGAATAAGTGTCAATGCCATTTATAACAATGAAAATGCTCGCCTTCTGTGTTTTGTAGCTGCCTACACAAATCCCATTTATGCCATTAATAAATTATTATAATACATCGCAGATAATCATTCAGAAAACAGGCGTGTTATTTTCCAGGAAATAAAATGTAGCAGATGGAACATTGGTGGGAAAACATGTACAAAACTGGATGCCGAAGTGAAACAGCCTGTTACCTCTCTGACCCGCTACGTACTAAGCAGTGCTGATTATGACGTAGAAAGAGTAGGAATATAAAAAGTGCTGCTGATAAATTATGTAGCGCGCAGTAATACATGCAAACAGATGCACAACTCTTTAACCTGATACCATGCTGTATCTAACCAATCACAACATCCGTTACGTCACGACTGTTTATTATCTCTTGTTCGCGATTAGGGTTGCCGGAACAATAAATAAAATTGTTTTTATTCTAATGTTACAAAAGCTGCATTGCACAGAATCAAAGTGAAATTATGATATAAACAGACTTAAGTTGTTGTTATTGTTTATTTGTTTATTTATTTATTGTTTGTTTGTTTGTTTGTTTGCTTATTTGTCTGTTTTCCCTATACGTATTTGTGAAAAATATTATATTAGTTTAAAGGTGCTCCATTTGTTTAGCTGAAGAAAACTACATTACTAAGTACCTATTCTTTTTATTGCCTTCCCCCAATTATTTTAGGCAAGTTACGGCCCTGGGATAGACAGACAGACAAATAGACAGACAGGCAGAGAAGAGTTAAAGTTTGTTTTGTTTAACGACACCACTAGAACACATTGATTTATTAGTAATCGGCTATTAGAAGTCTTAGAGAGGAAACCAGCTACATCTTTCCATTAGTAGCAAGGTATCTAATATATGCATCATCCCATAAATAGGATAATACGTACCATGACATTTGATATACCAGTCGTGGTGCACTGTCTGGAGCGGATGGGTTCACTGACGGGGATCGATCCTAGACCCATCGCGCATCAAGCGAGCGCTATAGAGACATGCAGATAAGACTTATTATATGCAGATCGACACTAGCCGTATGTATGTTATTTCGGTGGTAGTTGTTGGAGGTATGTTATTTTATTTATTTGTTTATTTATTTCTCACAGGTGCCTTCCTCATCCCATACTGCATCATGTTGGCAGTGGTAGGTCTTCCTCTGTTTTACCTAGAGCTTGCGTTTGGTCAGTTCGGAGGGGTTGGACCAATCACTATATGGAGGGTGAACCCACTCTTAAAAGGTAAGCATTGCTGGTCTAGTTCCATAAACACTACTAACATAATGAATACCTATTAAAACCAGTGTCCTCAAATAAATAGGAAATTAGCCATCAAGGATGAAATGAATAACTGAAAGGTTTTATTTTATAATCATTACATACTCACCACGAATGCAATGAATTTGTTTTTAAATAGCTTATTCAATACTTAACTGCTTTATTATGTTTATGCGACTCCCTTCCAAAACTAAGAAAAACTTAAAGTTTAAAGCTGAACCCTTTTGTATCTTGCTGAAGAGAAAATCCCTTATTACTGTGCTCTGATTATTTTCTCACTTCTCATTATTTTAGGTTAGGTACAGCATTTCTATTGAAATTACACAATAGAATATATATTATATTTTGTGACATTTTGTAACTGTGTTACGTTTTTAAAAATTATAATTAACTTTTTAACTTTTTAAAATCTGTTTTCAGGTCTTGGGTATTCAATGGTGATGGTGTCCTGGTTGATTTGCTTGTACTACAACGTGATTATCTCCCATGTCTTGTTCTACTTATTTGCGTCCATGAGGAGCGTGCTTCCTTGGACTACTTGCGGAAACGCCTGGAACACAAACAGCTGCCTCACTTTCAACTTTTCAGCCGGCGGTATGTTTTTTCTATTTTATTTCCTCCATTCTTCTTTCTTCTCCTCCCGTGTTATAACATAATCTTCAGTTTTAATTGTTGCAAACATACAATAAACACTATTTATAATAGTACCATTCATATTTCCAGAGCCTGAGCTCCATGGACGCTTACCAAATGAAAGCTTCAACACCCCAGCTGAAGAATATTACAAGTAAACATATTTTATTAGCTATTAATTTGGGGGGGGGGGGGGTAAAATTAGTCTTAACTAGCTAAATCTTTGAAACTGATAGTTTCTCCTTGTTAGTGAATAGCACGATTGTAAACTAATGACATATAAATGACAAAAGAATATTTTTAAAGTGTGAATCTACTTTTCTTAGTACTTGTGGGGAGTTTTCGTGTATATAATCACTAATTTAAAGAGGAAGTCTTACAGTTTTTATTAATGGAATTGGACACGCCAGTGACGCCACCACCCTTGGCTAAGTCATTTAATGTATTCGCTCATGATATAAGTTGAAATGTGCCAATTCTATATAAGGGCGGAAAATCGTCTTTCATTTCCAGTTCCAGAAAAGAGCTATAATTCAATTCGTCCAACTAAGTCAAAAATCACTCAAATAGCTCGCTATTTACTTTCGACGAACCGTTCGAAATTAATTCACGAAATTGCGCAAATTTCCAAAATTCAGTAACGCCACAAATACTCCCGCCCGCTAACGATCCTGGTCGGTTGCTCTTGCACTTGTCATGTGTGGGTGGTCCTCTCCCACTCCCAACCCTTTCCTGTCCTGGACGAAGGAGCCGACACCTGAGCCCATGGCAGGCGTGCGCTAAAAATGCTTGCTCTGAATGTGCACATAAAACCATATGACTATGACTCCTCTTTCATTTCCATTCTGATTTTCTCGTTAGTTTAAACCATAAGTAGGCTAAGGGATTACGTTTGTGATGTAATCAGTTACCTGACATCATGTTGTATAACAATCGTATTATACTACTGAAGCTGCTTTTGATCACTGATTTACAGTAAGGATACTTGGTGTTTACCAGTGCTAATATTTTCTTTACATGTCTGGTAATGTTGGCAGTTATTCTCTGTTTTCGTCATTGCATTGTCACCATACCGGCATGCATCTGCTTTAGCGGTTTGTAAATTCATTCAAACAAAACCGGACTGACTCGAGGCTAACTCATTTAATACTCATTGAAGGATGAAACTTAACTTTATAACTCCAGGAGGTAGGAAACAGGAAGCTGATTACATCATCTCCATCCGTTTTAATGATAGGAAAACTACAAAGCGAAATAGACTAGTTAAATTCTGTAATTTTCTGGAACGTTTGGACAAAGATGTATGGATACAGAGGCGGATCTCTTTTTTTCCTTTTTTTAATTTTTTGGGGGTGGGAGTTATAATTTTATTATATATTAATTTTCATTTTTTTACGATCCCCCTCCAATCCTCCCCCAAAGTTTCCTTAGCATTTCACCTCATGTCACTGCCCCCCCCCCCCCCCCAAATGGATTTTCTGGATCCGCCACTGGGACAAATAGTATTTAAATGTGTTCTTGTTTAAAAATATATTTCCCCAAAAGCTATTACTTTTTAAATACAAGTGTTTTTGTTGCATGTTTTTTTCTTATTATTTCTTTCATTGGTTTTCTTTGTTGCTACTTTTGGGAAGGAAGGATTTATTTGTCTTTTTTGTTATTTTTGTTTGGTTTTGGATATTGGGTAGTTTTGGGGTGGGGGGGGGGGGTTGGATTTTTGGGAGAGGGGCGGGTTCCGGGGAGTATTGGGGGTTTTCATATTATTATTATTATTACTTATGTATTACAAGTTTGTTTGTTTTGTTTTTTTACATGTTTTTGATTGATAGGAAACTGACAGCTGATTTATAAATACTTCATTAATCGTTTTCCTTTTCAAGTAAAACACAATTTTTTTTTAATGTATGTATTAATCAGCTTTGTATATTTTATTTCGCAGGTTTTATGTGCTGGAACAGAGTAAGGAGGTTGACGAGATCGGGTCTCTGAACTGGAAGTTAGCACTCTGTCTTCTCGCAGCTTGGGTGATCGTTGGTATCTGCCTTATACGTGGAGTACAGTCCCTTGGAAAGGTACCAACACTTGTTCCACAAAATAATTTAAGTTTTATTCTAATCATAAATAATAATTAAGCTTGTCCTTAAATACTGAATGTTGTTTTTTGTTGTTTTTTGTTTTGTGGGTGGTGGGGGGGGGGGTGTTAATGGTGGTGGTGGTGGAAGAATGGCTGTTGGTTATTTCACTGACCCCAAAGTAACTTTTGTAATGTTAACCTTTCGTATTTTTATTATGAAAAGTAATGTTAACCTTTCGTATTTTTATTATGAAAAGTAATGGGTGATTTATCTTCTCTTGTTGCAGGTTGTATATTTTACGGCCATCTTTCCATACTTCATGTTGACCATTCTGTTGATTCGAGGTTTAACACTAGATGGCGCTGTAGATGGCATAATTTACTACCTGAAGCCAAACTTCAGTCGTCTTGGCGACCCACGGGTAAGATGTGTTACTTACTGTTTGATTATTAACGTCATTAGTTTGTGTTAAATGTATCTACTGACATTCTCTTAAATGAAACGAAAAGGTTAAATATATTACATATTAGGGCCTCAGGAACGATATACAAAGGGAGGGCACACACATAAAAAGGAACGAGCACATTTTGTTTTGATTACATCGGACAAAAAAAGTTAATTTTGGGGCCACAGGCGGGATTTAGCTCAGTCGGTTGAGAGCTCGCCTGAGGTGCTTGCGTCGGAGGATCGAACCACTTCAGTGGATCCATTCACTGATGTGTTTTTTTTCTCGTTCTAACCAGTGCAACACAACTGGTCAAAGGTCGTGGTATTTGCGTTCCCGTCTGTGTGATGGTGCATATGAAAGATCCCTTGCTGCTAATGGAACAATCTAGCGGGTTTTCTCTTTAAGATTCTCTGTCTGAGTTACCAAATGTTTGACATCCAGTAGCCAATGATTAATTAATGTATGTGCTCTAGCGGTGTCGTTAAACAAAATAAACACTTTGGGGCCACGTGCCCTTTCCCCCTCCACCTAGGCTGAGTACTTAACTACAGTAAGAGCAAGACGGACATTTGGAGTTACAATTCTCTGTGACAGTGGCAGTCCTCTTTGTGGAGGTGCATGAGGGTTCGCCTGTAAAGGATATTCTTGGGAGTGACTGTTCTCCTATAGACGAGGCACTAGATAGGGAATCATAGAATCACCCACTATTTTGCCAAATGCCCATTCGACTGGATTGTGAAGAGATACGGTCCAGTGGTCATATACGAGCGTATTATTACGATTTTGTCGTTCAAATTATAAATTATAATTGTCCAAATGTGCGTCTTTCTCTCTTGCTCGAATACTCTGTACCTACGACCATGCATATTTTAAAGTTAATTTTCTTTAACAGGTATGGAGTGACGCAGCTACACAGATTTTCTATTCCCTCAGCGCCTGTTCGGGAGGTTTAATCACCATGTCGAGTTTTAACAAATTCCGCAACAACTGCTACCGTGATTCTCTCATTGTTGCGCTCATCAACTGTGCTACCAGCATATATTCCGGTTTCGTCATCTTCTCAATCCTCGGATTCATGGCCAAAGAAAAGGGCGTCGCCGTCTCCGATGTTGCGAAAGGAGGTAAGACCACTCGTGTTTATTCGGATCTCAGTTAGTGTATTTCCGTAATTCTTAAAAAAATTATACGGTTAAACAAGTTTTTGGTCCAGTATTTTTGGGTTTGCATCCAAAATTTAACAGGACCTATTGAGTTTTGACCAGTGTATTCACTTTGCAGTGTTTATTGTAGAATATAATAAAGTAAACTAAAGAAAAGGTTATTTGTTATACTCAAGATTTCAGCTATTTCATTGTCTGAATGAATTTAATGGCTTGGACCCCGTTCCACAAAGCGATACTTAGCCCTAAGATCACCTTAAGTCCTTAGTTACCTTATGCACTAAGGTGATCTTGGTGCTAAGATCGCTTCGTGGAACGAGGTCCAGATGGCTAAATATAAGAATGTTACTTAATTTATCGACAGCAAAATACACTGTATATGATCAGGTAATTAATTAATGCACATATTAAAACAATGGAGTAGGCGAGTTTGGAGGTGCTCCCAAAGACTTGCAGGTATTCTACTTTTGGCATCGGGGTTGATGGGATGGTGAGGAATGTCTAATATTACCTCCTTCTCATTGATGAACAATTACTTGTTATATTTATCCCTGAAATAGTCCATGTTTGGTCATACCTAGATTTACATTTCTATCGATGTATATATACTTTAGCTAAATTAGAATATGTTGTCTTTATAAGAGCAGAATTTTTATAATATATAAATAAATCTCATTAACCAAATCTATTTGTTTTATTTCCAGGCCCAGGTTTAGCCTTTGAAGTATACCCAGAAGCCATTGCACGGATGCCAGTTGCCCCTCTCTGGGCAGTGTTCTTTTTCCTCATGATGGCCACGCTCGGGTTCGGATCACAGGTAAGTTCTGAATAACTATTTCATAACGGGTCCAGGTTTAGTGGTAGCATTATTATTAAAGACTTGGAAACTACATAACAAAATAGTTTAATCAGTTTTGAAGTTAAACGTATGTGACATATTCAAGGACCAATGCTTGGAATAAGCAGCATTATGAAAGGACTTTATATACAGGATGTCCACTACCTTTTGTATATTTCAGCCAGGAAGATAACATAAAATACAAGAATGAAACTTATTAGTATTTCATATAGATACAGAGGACATAGGCAATATGTCTTCGTGATGATTTGTTCCAAGCAATAATCCTTTACAATTAAACAATGATTTTAGGTATGGTTTTCTACTTCTTGACATTTTGTTGCCGCATTCCTGTATACTAGTATAGCAAAAGTTACATAATATTTGTTTTGTCTTATTTCAGTTTTCCATAGTTGAATGTGTCATGAGTTCTTACTTGGACGAGTTCAGGGACTTTCTGAGGACGAAAAAGGCGTCCATCATCTTTCGAATCTCCGTCTGTGTTGTGTCCTTTCTTCTCGGGCTGCCAATGGTGTGCAATGTAAGTACAAATTAAAAACTTTTTTTTTTTTAAATCAAACGTTGTAAGTATATTTGTAACCATGCTATGCATTAATGGTAGCGTCTTGAATACATGACCTATGGCATAATTCCCCAAACTGAGCACTATCGCAACTTTGTGATCTTCCTTTGCAATGCAAAAGAACACGAAACACCGATGTTGCTTAAGAGAGTTTTGTGACTTAGGCCCGTGGATGTGTTTGACTGCTTTATAACTACATTTGTATATAATAACGTTTATTTTTCACACACAAACCACAATGTTTATTTTTAGGGTGGCATCTACCTCCTGAATTTGGTCGACTTCAGCGTTGGTGGTTTTCCTCTGTTGGTGGTCGGTTTCTGTGAGCTGTTGGCCCTTAGTTGGGTATATGGTACGTTCCTCAAGATTACATTTTACTTAATGATATAAAAATTAGTCGTCTTACAATATATATAATATATTACTGTCTTCATTAACATGCAATCGAAATTAACTGACCTAATTGTATGAAGCTTGGCTTGGATTACATTGAGATAATCAGATAATTTTCATTTAAAAACATGTATATTTTATTTTAGAGAAAGTCAAAACATAATTCCGTTATAATTCTTCATTGTGTCTTCACCAAGAGCCAGCTGTCGATTTAATTCGCCGCTTTAAATAAATTTTGAGCCTTTTGAAAATGTTCCATCTTTTAATATTTTTTATATTAATACTGTTGTTAACATATAATTTCTCTGTTGAAGTAAGGACAGTACGTGTCAGTTGAAATCAAGTTTGTTTTTCTGCTTTCAAACTTTTTATCATTTCAATATTATCATTAGTAGTATCATAACCGTAATATTATTTAGCTTTTTATTTTGTTTTGTTGGGGTTTTTGTTGATTTATGTTGAGTATCCTGCCATTTCATTGTTTAATATCTTATATACATCTAATTTAATATGTTTGCTTCTCTTCAGGATTTGATCGATTTTCTGAAGATATAGAAATGATGCTTGGAAAGAAGCCCAACATTTATTGGAAAGTTTGCTGGAAATATGTCTCTCCAATTGTTATCCTGGTGAGTGGGGAACAGTTCCTTATAGATGGATGTAAAAGAAAACGATTAATACAATTGCATTTGACAAATATGTTGTTTATTTTTCACAAACCAATTTATAACTTAATATTTTCATAATATACTAAAATTGGGTCTCATGTAATAAAAGAAATCACAGGTAATTTCGTTTTTAGGCTATAGCTTATCTAGAATTAGTAACTAAGGCAAGAAATGCATTTACAATTCTCAATTATGATCAGTGAATAAACTTGGCATAAGAGCACCCATCACCTACCACCAGCCTTTACTCCTACATCGTTAGGGTAGGAACTGGTGGTGGTTACAGCACTGTGACATTTCAAATATTAATTCAGGTATAAAATAATTTGCCCAACGAACCATACATAGTCTTTGCTTCATATTCTAAAGATATTCTAATCGAAGTCCTGTTCTTCTTTTTCTACAGGTGACTATTGTATTCAACATCGTTCTGTACAAGGAACCTGACCTCGAAGGGCAGGGCTATCCCTCGGGGTATTTGGCGCTGGGGTGGATCATCGTCATCTCCTCAGTCATCCTTATCCCTGTGTGGTTTCTTCTCAAGTTCTGCAAAGATGGCGGTTTTCAGGCAAGTTATATTTGGTGATATGAAACGAATTGAAGGAGTAGGGACGCTTTGCTTTTATATTATTTAGTTTTAACACGTCAAACTTGCAATACTTTGATTATGATTTTTCATATAACATTAATAATATCCAATACATTAACGTTGTGTGAAAACAAGCATATTCTTGAGAGCCGGAGACGCCATGGTTTTGAGGGAGACGGTCGTTCCTCAGTCCCCACGGTAGGCCGGTAAGCGGGTAAGAGCCCCCGAGACGACGTGACATCCCCCGCGAAGGCGGAGACTCGCCCAAGGGCCACCTTCCAGACACGCCTTCTGGCTTTAGCATAATTAATGCGTCCATTGTACGTATGTGCGTCTACGTGCTTGTGTTTGAAAGCCAAAGAGGAAGTAATTAAGTAGTATCCAAAATACATTTTTTAAATACATATATTATAAAAGAAAATATGCATTCTGTATACGGTAAACATGTTGCATCAATGGGTTCTGTTTTGTTACTTCCAGATGGTGAAAGACATGATGTCACCTCTGCCAGAGTGGGGACCATCTAAGAAGGAATATAGATATGGCAATTACGGCGTGGCTCCTGATGGGCATTTCGTCCAGAATACATTCACAGCAGACGGCTACGCTAAGGCTAACGCACAATGGCTGAATCCACAGATAATCTTTGGAAGCAATACCTCTACTTCAACAATGCATACAGAGCTTACGAATGCCACGCCATTTTCCTCTAAACAGAGCATAATAACGACGCCAAACAGCAGTAAACAGTTCTTAACATTACAGAATATATCCATGGTATGAACGGTTTCTTTGGCCGTGTTGGACCTTTCTAAATGGTTGTGGTGACGAGCAGATGATTCACGTGGAGAGTTCTCTGTTGCGTATGATCGGAAGTGCGCCATCTTGCTAATCTCAGAAAGAGGAAGATCGTTGAGCTGTTCTTGGGGATTTGCAATTGAGATCACTTACAATAATGAGTGACTGCAAACTGTGGTTCAGCTGCTTACTTCTCTAGTCCATTGACGTCTTTTGAAATCTAGTCACGACGGCAACATAATCAAACAACATGTCGAAATTGTACGGGTGCAAGTGACAATGCATATGCAAACCTGTGGCGAGTTCAGGAAGGCGAGCTGTTACGATCAATTTGACTGGTACCATCGTCTTCTGTTATGTCACATTCATTTAACGTTAGGCGCAAACAAAACCAGTCTAGCAAACGACCGCGATCGCTTGCTCTTCTGGACACGCCTCTGGTGTGACATTTGCTTTAGAAAATAATGGAATCTCATAAAGAAAAGTCATTGTTTTTATTTTTATGTTGGAGGATTGTTTCTCAGTATACACAGTTTCATGTCTGCGGGTCAGGAGGATTGACGGTTTTCTTGTCATCGTTGTTTATGCTATACATTTGGGGGTTTTTATAGAACAGAACATATACCTATACTTTAAAATATCAATATTTGGTTTTAGTTATATTGACAATCAACTGAACTAGATGTGACTAATTTTTTTTTTTTTTTTATGTTGGAGGATTGTTTCTCAGTATACACAGTTTCATGTCTGCGGGTCAGGAATTGACGGTTTTCTTGTCATCGTTGTTTATGCTATACATTTGGGGTTTTTTATAGAACAGAACATATACCTATACTTTAAAATATCGATATTTGGTTTTAGTTATATTGACAATCAACTGAACTAGATATGACTAATTTTTTATTTTTTTTTATTTTAAGATATGAATATTTTACTTAAAAGATACTCATAATTATTTTATAATATTCAAAATGTATCAGCGTAAATATTTAAAATACAATACATACGCAGTTTAAATTTTTTTTTAAATTAATGAACTGTTAAATCAGCTGTTACTGCAGTTGGGATGTTTGTGCAAATATACATGCAATGGATTTGTGCGAAAACTTTAATGATAATTTATGAGGCTTGTTTTTTTAAAACATACTAGTATGGATTTAAGCATTGTAAATATAATAGTTGATGTTTGTGAGTAGAAAACAGACTGTAAATTCAGCCGTATGTTTCTAAATACACATTAGACAGCATTGGCGAATCTAGTGGAGTTTACAATTTGAATTCACTATAAAATAGTTTGTTACTTGTTATGTAGAAAGTATTATCTGCCATGTCAGATACACTATTCCAGTCTACACGATATCAAATGACGTTTTGTTTGTAGTTGTTAATTTGTTATACTTTTGTTTATTTGTTATACTTAAAACTGCGATTGTTGAGAATATGTTGATCTTATCACTAGAAACATTTTAACTTTATTTCATTTTAAAAAAAAGTATAGATACCGGTATGCATATACATTTCTTACCAAAGGGTTTTATTATTTCTATTATTTTATATACATTTGTGTGACGGGTTGTTGTTTTTTGTTTTCATTTCCAAAATGATAGCATTTAGATATTTGCTTTTTGAGCATTGTTATTAAAATGTATCCATCTTACATTGTATTCGATACACGAATGTATATTATTTTTGCTACAGACCGAAAAACCGTGCATGAGAATGAACGTTATTGATTGGTATGTTATATTAAAAAAAAGCACGTGTGCCTAGAAACCGGTCTTTAAAGTTGTTTTTCAAGTGAGAAAGTCGTTGCAAAGCAGCTCTGTACATAAACAACCTGCCAGAATTTAACCTTGTCAAAGTTGTTGCCAAAGTGTTAGTATTCAACTGTTTGTTTCGTTGATCGTAAGTCACCAGAGGATCAGGTTTGCTGTTTAAAAAAGTGTTCCAAAGACCGTTATGTATCGTGTTTAACGTCGGCCTCAGTGGGGTGGTAGTTAATAATTAAGCCATCGGTCTTGATGCGTATATATACTGGGTTCACATGCCGGCACTGGGTCCCACCAAGAGTTAGCAGTAAAGGCCCAGTGGGGCGGGGTGGGGGGTAAATACCATTAACGACTTGGTTTTCACCAACTATTAACAACGAGCCTTAGTCCTAAACAAAGTTTCAAATAACTGAGATAAAATGAACCATACTTGGATATAGGTACAAAAACTGAATGAAGCTGTTCTTCGCGACTATGTACATTGCTACAAATTAGGGGATGGGGAGGAACAAAAAATAGCTAATATAATTTAACAAGCTTTATTTCCTAAATCTCTATATAGTCTGGGCTAAGTTTTGCAATGATTAAAAAGTTTCTGATTAATTGTTATGTGTTTGAGTAATGTTTTAATTTAGAAGCAAACATTTTGATTTTCGAAAATAAATAGAAAATGCAGTCTAAACCTAGATCCACAGTAAGGCCTATATTGAGAAGAATCCAGGAAGAGTGTTCTGTTTCCAGTGGTGGTCAGCAAGCTCCAACTTTGTTGCGAGTGACATTGACAAAATTGGCACCACGCTTGTTAAGTTTCTGAATGATGTATGCAAATTGTTATAATGTTAATAGTACTGGGTTTTTTATAGGAATATGTCCGTGTATTGTTTGTTATATAATGCATTTTAAAAATAAATTAATAGTTTATTTATTATACGTTTGTGTTTGTTGTATTTTGACAATATTTAAAATTTAAAAAAGTTTTAATATTCAAAACGATTTACGGAAGCTCGGTGGTGGCGCGGTTGTTTATGTTGCAGTGGGTTGTTGGATCGATAACCGTTACAGATGGTGCACTGCTCAACGATAGATTGTGATATATAGCCATACGCAACTCCCACACATGCCCCCACCACACACCCCCCCCCCCCCCATCCCCGCACACCTGCTGAAGAAATACAAACAAAACTGAAGGTGACTGAAATGTTTTTTGTAAATTAGCCAGGTATTTACCATGGAAAAAATGGCTCCAAGACATTTTTCAATGATCATGTAGTTTGATTGGCCTCATCTTCGACAGGCACGCACACGCACACACACACACACACCCACACCAGGTGTGTATGCAGAGGGAAGGTTTCGGAATCGAAACCCTCCCTGCTCAAGCATATTTTATTTTTTTAAATATATTTTCCAGAAGAGAATGATTCGATCCTCCTATAAATTGCGGTCGTCACAGTCTAGACCCCACCAACTGCTAAAATGCATGCACGCACACGCACAAACACACCACACACGCGCGCACACATACATACACAAACGCACACACGTACGCACACACAAATACACCACATGCACACACACACACAAACACACACACACACTGTCTACCAGTACACAAAGTCTACGCAGGTATGGGGCGCCGCATCTTCATAAAAAAAAATGCTTAAATTTCATTGGATGCGATGAGATCTGATTGCAACGAATCGCAACGCTCCTTATAGATTCCCTTGTTATGTAAACTCCATGTTGGCGGGCGAACACTGATGGTTGCACTATACCAATTAATTTCCGGCTGGGTCGAAGTTCGAGATGCACCGAAGTTTTGATAGAGAAGTTAACACCACAAGTCCTGTGATTGGTTATAAATGTGAGTGTGTTGGTTGTAAAAAAAATTAGTTTCATCTGGGCTAAAAACGTATGCAATTTTATTTGATGTAGTACCACCGTGTCAAGTAGCCTTGTGCTTGGAACATGTATGGGGTACCTGTAAAAAAAATTACTCAAATTTTGTGCGAAACTAGGGGTGTTGCAGAAACATCTGGTTATATCGAAAATGAGCCATGAAAGGTACCATTTTCTGCAGTTAATACTTTGAGGTAGGGGTTGTAGTACTGATATTTATGGGTCACAGTTTGGTTGATATATTGCATATAGTGTTTTTAAACACAAACGTTAACATGGTCGCCTATGGGATTTGAATTGGTATAGTCCAACCTGATATTGCTTTCAAGATTGTCACATGTTACCGATGCTGTGATTGGTCAGCGATGTCATCGTGTAAGGGACATAATCGGTGTTACAAATTTTCTTCCAATAGAGGGCGCTAGTAGTGGATATCAGTAATCTTGACATGTATCAAGGCTGAATACGAGGAACGAATATTAGCCTTGATTTATGAAGATGGGGGCGCCGTTAACATTTGTTTTCGTATCTGAAACGGGGAGGCACAAGCCATCGTAAAATATATTAAAAAGTAAACGTGTGTTTTAACACCGCTCGAGTACATTGCCTAATTAATCATTGGGTATGAATGCCAAATATTTGATAATTCTGACATATAATCTTCAGAGGAATCCCATTACATCTTTCCATTATCTGCATGGGATACTTTATATGCACCTTCCACAAACAGGACAACACGTACCAAGACTTTTGATATACCAATCGTGGGGTACTGGTTGGGACGGGGGAAAACCCAATCAGACAATGGGTCCACCGAGTAGGTTCGATCCTGCTACCAAAGCACCCCAGACAATTGCTGTACCGAGTGAGCTACATCATTCAATCACCCCTGCGAGTGCTGTAACCTCACCGTGGTGCAGGGGTGTAACATTCTCTTTGAGAATGGCCAATACAGCACAAATTGAAGTTTAGAGTAAAATTCGGTGTCCGTAAATTTCTGTGATATTTGTATTTGTATTTTTGAACAGTTCTTTACACTGTTCTTGTTTAAACCTTGAATTTTTATATTGATGTTGATCATCACTTTATTTATTTGCATTACCATAGTTTGACACCCAATAGCCGATGTATTTTTCGTGCTGGGGTGTCGTTAAACATTCATTCATTCATTCATTCAATCAGTCATCTGGTTTAACGTGCTAACGTTCAATTAGTGTGGATGGTTAACAGAATCTATCTAGTCAGCTGGTTTATTTATACATCTAATGTCTGAATTTAGTTGACAATAACAGTTTCGTCACTGCAATTATTTCCAGCATCACCTTCGACAAGGTAACAATAGTCATAAGCGTATGAGACAGGGGCAGGAGGGGCAACTGCAGATATTTGCGACCTGAGACCTTTTTACCATGCATTTTCATCATTCTACCCTCAAAATTAGTTGTAACTCATGTTAAAATACGTGGTGATTCGTTTGTAACCCTATATAGTTGTTTGGCAGAATTGTTAACATGAATAAACGTTGTTATCCAGATTCGGGCCATAATTTAATCGAGATGTTAAGCCAAAGATAAATTTTAATCTACATTATATATAAGGCTAGTAGGTACTTGGTTTGTATCAGTGTGTTCCCTAGAAAGGCATGGTACACTAAACACTTTTGGGACATTTTCACCATTTTCAGGGCACTTTTGTTTTCATTAAAGACAAACAAATTTTAATTCAATTAAAAATAAATGTAACTAATGTGTTTGCGTTAATAAATGAATGACAATATAAATGCAAATATATAAAGAATTTTTTTTAATTAATTATTGAAAAAGGCTTGTTTAATCTCAGGGCAGGATGGTGCTAATTAAGGCAAGATGGCACAAGACTATTGAGGCACGGTGCTGCACCATGCTAAAACAAGCTAGGGAAAACACTATATATATATATATATATATATATATATATATGAATTTTTTTAAATTAATTATTGAAAAAGGCTTGTTTAATCTCAGGGCAGGATGGAGCTAATTAAGGCAAGATGGCACAAGACTATTGAGGCACGGTGCTGCACCATGCTAAAACAAGCTAGGGAAAACACTATATATATATATATATATATATATATATATATATATATATATATATATATATATATATATATATATATATATATACCTTTTAAGGGCTAAACCAGGTTCCAGACACCAGGCGCCACCTACTTCGTTCCCAGCCTGGAGCTCGACGCGGTATAACATCTCGATTAAATTATGGCCCGAGAGATCGGTGTCCCGATTAAAAAGGATTTTCTCTGCCAGATGACAAATGCGTATAAGATTACTGGCATGGTGAATTCCATCTCTTACAAATGCATAGGTCTACTGTATGATATAATAATGGAGCACATTCACTGGGAGCCAACTAGGTAAAACCAAAATACGTTTCGCTACGAAGTCCAGTATAGGCGCTGCGGCGACAATATGGTACACCGCATGATCGATATTTTTAAAAGCTATTAGAATTCGTAGAGTAACATAGACATCTGAATTATCTATGTTTCCATACGTAGTAGATTCTCAACGAAGTCTAAATGTTACGTACTGTAAGATATTGATGCTTTTGTGTGCTCTCCCTATTTTGTTTTGTTTTTGTCAGCGAAATGGAGTTTTCTACTGGGATGTATGCGGCCATTGGAACTGATTGAACGCTGGAACGCTTCTCATTTCGACAGCCTGCAGCACCAGGTTGGACTCTTTTTCAGCGATATTCCTTGCCTCCACGTCATTTCTCCGGCTGACGTACGTCGACTTGTTTTTCCGTGACTCGTATGACGGCCATTCTGCAGAACGCCACGGTTATTCGCGTTTAGTATCTACATATCCGTGCCTGCCCTAGCAGCACTGGAAGATTGACCGCCCCACTCTAAGAAGAAACAGGAAGCGGGGTCGACCCCTGCTACTCTTTTCTAGACTTTACTTTGTTTTATATTGATACCATCTCAGCAGTCTTTTTTTATTTTTGGCTTGTAACTTTTTTTTTTTTTCTTTTTTTTTTAAATTCTGTTAACTTTTTTACTAATTGCTATTTTCAAAATGCTGCCCATTTTCAATTCTAGATTCCCCCCCCCCCCCCCCCCCCCACCCCACCCCTTCTGTCCCGGACCCTGTCACTGGCAAAGTCAGAGATTGTCCCCGGAAGAGACGTGCTTGAACCTTAATTGGATATAGGCACGTTAATACATTATCCAATCCGGCCACCTTATTTGGACATCATTCATTAGCTCGACTATCTTCCTTTACGCTGCCTGTGTTACCTTGCAGATGAAATGAGCATGGCAATCAGCAGAAAGTTTCCAAATACAAGGATATTTTAACGTGTTCATATACCACTACGGTTTCGAGCACGCCTGTCACGGGCTTAATGTCTGACATGGTCAGTGACTAAGTCCGGGCCAGGAGGGGGGTGTAAGTTTAAGGTGGGCGGAATTTGCAACAGAAATTTAGAAGTAGGTCTGAGACCTATGGCAAAATATATATCAGCTGATTCATCCTGCTCATGTCTGGACCAAAAATATTAAATCAAAAAATAAATTAGAGTGCTCGGCCGAAAAGGTTTTAAAGTGATTTGAGCAATTTTGACGGTCTATGAAATTAAAGTGTGTTGGACTGTTTACAGAAACAAATAAACAAAATTTTGAATGACGACTCGTAGTTTTAAAGTCCAACTAGCCCCAAAAAGGAGGTTATCTTTCCTAGGTAAGGTTGGCTAAGGCGAGCTGATGAGCGGAGTCGCAGCAAATCTGGGAATGAAGCGCTTCCATTTTTGATGTTGTATATGGCTGATGACGCTTCCATAGTCGCTGCCGAAGAGAGCCTTGATGATCCGATGAATGGTATGGCTATCCATTTTGCTGATCATGATCGCTTGGCGGTAGACATTTCCTCGACGTTAAGTGACGACTAGCCCCGACTTGTCGGTTGGTGACTTGGTGGAGTGAAGCTCGAAAGCGCTTCCACCAGAGAGGTGCTGTAATTCCTCTTCCACTACTCCGCCCAACAGCGTCATCTTGTCCTTGGTGGCCCCCTGTATGAACTTCAGATAACCGGACCTGATCTTCCTGATCTGAACTTTCCAGACGGTATCTGAGTCAACAGGGGCTGGAGCTGGTGGTATCTTCGGTGTTGGAGGAGGCCGGGCCTTGTCAGGTTGGTCGCTCGGCTGTGCGACGGCCTTCCTCTTCGCAACGGCACCTGATCGGACCGGTGGCTTGACGACTGGCAGTACTGGTGACACCGACCAGTTCTGTCTAGGTCACGTAGAGGTCGGTGATGGAGGGCCGCCGCAGGGCGTCTCCCACACCGCGGTGTTGAGTGTCCCTCGCTACATGCTACTAATGATAAAATGTATTGGGTTTCCTCTCTAATACTATGATAAAATTACCAAATATTTGACATCCAATAGCCGATGATTAATGAATCAATGTGCTCCATTGGTGTCGTTACACAAAACAATTGCAAAGCTCGGCGATCTATTTCGAGACGTAGACCACGTGATCGCGCACTGGGCGATTCCGCCTTGTGCAGCAGTTACAGGGGCCGTCTCATATGAAGCGAAGTTACAACATGGAAGAGTTGGCTAATGCCGTTTTGGATGAATTTGGATTTCATTACGTCATTAAACCAAAACAATTACACATTATTGATTCCATTTTGAATTTGAAGGATACATTTGGGGTGTTATCGACAGGATACGGCAAAAGTATGTGCTACGTACTGCCTCCTCTTATGAGATGACCCCTGTAACTGCTGCACAAGGCGGAATCGCCCAGTCTCGAAATAGATCGCCGAGCTTTGCAATTGTTGCGACGGAGTGTCACGAAGCGTAGCTGAATGTGGGTGCTGTCGGGTTTCTTTCTGTAGTATGTGTATTAGTGATTAATATGTGGATTTTTTTGTATCACTTAACTCGAAAATGATTGATGTAAAGGTATTTGACGTCAAACATAGGATTGTTGTGGTATTAGAGCGGGAATCGTTGCCTACCGTTTGGTAGTCAGGAATTGCCAAAAAAAGACATAGGTTGGTCTCTGACTGTAATGAGAGCGTGTTTATGTCCAAATGTCCGTCTAGCTCTCTTACAGTCAGAGTACTCGGGCTGTCAGTCACAGTACTCGGGTTAATCGCTTAGTAAAACGGGGCCCTGGACAGACAACCCAGATAGCTGAGGTGTGAGCGTGCTTGAACCTTAATTGGATACAAGAACCAAAATAAGTATAAATAATAAACAACAATAAAGCAACCATGACGTTTTCTTTAAATTAAATTAAACTAATGGATATAATAAATGTATCGTGGATATAATCTATGTACAGCAAAGGCCGTTGTGCCCAGCAAAAGTCTATGCCACGAATCAAGTAATGTCAAGTGCGCATGTTTACTTTCCATTTCCGCCATGCGTATTTCCGGTTTGATGCTTGATGTGTATTTTTGGTTATTCATAACAATTCACAGCTGATCTTATTATAGAATACTGTCACAAGTGTATTTAGTAATAGTCGGGTAAAGGCGAAACACACATTGAATTGTACTTGACACGTAATAGATCACAATGACAGAAATTTTATCCACTGTCCAGCTGAAAAAGCTTTCGAACCACAAATACAGCGTTGAGGGAACCTCCTTCCTCGAACCGCCGATGCAGAAATTTTGGAGATGGTTGATAGAACAGGTTCCTACATGGTGGTCTCCTAACGCTATCACGCTGGTTGGACTTATTATCAACATTACAACCACTTTAATTTTAGCATACTACAGTCCAGATGCCAGACAACCAGTAAGTGAAATACAGTTACATGTATTATAGTATATATTTGATATCATTTATGATCATGATGATGAAGCATAAAGTCCAATCATATTGTTAACTACCATTAATTACCTTCTTACAGGCGCATTTGCAAGAATTTATGCAGGGGGTGTCTAGAATGGTGAGTGAAATATCTAGGGGGGTGTCGAGTCATGCTGACCCAGAAAGTACATTATTAAAAATAATAATATTTGCTTTAGCAGGGAAGGATTCTGACCTCAAAACCACCCCTGCACACATACCTGTACCGCTTTCCAGACGGTTTGTCCACCGTACAATTCGTCCACACGATTACAATATTTAGACCAATAAATCTAAAATGTTATTTCTTTGCCATTGAAATGGTTAATTATTTTTGTTTTGTGATAAACTACTAGTATATGAAACAAACTAAATTTTAGTGGCACTATCAATTTATTGTCTTTGTACAGCCTAGCCCGAGTACTCTGACTAGGAGAGCTAGACAGACATTTGGACATAAATACACTCTCATTACAGTCGGAGACCAAGCAGAATTCTAAGTTCGCCGACCTATATTGTGACATAGATTCTACACACTAGATTATAACCATGTCACCAATTTGACTTCACTGAGATCTCCTAGGACTAAAAGCATGCAGTTTTTGATGTCTGACATTTAGTTTTTTGTGGAATGCTTTTTGCCAAATCGTATTAATGGTACCAATACATACCAATCAATTCACATCAAAAATAAATAACCTGAACATAAAACAAATTAATTTCAGTAACCAAAAGTGTTATGCTATCCAGTAAACACAAAAATGTGTAAGACTTCAAGTTACTTTATTATTATAAAGCATTCGTCCAACAAAAAAAAATAGAAAATAGAACTTGCGCATGAGTCGTGCTTGCGCGACGAGTGTGATATGATTGCAAACTTCACAAGATGAGATATAAATCATATTTGACAAAAAACATGAAATTTTCTATTTATTATATAACTTTTGGCAATTTACCTTTATTTTTATAATGCCAGCAGCAAAATAGTTTCGACTTTCTTACAGTAAAAATAACTCTAAAATGTGTTATCTTCACTGAGTGACTGATAACACTTTTATTTCACTGATATGTTAAGATATTTCACTAAATGTTTTATAATAAAAATGAATATCAAGCTATTAGTTTGTCTTTGAATATAATGCAAGCAGTATGTATTGTAATTAAAGTCTTACCCACCTCTCCAAACATCCAAAACAAAAGTTAAAGTTTGTTTTGTTTAATGGCATGACTAGAGCACATTGATTTATTAATTATCGGCTATTGTATGTCAAACATTTGGTAATTCTGACATATAGTCTTAAAAGAGGAAACCCACTACATTTTTCTATTAGTAGCAAGGGATCTTTTATATGCACCATTCCACAGACGGGATAGCCCATATCACAACCAGTTGTGCATGTGTTGGCTGGAACAATCCTAGACAGACTGTGCATCGGGCAAGCGCTTTACCACTGGGCTATGTCCGCCCTCCTAAAACAAATGACCCATACAAAGGGTATATGTACTTATTTTAAAAATCCAAAGTTTCATTGAGATCATGAATTTATGTAGCAAGTAAAGTGTGAATTTATTGTGCAGCAAGAGACAGATGTTACGTACAGGTGAAACATTGGTGACAGCCATTAAAATTTATCAATTGATATTAACCGACTAACCTGGCTAAAACCAAATCATTTATTACTTGTTATCAGTGTGACATAAAAAATAAAAAAAAGTCGGCTGCATATTCGTGAACAATGTTTTATGTAACTAACAACGGTTCAAATAAAACAAATTAATCATTTAATGATTTATTACTTGTTATCAGTGTGACATTAAACAAAATTAAAAAGTCAGCTGCATATTCGTGAACAATGTTTTATGTAACTAACAACAGTTCAAATAAAACAAATTAATCATTTAATGATTTATTACTTGTTATCAGTGTGACGTTAAAAAAATTAAAAAGTCGGCTGCATATTCGTGAACAATGTTTTATGTAACTAACAACAGTTCAAATAAAACAAATTAATCATTTAATGTTTTATTACTTGTTATCAGTGTGACATTAAAATTTTTTTAAAAAGTCGGCTACATATTCGTGAACAATGTTTTATGTAACTAACAACAGTTCAAATAAAACAAATTAATCATTTAATGATTTATTACTTGTTATCAGTGTGACGTTAAAAAAATTAAAAAGTCGGCTGCATATTCGTGAACAATGTTTTATGTAAATAACTAGTTAAATAAATATGCTTAATGATCTTTTTAAATGATATCATATGTCATATGTTGATCCTTGTGTGTGTATGGTTTAACATTTGCCAGTGTTGTTGATTGTCATTTGCACGCTTGTGACCTCACTTTATCTCACAACAATCGACTTCCACTGATAATGTGTACCAACACTGATAACATGGACTTCTGTACCTTATAACTTTGTATGTAATTGTCACCAGCTGGTCTTTGGAATAGGCAGCACATATTTAAACTTTTTTTTTTAAACACACACACACACACACAATCATGTAATATTTTGTAATGCTTAGGCCATTTCTTCATCTAGGGCAGGACCTAGCAAGTGGTAAAGTGCTCGCCTTGTGCATGGTTGATCTGGGATCAATCCCCATCTGTGGACCCATTGAGCTATTTCTCATTCCAGCTAGTGCACCACGACTGACATATCATAGGCTGTGGTATGTGCTATCCTGTCTGTGGGATGGTGCATATAAAAGATCCCTTGCTGCTAATGGAAAAATGAAGTGGGTTTCTTCTCTGAGACTATATATTAAAATTACCAAATGTTTGACATCAAATAGCCAATTATTAATCGATCTAATGGTGTCGTTAAACAAAACAAACTTTATTTTTCCCACTGGAATTACACAACATACTTCCCTCCCACTTTCTTTCACTGTTAAAGAGACCATCTTGAATTTTCTACTATTGTTATGATGTTTCTGTCTAACGTAGTCCCATTCACCACTAACATTGCTCTTTTTTTTTTTTAATATTGGTATCCGTATACCCAATGTGTTTTTGGTAACCCTAATGTTTAAAGTAGCTCAAACTTTTCTATAATATATAAAAAAAATTGTATGTACAAATTTATTGCCAGATAAAATCCAGGGGCCTAATTCACAAAGGTCTCTTAGGCTCTGTTAGACAACAAAGCATCCTCTTTGCAAGTCTTTTATCATTGCACTGCGAGATCGCAGAGTTGCAAGAGTTTATTGAATTAGGCTCCAGTTCTGGCTACTAGCTACAGACATTTGGAATCTTGACCAGAAAAGCATAGAATATACAGACACTAGCAGGTATTCTAAACAAGAATATGGATTTAATATATAAGCTTAATTGTTACAAAGCTCTATTACTAGAAAATATGTTACAATGGTACTCAGGACAGTCCATTTAATATTTTTTCTTATGTTTTTTGGCATTAAATGCACTTGACAAAAAACATCACCAATAGAAATATTGGTCATGACTGTCTATGTTTAAGTTTTGGGTATTTATTTAGTGATTTCCATAGAAATTAGGCAAGGCATGGTAGACCAAACACTTTTGGGGCATTTTCACCATTTTCGGGGCACTTGTATTTCATTAAAAATACACAAAAATTAATTGAAGTAAACATTAATGTAATTTATGTGCTTGCTTTAATAAATGAATGGCAAAAGATATAAAATGCATATTTTATTAATTAATAATACCTTTTTGGGTGTTTTATAAAGGCAATTTTAGAATTAATTACTGAAAAAGGCTTGTTTAATCTCAGGGCAGCATGGTGCTGATTAAGGCAAGATGGTGCTAGGCTATTGAGGCATGGTGCTGAAACAAGCTAGGAAAAACACTACTATTAACAACCACCTCTACCCCCAATATGTTTTATAGACCAGGGCTTTAGATCTCACTAATTTATGTTTAAGTTTTGGGTATCTATTAACAACCACCTCTACTCCAATATGTTTTATAGACCTAGGCTTTAGATCTCACTAATTGGGGCACAATATAGGCATTTTGTCTGTCCTGAGCACACCATGGTCCTTTTAGTACAGTAATGAAAATAATAGCCGGTAAAGAGTTTTACATATTCACAAATGCATTTTAGAATAGTTTAATCTAATTACAGCTTAACATTCCATTAATGTTGAGATAAAATGTTTTGATGTTATCATGTTTGTACCTAATTTGGGCTATTTTGAACATACTTATTTTGGGTACACCTTTTATTGCCTCAGTTTTGGTGCAATCTATTTAAAGCACCAGAGACACATATGTATAGTCTTAATGTTAAAGTGTGGCAACCAAAGGTTAAATGGTCAAACTTCACTGAAGAGGAACAGCACAGTAGCTATTTCCACTCATTGAGTGTTTCATGACAGTTTTAAAATGTTACATGCAAAAAATAATTTACATACGGTAGTCGGTCACGAAAATGAGGTTGCTTGTGGTTATCATTTTCAACTTGACTGTCTGAATTATGACCCTCATTTGGCAAGTCGACTATTACTTTTTGCAGCACTAAGTGTGTTGTTAAACTTGCTCTGGATTGGAGTCAGTTCTGGGAGGCTAACTCATTACCCACTAGTCGTAAGGCCAGTGGCTTAATGATGGCAAAATGCATATTAAACAGTAGCCTGTAATACATGTATATTTACACACGTAGAATGAGGTTTTCCTGATGGATGCCTGTCCATCTTGTAGCATCTTGACCATTGATTTGGTTAGAGTTTAGATGAATGTTTATATGTGATCATATTAATAATTCTGCTTGGGTTTTTGGGTGTTTTTTTTCACATAATTGTGCTACAT
Organism: Gigantopelta aegis; assembly: GCF_016097555.1. Taxonomy (NCBI): domain Eukaryota; kingdom Metazoa; phylum Mollusca; class Gastropoda; order Neomphalida; family Peltospiridae; genus Gigantopelta; species Gigantopelta aegis. The sequence goes on along the minus strand of NC_054707.1, from coordinate 39,960,816 downwards.
ATTATATATTGTGATGAATTTGTGTTTTATCGGTTGAAACTTGGTTAAAGTTATGCCTCTAGTTGCCTGTAATTCCTCAATTCTTTAAAGGATGGCTTTTGTATTTGTGTGTTAATCAAGTGATAGTTTGTACCCTCAGCTCCACGTACACATGTATGTGACCTCAGAACTAGGTCACAGTCAATTTAGATTAAGAACATGCTTTATGTTTAAGTTTGATTAAGTTTTTCTGTTTGCTTTGATACTTCCATTAATGGAAGGAGATGTTTTGTTTAACAACGAACTCAACACATTTTATTTATTTAAAGTTATATGGTGTCAGACATATGGTTACGGACCACACAGGTATTGAGAGAGGAAACCCGATGTCGTCACTTCATGGGCTACTCTTTTCGATTAGCAGCAAGGGATTTTTATATGCACCCTCCCACAGGCAAGGTAGTACATACCACAGCCTTTGATATACCAGTCGTGGTGCACTGGCTGGAACGAGAAGTAGCCCAATGGGTCCACCGACAGGGATCAGTCCCAGACTGACCATGCATCAAGCGAACACTCTACCACTGGACTATGTCCCGCCCCTCCATTAATGGATTAATTCACATTTGGTATTTGTAGGACAGGTGTTCACCAAGATACACTGACAGCCGCCAGCCCCATGTATGTGACCTCATCAGTGCAGCTTTGTTTTGTTAAAAATCCTTTCAACTGCACAGCCCAGGGTACGGTCACTGTCACAGTCATTTTATTATTTTTAAGTGCATTCTAATCTGAATTTTAAGTATCTAATGGCTTGCTTTCATATTTGGCATTGTTGTTCACCAGTTGAGTCTTTCAACAACACACACAGGCAGAGTTCTTTGATTTAAATCATTGATTTAAATCACTGCAAAAAAAATCATGCATTTCGATTTTTTAAATTTTATTATGTTTCATTTCGATTTTTATGATTATTGCATTTATTTTTATTGATTATTTTGTAAACATGTGATTTATCAATTAACTTGCAGTACAAAAAATGAAGTGTTATTTAAAATCAATTGTTACTTACGCTAGATAATATAAGTTGTAGAAGCATCACGAGGGGTATATGGCTTTTTATGTACCCTCTGTGTGTTCTTTTACCCCGAGCCGAAGGTAACACTTAAAAAGCCATATACCCCGAGAGATGCTTCTACAACGAATTTATCTTGCCGACATGTAAAACCATATAGCCAAATAATCAAAATAACGCCAGACAATAATTGTTAACAATTTATTAACGGAGCCGTACCACGCGGACGCGAACGAAACCACTTGCCAGTGATGAAAAATAGTTCCGTCCATAAACAAGTTTTTAACTTCAGATGTTTGTAATACAAAATTGTCTGAAACAGATCTTTTTTTTTATCAGAAAGTTATGTAGACACTTGTGAAGTGTTATGCAGTTGGCTTACCTGTCAAATTTGGTACACTGTTTTGGACATTGACAAGTAAACGCATAAGGACATACCATTTGCGACACTGAGAACACATTGTTTTTGTTCAATAAAAGTATTAAAATACTATTTTGTTGCCTTATTTCTCGATGTTCGAGGTATTTCCTTTCAGAATGCAGTGAAGCTTCCAAATCGTGTATTTAACAGGGAGCAAGTATTCAATTCAGAAGCTCCAAATTAAAGTAAAAATTTAAAAAATAAAAAATCATGATTTTTTTTCTACCCTGCACACAGGGTTTCTGCCAGAGGGTAAAACGCGTACGGTGCCATACCCACATTTTTATTTTTTTAAGTTAACATTTTGACAAAATTAATGACTCTTTATCATTATTGTATGATTTTTTTACCTTAAACCTAAATGTAACTCATTTTCTTTGTGGGGGGAGGCCCCCATACCCCATGTTGACTGTGGTTGCATTCAATTCCATAGCGCCATACCCAAAATTTATCATGCGCGCGCACACACACACACACACACACACGATATATACACATTATACAGGGGTGCAGATATGGGAAATATTTTACTAGCCCGCCGGACCAGAGCCAACTAGCATTTATTAGTATGTCAGAATTTCTACTAGTCCCCAAGTAATAAAAGTCTATCACATACACAGAAATGTTACTAAAAATAAAGTGTCATTTGAAAGAAAACTCAATTTTAAAAACTATTTTTGTTTGTTCTCAACTGTACTGCTATCAGAATCTAGTTGTTGAAGTCACCTGATTGTCACAGCGTCTTCTGGCAAAACTCTCTACGATATTTGCCTGAATATATATGGTCCTTATATGTTTTAAAGTAAATATCTTTCTGGCTATCTGTTTATATACTGTATTTATTTATTAAAACAATTTTACCATTATAACCATTATAACATTAGTTTTCCTACAATGTTGTCTGTTAACATTGGTTCTCAAGGACTCCCATTTTGTAATTTGCCTAATTTGTTGAACAACATATATGTTTTAATAAAACATTGAAAAGTGTTGTGTTGGAAAGTTTTTGCTGTAAGCTATACCACTAAATGTATCACCCATCGAAACAGGTTATGTAGTTAACAATATTTGCAGCTGATGTATGCTACAGTTTTTGATGCACGTGCAGTAAACTTAGCTACTTAGCGGCCAGTTTAGTGCTCATGTGAAGTGTAGAAATACTAATAAACAGGTAGCTATTTGAATAACAACTATCTGTTTATAAATATTGATATGCTTTAGAACCGAATGCTTATGCTCACCGAAATTGGTTCATCCATGATAATAATAAAACAAAGTAATAAATGATTAATGTAGCTGTTGTTTTATTGAAGATATCATCATTCAGAGACTTGTTATGATTATGTTCCATTTTAGCCATATATTTTTAAAACTTTGGTTCCATTTTAGCCATATATCCATAGATTATGGTGCCATTTCAGCCAACAATAGATTGTGTTTCGTCTAATTTGGTTCCGTTTTTGTTTGGGACAGTTTTGGCACGGTTTCGTTTTCGCTATAACCCGTTTCCGGATGTCGTGCTTGTGCAGTTCAGAAGTCTGAAGTTGATGCATGTAGTCATATATATTTTAGTATCATTCTGAACCTGGGGCGGGACGTAGTCCAGTGGTAAAGCGCCCGCCTGATGCGCGGTAGGTCTGGGATCGATTCGCTTTGGTGGAGCCATTGGGCTATTTCTCGTCCCATCCAGTGCACAACGACTAGCATATCAAAGGCTGTGGTATGTGCTATCCTGTCTGTGGGATGGTGCATATAAAACATCCATTGCTACTAATAGAAAAATGTAGCGGGTTTCCTCTGTAAGACTAATATTACCAAATGTTTGACATCCAATAGCCGATGATTAATAAATCAATTTTCTCTAACTTTAACTGTATTGGATGAATATGATAAATACAGTCCAGTAGATGTTGACAATAATACTGAACATAGAATCAAACACTTATCTGATGATAACACTAGTGAGCAGAATGACACTGAACCTGATCCAATTAGCACAAGTTACAGAAAGGATGCAGTGGACTGTCTTTTAGAAAACAATCTAAAAATCTAATTTATGACCATATTTTGAAGTTGAGGGAAATGGAAAAAGAGCAGAAGGAAATGTAGGCCTACATAATATTCTCGCTGGGTAAAAATTAAAGGAGGGTGGAAGCCCCCGGAAAAATATCCGCCCGGTCCCCCCCCTCCCCTAACCCTAACCCTAACCTTAACCCCAACCCTAACCCCAACCCTAACTCTAACCCCTAACCCCTAACCCTAACTAAAAATAATAATGGAGGGGACCGGGCGGATATTATACCAAGCCCCCTCCACCCCCCTAAAAAAGAAACCAGAAGAGAAAAAGAAGAAAAAAGGGGTGGGAAACATGGTTACCGTATAGGCTAGCCCGAGTACTTGGGCTACATGTAGACCTATCGTTGGGTATTGGTCGACTTTGCGAAAAGACATGCCCCTTGTTTTAATATTATTTTAATAAAGATTTCAAGATATCTAAAACAATAAAGGTGATCCCCTAAATTGGGATAACATGTCTGTGTTCTTTTTATTTCTTCATGGAATGAATCGATCGCACTGATATCGCCAGGTGATAAAAAGTTTTGTTTTTGTAAAGGTGGTGTATATATAATATGACGTCCAAGAAAAATACTTTTAATGATGAACATTACCACTTCCGTTATTTTTATAAGCGGTGATACCCCCAAAATGGAAAGTTTCTTATATTTTATAAAGAATTGCCAAATAAACAAATGACAGTAATTAAAAGTCATCAGTTGCGACCAACTACATCTGCAATTGAAAACAAAATATTAGACAAAAGTCAGTGAACACAAAAGACTGATTGACCAAGGCTGTTAAAATAGTGTTAAATTACGTTTTGGTACCTATCATAAGCTACTGAAGTTTTTCCACACCGCTGCTTGTTTTCTTTGATGTCGAGTGTTCCGACTGATCGATTTTATTTTTTGAGTGTGAAAAAAGTGTCCAATATGAAATAGCGGAGCTGGGTTCTGTAAAATATAGTAGGATGTGGGAAAATAAAGAGGGATGGAGAAAAATAAAGGGGGCGGAAAAACATGAAAGTGGGGCAGCAAAATGCAGTAGCTTAAATGGAGCAGCGAGAACACTTGTCACAACAGAAACAAAACTAAATATAAAACCATTCAACCCTTTGTCTGCCCCAAGTACCAGGTTACAACATGCCCACCATCAACCGAAGAATGAAATGATATCGTTCGACAGTACGACACCAACAAAATATAAAATTATTCCATAGTGGATACAGGAATCTGAATAAAGTTAGGTGGGGTGCAATATGCAACAGAAAATTGAAAACCATTGGTGCAAAATGTTGTAGTTCGCTAAATTTCATATCTCTCACTGATTTGTATAACATTCATGTATTGGATCTGTAGAGTTATTAAAAAAATTAAATAGGAATATATCGCTTTAAAAAAAAAAAAAATCGGAATATGTAACTTAAAATACTGGGTAAAAAGAAAATGAAAAAAGTACCAAATCAATTGATTTCATTGAAATTGGGCAGGAAGTAACCTAGAATAAAGTAATAACGTTGAAATTTCATTTTGACGCAGTCTACTTTGAGTTTGAAAACGTGACGTCATTAATGCTGTATTTTTACAAGATATAATTAAGATAGAGCCCAAATACCTGAGATTTAGTTTTGTAAGGTTATTACCTGTTATTTACACAAAAAAATAAGTTGTAGGTTTTCCCATGTGACGGCTCATGTTTTTTTTTATATAACAGTTAAAGGGACATTCCTGAGTTTGCTGCATTGTAAGATGTTTCCGACTAATAAAATATTTCTACGATTAAATTTGCATATTAAATATATTTTTTTGTTTAGAATATCAGTGTCTGTATATTCAATGTGTTTCTGGTCATCTTAATATTTGTAAGAAGCCCAAACTGGATTTTGTCTTCAAATAATTTCGTATGTATGAAAAAATATATTTTAGGAAATAAAATGAAATTTAACCTAATACAAATATTAGAAGGATCAGAAACATGTTTGATATACAGCCATTAATATTTTATGCAGAAAAATATATTTGATGATTACAGTCGTTAAAAAGTCTTTGTTAGTCGATAACATCTTAAAAATTGCAGAAAACTCAGGGATGTCTTTAAAAAAAGCAGATAGCTTGTAAGACTGGTAGATGCATTTTTTAACACGTCCGTCAGAATTTTTAGTCACATTTGGTGAGCAGGCAAGTATTATTTGCACTCCTGATTATACACACACACCACACATTATACACACACACCACACATTACATGGGCGGATCCAGGAAATATTTTTAGGGGGGGACCAAAAAAGAAGGGCACATTGACTCGTCAAAAGGGCACCTTACTACAAGTTTTGATATTTACAATTAATATGAATTCCTACAGTTCTACGTCATAATATACTAGCAATAATGAAGTAAATTGGCGTCACTCACGTTAGAACCTCAATGGGGCCCCATTGAGACTCAATAACACAGACACATATCTGCAAGCTTGCGCATGTACACGAAAATCTTGATTTCATTTATCTACAATATAATTATTGTTTACTTAAAAAAAAAAAAAATCTACAAACAAAAAGGGCACTTGGACATTTTGAGGGCACTTGAACAATTTTTGGGGGGGACGCGTCCCCCTGGTCCCCCCCCCTTGGATCCGCCCATGCATTATACACACATTATACACACACCACACATTATACACACACCACACATTATACACACTCACAACCACGTACATGTATATAAATACAAACAGTACCAGCTGGTACAAATAATCACACCTGATACAATCACAGTGCTTTGATTTATCTGTCAGAATCAATATCAAACTGCAAAGTTGTCCTGGTGTATCCAGACAATTGAGCTGATTAGCAAGCCTGAGGGTATCATTTTACTTGTGGGGGTCCATAGAACAACACCATGTATATTGTAATAAAATTAAAGGATTATTAATTTAAAAAACCTCAGTGTATTAATTCTTGCCTGTAATATGGTGCTGTTAGTATTTTGTTTGCACATGCTAGTAATTCAATCAGACCACCCCAGAATCTCTGTTTACCTGGAGTTTTAATAATTCAATTTTACTTGATGTTAGCGTATGTGACATTGGAAAATTTAGCATCATTTTATATACAGTGGGGAATTTTTTTAATTCAAATTCAAAAACATAAAAGTAGCTATATAAACGATACTAAATTAAGAAAGTTGAAAAGTTGGGCATTTTTTACATTAATTTTGTTCATTTTTTAAAATTTGGGGATAAAAAGAACACAGCCTTTAAGAAATGCTGCTGAATATCAGTCTAGCAATGTAAGTAATAAAATGCTGTGCTGTATATACCTCATAGGATAAATGTGTCAATTGGCCAATGCATGTGTACCTAAATAGATTTATTTCTAAACAAATATACGAAATGAACAAATTAGCCACATTGCTAATATGTTTATTTTATTAGTGGTCTATGTCTGTCTCATAGATTTAATCTATGTAGAGCTATTTGTTTTCCATTCAGCTTTCTTACTTTGGTGTCCAGCTAAAGATGTTGCCAATAGCATTCAGTTTTGTTTTTCAATTTAAGTCTGGTCGTTTACAAACCTTTAACAACAAACCATAAACTCAGTGTCCCGCAGTCAGCGGAGATAGCTGAGATGTGTAACTAGGATAGCTATTGAAACTTTATTGGATATAAACATGAAAATGAAGTTGAATTTCAAACTAGTACTACACACAGGAAAGTTTAGATGGGTTGTGGCGATTTCTTTTTCCTTTTTTTTTCTTTTTTGACCGTACACTTGGCTTTCCCTCAAAAATACAACCAGCCGAGGATATATACATTACCTCTGAGTATGTAGCTACTTCTATGTTAAGTGACAAAGATGGCAGCATCCATTGAGGTTGTATTTATGTAATTCATCTTTGAATGCAATATTTAACACAATGTGTGTTAGTTATCTTCAGACCTGAGTGCAAAAAAATCAATTTATTTAATAAGCGGTTTCGGGTAAGTACGACGATGGTCGGCAGCAGTGCAGATCAAAAGAGGACAAACGATCAGAAGGATTGGAAATTGTTAAAAAGTATATTAATATTATAGATGCTGAATGTCCTCTCGTCTTTCAGGTACCTCCATGGGCGTACATACTGTGTGCGGTTGGATTGTTTGCGTACCAGTCCCTGGGCGCGATTGACGGCAAGCAGGCTCATCTTACTAACACTAGCAGTCCTCTCGTCTTTCAGGTACCTCCATGGGCATACATACTGTGTGCGGTTGGACTGTTTGCGTACCAGTCTCTGGACGCGATTGACGGCAAGCAGGCTCGTCGTACTAACACTAGCACTCCTCTCGGCGAGCTCTTCGACCATGGCTGTGATTCCGTCTCTCAAGGTACATTAGACCATAACAAAATAAATAATATATTTTCATTCAAAGTTTTTTTCAGGACATTGGAAATACCACTCATCTAATATCATGTACACTCATGTCACTTTAGTCTGCGCGGCACAAATGTCTGCTCACGTTAATTACGTTACATTACGTCTTGAAACAATTGCTGGAGCATGTTTGTAAACAAACAGCGTTAATTTAATTCATAAAACCATTGTTAAAACAACACATGATTGTGAATATATGTATGAAACTGGTAGATAACAATTTGATTGAAAAAACCCCACCTGAATTAATGCACAAAAAGATTACTTTTGACAGCCCGTCGACGTGTTTTTGTATCATCTGTCAACACATGTCTGTCAACCTTGTATATTAACTTACACAAGTTTACATAGAAGCTTCAATACATACCTTATTGTAATTTAATTTATCTTTTATTTTATCTGTTAACGTAAACATCCAAGCATGCTTTGAATTTCCCTCGGAGTGACACAACATAACAAATATGGCTGCCCAGAGCATATAAAACTTACAAGTTACAGCATGGCCTGTTTTAGCTTTAGTCTGTCTCAAAATTATCATAGATTGTCCTATATTTCTAACGAACACTATTTGTGCTCATTTGCACAGTTACCGATAATAACAGACAACTTTTGTTGAATAATGATAATAAATTTTGACATTGACTTTTTTTATGTTATCAAAATTTCCTGAAACAGACTATAACAGGAAGTGTTTGTTGTCTGGAACTTACAAAAAGTCAGATCCATTATCTGTTGTTGTTTCTGTGAACATTAGCGACAAAAGTGGTTGCTTTAATGTTTGCTGCGCAAACTTAAGTGTCATCATGCAGGCCAGTAAATACACGGGGTGCCACTAAAAATGTGTTCATTACTTCAGTTTAATTTTTTTTTTTTTTTTTTCAGTTGTAACACGTTTATTGTTCCATTGTACTGTGGCGGTGAAACAAATATGTTTAAAGAAAGATTTTAACTTTAAAATATAACACAAATGCTTAGGTGCGCAGACTTAGGTGCCACCAGTGTACATGTACCGGGTATGTTTAAATAACACCAAAAAAAGGCCAGTTAAACAAAAAATTAGGGGCAGGTCTTTATTCTCGGGGCATCATTAAACATCTAATCTAATCTAATCTAATCTAATCTAATCTAATCTAATCTAATCTAATCTAATCTAATCTAATCTTATTCTCGGGGCAGGTGGGTATCAAAATCTTGGATTTATTTTATTATGGTTTTATAATAAACATAAACATGACAAAATTGTAAAAATTTCTGAAGTCTTATCTCTTCAAAAGACATGTAGAACTTGATGTTATTTACAGTTAGAATTTGTAAGATAACTAAACATTAGATGTAGATATACTTTGTATGATAACTAAACATTAGATGTAGACTTCAGTTTTAAAAGCAACAAAAATATATACCCAGAAACATGTTGGTCGTGTTCACAGATGTATCAGTCAACCCATCATATGTACTAATATAGATAATAAACAGTTATAATCAACACAGACAGCATTTTTTATTAGCAAATTATCTTGTCCTTGAAACAAAGAAATTAAAAATCTTGACATAGTTTGCAAGTTTCCTATCTGCCATGTAGTAACAAATTAATTGGATACTACGCGTATGTATATAGATCAGTTATAATTGCTTAAGGTTTAATGGAGTAGAACTTGCCCAACAAATGTTATCCATCAGGCTTTGTGCTGAAAAATAATTTCAGGGTATGTAATAAAAATAAAACAAGTCATAAGTGCCCTATCTAGGTGGTTATGGGATTGAAATCGTTTGAAATTGTACACAGCATTGCACGTTCTTTGACAGATTTTAAACAGCAGTTCTCTTACTATAATACATCTAAAAATTATTAAATAGAGGATGCGTCATGAGTGTTTATTAATATGGAAAATATCATCCAAGTTTATGTTAATCAGTATTTGTCAAGGCTCTGCTGAGACAAATACCAATGAACTAGATACGGTTGATATTTTACATATTAAAAAACCATGAGTAGGAATTCTGTTTATCCAGTAACACTTCTAAAATAACATTTTAATTCGATTTTTAGTAACTCTCTGTACAAATTAGTTTACGTCACACGTTTTAACTAAATCTTATCAAAATGTTACGCTCAGCTATACAGGTCTTGTTAGCTTGTAAACATATGACCCATTCACAGCAACACATTATTACCTAGAGACTTTGAAAATTTGCATATACCTTTAAATTTACATACTATTATTAACCAGGTTAATACACTAAATTATCACCTGGGTTTATGACATGGATATCATGCATAAGTTCTTGGATAAAATGTATTTATTAAACTAGATTTTAGGGTACGTAATTTTACCCTTGGTACCCTCTGGCTGAAACCCTGAATTTAGTTGATCTGAATGTTGTTAAAGACTGATTTGATTTTTTAGCGGTCGTTGTGTTGGGGAGTTGCATTGCCTTGCGGATGGGAGAAAATCCTGCTTGGATGCTATTTTTTGGATGTGTTGGATCAATTTTGTTTTACTGTGCCCACTATCAAACCTATGTTTCGGGTACTCTACGGTTTTCCAAGTAAGTTAAAATAAAAAATTACCTAACTTAATTTTTGTTTTAGTCGTTGTCTCTATGCTTAGTTTATAAATTATAAATTGAAAGTTAGCCCTTGTGACCAAATATTAAAATGCCATTTTACCATAACATTAGTTGCATAATTAATTGTATTGAGTTTAAGTATTGCAAAACAAAAAGGAAATCAATTGTGATTTTGCATTGTTTTGAAAGAAATCACACAAATAATATTTAGCTCCACAATTAAGCACTTTTTCTGTAAGCATGTCAGTTAAAAAAAAAAAAAAAGGTTATTATTTCAGGTTTTGAAATTGGGGGATTAACCTTTGTTCATAGTTAATGAATCAGTTTGTTAAATTTCTCAGTTTTTGGCCGATTGTACTATAATAATTGACATGAAATTTTGCTAATGGCTTTTGAAAGGTTTATTTTATATTTGCTAAATTCCATTTTAATACATATTTTAGGTTTTACATCCACGACTACATTTATAGTATGGATTTACACACATTACTGTCCAAGTAATTTTGATTCTGTTACCAACAGTTTTTAGTTATGTGTACCATTGACTGTTGATTTAACATTCTAAAGATTCATAAATAGGATTGTGTTTTTGTATGTGTTTAGAATGACACAATTTTGTTTAGATTAATTGATTTATATTTCCATTTCAGAATTGATGTGACAGAGGGACAAATCTGCATTATTGGTATATATTTGCTGTCTGCATTATTTGGTGATGTTATATGGACTTGGCCTGTGAGTTTCACATTGTTTGCTTTAAGAATATGTCTTCTTTTGAAGACTAATGATGTAATTCTGTCTTTTATAGTCTTCAAAAAAAGTAGGGGAACTCTAATAAGAATTTACAATTGTAAAAATTGTAAGGTATATTAGCTCTGGGGATTGGTTATATGATAATAGTGAATTAATTGGGCAAACATTACAACCGGTAGTTCAGTATTACAGTAGGTTTTATGACCACCAAAGATCTTGAAGGACGATTGGGGTCAGTAGTGAAATTTGAAAGTTGAAATTTTTTTACCAGTAAATCGCAAATTCAAACAATAAAAATGACTAAAAACAAACCAATAACAACTGTATGATCAACAGAATGAAAAAGATTGACAGAAATAATGTTCCATAGTGATTAATGGACCTTCCTGGAAATTGTCAAAATCGAGAATGACACCCCACACACATGTACTGGGCAACTTGCGTGATGCATGTGCAAACTATGGAATGTGTTTCAGTGTGTTGATAAACAGACCTGAACGTTCTTTACTAGGATGTTTGTGGTCTAATAGTTGATATTAATATTTCAGGTTCCCCTACTTTTTCTGAAGAGTATATAATGAAAGAAGGAAAGAAATATGTTATTTATCGACACACTCAACACATTTAAAATTATATATGCTGTTCTGTCTGTGGCAAACTACATATAAAGGTTTTCCACATATTGCTCTTTGGTAAGAATAGGCTATGTAATGGCAGCATATTTCTTCTTCTCTCAGCCCCCTAAACCAGCATCACAATTAATAGAATTATGTTTAACACCTAATTGCCACCAGTGAAACACATTAATATATTATTTTTATTGTGCTATTTAAATTTTTTATTATGGTTCTGTTTAGAAATTTATAAATGATGGAAATAACATGCCCAAATGTAAAATTCATGAATTTACTACTTTTACATAGATGTTTAAATCTGTAATACATATACTAAGTGGCCGGTAGCAAACAATAACAATTGTGGTCAGAGACTAATTTCACAAAACATTGTAAGCCTTGTTTAACCCAAAAACTATATTCCATTAGCTAATAATTAATGTATAAATTGCATTCTGTTGGCTAATAATGTATGGACTAAATTCCATTTGCTTTTGTGAATAAATCCTTTTTTAAATATTGTAAGTTTTATTTTATTAGTGGTCTATGTCTTTCTTAATGGATTTAATCTACAACCATTTGTTTTCCATTCAGCTTCCATACTTTGGCGTCGAGCTAAAGATGTTACCAATAGCGTTCAGTTTAGTTGGTGCAGTGATACAGCTAAAGAATAACTTTGCAGTCATATTTATGGAGGGTGGGGTCGGCAAGAATGGATCAACAGTGGCTGTAAGTCTTTGAACCAAACACCTTAGTGTTTTTCTTCACTTCTTACTAGTGTTACACAATTCAGACATTGATATAAGCATAGTGTCTAGTAACTCATCTGGTATATCAAAGGACATGGTATGTGTTTTCCTGTCTGTGGGAAAGTGCATATAAAAGATCCCTTGCTGCATTAGGAAAAATGTAGCAGGTTTCCTCTGTTGACTATGAGTCGGAATTTGTTTGACATCCAATAGCCGATGATTAATTAATCAATGTGCTCTAGTGGTGTCGTTAAAAAACAAAATAAAATATAGACCTGTTAACCTTCATGTATATCACACATTTATCAAGCTTACAATTCTCATTATTTTGCTAGTAAAGCCCTGGATAAACACACTAATGTGATGATGGGTACCGGTGGTATTAAAAAAAATTGCTAAATCAGGTATGAATTACCTTAATATAGGCATTGTGCCTATTGTTCAATCCCCAATGTCAATACAAACGTCAATAAATATTGTTATAAGAATTACCATGACTTTATATGGAAATGAAATGTGTCGGCCTTGAATGAAATACTTTTCACTCTAGAATTTTTTCATCTTTATTGACATATACTGATAAGATAGTAATTTCTTTTAGACGTGAACATCAATTTTTGTCTTATTTCAATGCCTGATAATATTAACATATTAGAGACATTTATTCTGGCAAGAATAAATCAACTGTGTTTTATACCTCTTTAACTAAAAAGTGGTGTTTCTCTTGGGAGCTTTTCCATTTCTACCAGTATCCTGTGATGGGTATATGAAATACTGTGGTTTGTTTTGTACTGAATTTGGGTGACACTTTGCTGTTAATATCTAGCTAATGACTTTTTGGGGAGATATAATCAAGTTGGGTGTGTTCTAAGACAACATTTTGGGGTTATTTCATCACAATATCCAAATGTTATATACACTTAAAAGCTACTAATTAAATATTTAGCTGGGGTATCATTAAATATTATTTTTCCTTCTAAATATGTTGATTTTAATTCAGTCTGTTTTTCTAATGCAAAATTTGATTGAATAGTCAAATCAATTAACTGGCGTAGGAAGTGTGTGTGGAGGGGGGGGGGGGGTGCAAAGGAGCATGTACCCCCTACTTTTTAGATATTTTGCTTTATATTTGCTTTATAATAGAGTAAAAGTGTGTAAATATAAAAGTGTGCCCTCCCCCCACTTTTTGGCACCTTCCTATGCCACTGCAATTTGTGTTGTAAACAAGTATTAATATGACAGAAATGTATCAGACGGTGAAACCAGACTTAACATCTGCAGATTATCAAAGACCATGTATCCTAATTTATGTAACTGTTGTTTGATACTCATTTGACCTTGTTTATTGTATGTTAAGCATTGACTAATTTCTAACATACTTTCTTCCAGGGAAGTGGAGACAGCGGGTTTCCTCTCTCAATATCTGTGTGGTCCTTAACCATATGCCTGACACCATATAACCGTAAATAAAATGTGTTGAGTGCATCGTTAAATAAAACATTTCCTTCCTTCTTCTTCCAGGGAACCAGTACAATATTTCCAATGTTTCCGATGGCGTTAGTTATAGCTCTGGAGGTTATGTTGCAGGCAAAGTCGCCCAATCAGCTATACGAGAAACATCCCTGTCTTTATGTTATAACCTTTGGTTTGTTGGCAGCCAAAGTTACAAACAGACTGGTGGTAAGTCTAGATAAACATTTGTAGTAGTATTATTTCATTCAGTTCCATAACAAGTTTCAGTTTACAATACATAGTACGTTGGGGAAATGTGGATTTTTATGTTGAATTTATAGGAGGTAAAATATGGCATACTGTTGTTTTTTAACATAGCTGTGTGAAAAATTGGGATCTGTGAGATATATTTTAGAGGTGTGTGCCCAGGACAGCGTGCTTGAACCTTAATTGGATATAAGCACGAAAATAAGTTGAAATGAAATGAATGATTGCATCCCATAGAAACTACAGTCTCTTAATAATAGTATACCGGCCTCGGTGGTGGTGTCATTACACCATTGGAAATAAGGCTAGTGCGTACGTAATACTTTAACATGCTCATAAACCACAAAGGTTTCGAGCATGCCCGCCACAGGGTTCGGTCTCTGGGAAGCCAGAGGCCCAATCCGGTGCAGATTAAGACTAGTAGGTACTGGGTTCGGAGCCCGGTACCGGCTCCCACCCAGAGTGAGTTAAGGCCACTACACCGACTTCTCTCTCACTAGCCACTAACCAACTAACAACTAACCCACTGTCCTCGACAGACAGCCCAGATAGCTGAGGTGTGTGTGCCCAGGATAGTGTGCTTGAACCTTAATTGGCTATAAGCATGAAAATAACTATTAATGAAATGAATAATGCTATTTAGTATATCATGTGACAAACTCCATTTTATTAAGCTGATAAATTTTAGTAAGTCATATGATCTAAACTAAAATTGCTTTGTATCTCTCCTTCATTGCTGTATATTTAATGATATTGTAAGTAGGTCGCACCAACAGGTTTGTACACTGTATCAAATATGTCTGCTTTTCCATCCACCACAGGTAGCTCACATGTCCAAGAGTGAGATGAATTTGTTCTGCTTCGGACTCGTGGGACCAGGATTGCTATTTCTAAACCAGTATTTCAATAGCTGTTTGAATGAATACTTCGTGCTATGGCTAGCCTTTGTAAGTTTATTGTCAAAAATTCTTTTATATATTATTTTTATTATCCCACCAGACACAAGATAAATGTCAGAGCTACATTCTCAGATATGATTCTTGTTGATTATTGTGATTCCAGTGCGACTCATGTTAAAGTTGCTACTGCATCACTTTCTTCGTGCTGAGGTGTCGTTAAACATTCATTCATTCATGCATCACTTTCCTGTCCGTGTACTTGCTTTTAATACGAGGGCCAAGATGTAGCTCAATGGTAGAACACTTCCCTTTGATTTACGTGATTGGTTACGAAGGTATATCTAGTCGTTTGCCGAATATATCCAGGGCTAGCTCTGGGTGACCAGAAAATCTCGCCAAATTTTGCACAAAAAAAAAGTTAATTTATAACAATATATCAGTTATTATATGAAATTATTTCGCCAATTTAAAATAAAATTCGCCAACTGCTTTAAAAATTTGCATTTGGCGAATTTGGCAAGTGCCAGAGCTAGCCCTGATATTGTGCATGTTAAATCCCATAATGATTTTTATTTCCTTCTGTTTTTGTTTTTAATTTTATAATTAAAAAAAAGACTTTGTTTTGATTGATTTGAAGATGTGTTTCAATTTTCAGGTCATAGTTTTGGTCGACTTATACCGCTATTCGTCACAAGTGTGTCGGGAAATTTGCAAAGATCTCAACATCTACTGCTTCACAATAACGTCAAAGCCTGTGCCAACATCTTCCGAAGTAAATGGAACGAAGAGCAAAAACAGATGAAAATAATGTTTTAGAATGGTTTTATCAAAGCATATCTTTATTGTCAATAAGTTATCTTGTTAATTATATATATTTGGAAGCTGTGTAAACTGCAATATGGCTGAAATCTGACCGTATTTTCCCCTACAGTGAGTCTTATCCATTTCCAGATGTGATATATTTCTGTACTTGTATCAAAGCATGCCGACTAGGGCCTCAAACTTGGTGTATTGGATTTATGCCAATTAGCATCTTTCTCGGTATCACATTTTGGTATATTTTGGATATAGTGTTCAGTGGGGTCATCTTAAAGATATATATATATATATATATATATATGTATAACATTTTTAAAATCTGCTGCAATTTGTTCTAAGTTCAGTCATATTTTTACTATTATATCTAAGCATGCTGACTAAAGGATTGTACTTGGTTGCATGTGCTTCCATCCCAAAGCTGTATTCCACAAGAGTATCCTATCGATTTGTAGTAGCTTACTGACGTAATTACTGCTTACACATCTCAGCTTTACAATTGATTCACAAAGTAACAAGAAGAAAGTCATAAAAAATATCCCTCTGATAATTAAATCCTCTGTGTAAAAAAAAGTAAATGTTGCCTTAGGTCAGAGGCGGATCTTGGGGTGGTTGGGGATGCCTAAATTATGCAATTTATAATTTTATTAAATATTAATTTAGATTTTTTTTATGACCCTTTTCCAAACCTCCCCCAAAGTTATCTTGGCATTCCACCTCATGTCATTGCCCCCCCCCCCCCCCCCCCCAATGGATTTTCTGCATCCGCCACTGCCTTGGGTACACGTTGGATGTATTCATTGGTGTTTGACATCTGAGAAGAATTTTACCACTTGATTGTTGAGTGGATAATTGCCAAACATAGGACCTGATACATGAGTTATCTCCCATATTTTTGTTTGAAAGTTGTAAATGATCTAAAGACACAATTGTTCTTTGTCTGCTTAGGATAGCAGTAGTTCCTTTATTCATAATTTAAGCTGTGTTGTGTCATGGCATTGTTTGCCAATCACAGGAAAAAGCCCTAAATTATGATCGATAAATGACACACTTTATATTAATGCAATTATGTTGAATCAGTACATAGACTGATGTAAACAAAGAAGCAGTCTTTTACTAGATTCACTGGATGTTGAATTTTTCAAGCCCTGAATTATGATAGACAAATTACACGCCTGACTGATCTAGTCTATTAATGCTATTATGTTGGATTAATACAGAAAACTTTCTTCACTTTATTTTCATTCATTCATTGAATTTGATTCATTTCAACTTATTTTCGTGCTTATATCCAATTAAGGTTGAAGCATGCTGTCCTGGGCACACACCTCAGCTATCTGAGCTGTCTGTCCAGGACAGTGCATTAGTTGTTAGTGGTTAGTGGGAGAAAAGAGGGTGTAGTAGTGTTACACCTACCCATTGAGTCGTTAAAACTCGCTCTGGTTGGGAGCCTGTACCAGGCTACGAACCCTGTACCTACCAGCGTTGTGTCGGATGGCTTAACCATGACACTACTTTTTATCAACTGCCTGTCTTTTAAATTGGTTTTGTGGTCCAGAGTGGATGTGACGTAGAGGCATTTAAAGTTAGATTTCAGTCATATTGTAGGATGTCTTTTCTTTTTCATTGTCCTGTTGTATTCATTGATTGTTAATGTCATATTTTATTTTGATTATATTAGTTTTACAATTATATATATATGTAAATATATATCTATCAAATGTTAATGCATATTGCATTAAGTCTTGCTGAATGGAACATAATATTTTTTAGCATCTTTAATTTGTTTTCGAGATAATTGTCTTTTAGATGCTTTTAGATTAGGTGTGAAATTAACCACTAGGCCAGCTTAACTGGCGGTTAAACTGTATATCTTGTTGCTTTGCTAATGGTATGTTATGAGATGTTAATTTGTTTGTAATTTGTTTTAATGTTCTGATAGTGATAACTGATAACTGAACCTGGTCATGTGATTAATCTAATAGCTTTTACATTTATTCATTTAAAAGATTTATTTAATTATGATTATATCCTGTTTGAAAAGTTTCTTTATTTATCGTTGATATACATCATGGCATATGAAAAATTTGTTATACAACAGAAAAAATTCCTTTATCTTCTTGCCATGGAAATATTAAAAATGATAATTCCTAACCTAAAATTTTAAATATTTGTATATTTCAGTACTACATCCTGTATGTCAAAACAGTTCATCTGATTGCAGATAAATAAAAAAAGAAACCAGTTTCAGCCATTCCCAGCCCACTTCGCTCTCAGAGTAGGATTTTTTCCCTCGAATGTTTCCGAATCTGGAATTTTAACTCAATCCGTTAAACTATGCCTGTCTTGGTTCTTTGAATAAAGACTCATAATAATCCCATACTTTTTATGAATCTGCAAATTTTCATGGATTTTGTGTCTGATATTTTAATTTTTGTATCCACCAGTTTTATTGTTGTTATGCATAAGACAAGCTGAAGTCATTTTCCTGCCTTCTTTATTTTGTTTTTTTGTGTGTTTTTTGCCAATCCTTTATTACCCATTCATTTTGTTTAAATTGAAGGCCAAATGTTTGGTAATAAGCTCTCCTAAGTCATTTTTAAAAACATTTATGAATAAACAATGTTTTTCTTGCCTTTCTTTGGTCATTATGGACTAGCCCACCAACCCATTTTATGGTTATCATTTAAAAGAGAAGTTGTAGATTAGACAATCTCTGGTCATTCCCCCACCCCATACTTACTGAAAGAACATTTTCTTACCTGTCTTAATCCTCAAGGTCTCTGTAACTCTTCCACCTACAACCTGCATATTAACCATTTTGTAACTGTCATTTCAGAGAGGTGATAGTAGCTTGATAAACGGTATCCACACTTCATTATCAAAGAAAGGGCGTTTTTCTTTAGGCCTCAGACCCCCACCGCCTACCATCCCATTTTTTAGGCTGCCGTTATTTTGAAGATGAAAGTTAGATAACATTCCATCTCCTCTTAACATGTTGTCCATAACCCTTTGTCATTACTAAAAGGCTTTTCTTGCCAATTATTGGGTGATTTCTGAGACCATTGTCGTCATATCGTCATCCTCCCAGCCAGTGTCTGGACGTTATCAGTCAAAATATAAGCTAATGTCAATTTACCCCATCCTCCATCAATAAACAATGTTTCTCTCACCATGTTTGCTAATTACCTGGTGCATACTATCTCCACTCTTACCAAAATATAAGCTAATGTCAATTTACCCCATCCTCCATCAATAAACAATGTTTCTCTCACCATGTTTGCTAATTACCTGGTGCATACTATCTCCACTCTTACCAAAATATAAGCTAATGTCAATTTACCCCATCCTCCATCAATAAACAATGTTTCTCTCACCATGTTTGCTAATTACCTGGTGCATACTATCTCCACTCTTACCAAAATATAAGCTAATGTCAATTTACCCCATCCTCCATCAATAAACAATGTTTCTCTCACCATGTTTGCTAATTACCTGGTGCATACTATCTCCACTCTTACCAAAATATAAGCTAATGTCAATTTACCCCATCCTCCATCAATAAACAATGTTTCTCTCACCATGTTTGCTAATTACCTGGTGCATACTATCTCCACTCTTACCAAAATATAAGCTAATGTCAATTTACCCCATCCTCCATCAATAAACAATGTTTCTCTCACCATGTTTGCTAATTACCTGGTGCATACTATCTCCACTCTTACCAAAATATAAGCTAATGTCAATTTACCCCATCCTCCATCAATAAACAATGTTTCTCTCACCATGTTTGCTAATTACCTGGTGCATACTATCTCCACTCTTACCAAAATATAAGCTAATGTCAATTTACCCCATCCTCCATCAATAAACAATGTTTCTCTCACCATGTTTGCTAATTACCTGGTGCATACTATCTCCACTCTTACCAAAATATAAGCTAATGTCAATTTACCCCATCCTCCATCAATAAACAATGTTTCTCTCACCATGTTTGCTAATTACCTGGTGCATACTATCTCCACTCTTACCAAAATATAAGCTAATGTCAATTTACCCCATCCTCCATCAATAAACAATGTTTCTCTCACCATGTTTGCTAATTACCTGGTGCATACTATCTCCACTCTTACCAAAATATAAGCTAATGTCAATTTACCCCATCCTCCATCAATAAACAATGTTTCTCTCACCATGTTTGCTAATTACCTGGTGCATACTATCTCCACTCTTACCAAAATATAAGCTAATGTCAATTTACCCCATCCTCCATCAATAAACAATGTTTCTCTCACCATGTTTGCTAATTACCTGGTGCATACTATCTCCACTCTTACCAAAAGGAAAAGGTTAGTTATGACCTGGTATTTTGTTTTCAGTGGCTAATGCAGTATGATTAATCTGCAGTTTCTTGCATATTGGATTCTTTGTATGTTACATCTCATCAGATGCAATGATGACTAATAAAACTGACAATCTGTGACCCAGTGATGCGAGAAGCACATTTCGTAGTTTGGAGATTGGTGGTATAAATAAATAATCAATTTGGGAGACAGACCCACTGGTGTCCAAATCAGTTTAGAAATTTAGATTATGTATGGCATTTATCAAAGGTTAGTTTTTGTAATAAGATTTTAACCCGAATAAACAATTATAATGTTTAATTCTGAAAATCATAATTAGCATTTAAATATTCAGACAAGGAGGCACTTTTGTTAATTTTGAGTCTTGATACAATGCAATTTGACTAATATATTGTACACAAGAGTATAGTTTAATGATCAGAGTAGTTCGGAAATTAAGATTATGTATTGCATTTATTAGAAGTTAGTTTTTTGTAAAACGATTTGAATTAATTAAAATGAATAAACAGTTATAATGGCTGATTTTCAAAATCACGATTAGCATTTATTTGTTCCATCTTTATTTTTCCTTTCTGCAGAAAAGATGCACCTTTGAGTTCACTTTAAGTTTTGACATTTTGTACACAGGGTAAATCTATCGACAATCTATCGAGTACATTTCCACAATTCTAGTCCAAACATTTATTACAAAATATGTTTTTACAAATGATTTCTAAAAATACATGCTAAATGAATATTTGGTTTGTAAATTGTTGATTTTTATTATTTAGATTTAAGTATTTTATGTGCAATACTTATTGGTGAGTATTGACACTTTATCATTGTTAAAAGTGTCCGTTGAGTATTGTTTATGAGCAGCAGTTTGTTGACAAAAAGTTATGCAGTTATCAAGGACATGAATTCCACATTCAGATTTCTTTAGATTCAGCTGTAGGATATAAATATTCTTCCTCAAATCTATAAATTTTCCGTTGTGCTCTAAAAAATAGAATCTTTAACATAATAAATAGATTATAGAAAACAACATTTGTTTTTAATACAAAAAATAATTGTTTGCCTTTTCTTTTCTTTTCTTTTTGCTATTTGATTTTTCTCAGAATAGACTTTCTGAAAAAACATTTTGTTGAAGTAAAATTTTACAATCCCATTTATTTGTTGTGTTCAGTTATATGTTTAATGTACTTGCTTCACTTACAACATTATATGGTATTTGTGTCCAAAATTTTGGTTTTTGCTTGGGATTTGTTTTCGACGTCTGTAGTCATGTGAACTTTTTCCTGAGTGTATAATCACTTGTATCACTTTAAATCTAATTAGTACATTTTTAAATCTAGTTAAAGTAGTGTTTATTCACCTCGGTCTAAATGTTTCTGGAAAATATAGGTTCGTTGAAAACACACCACTTGGATCACTATTTACACTGCACATGTGTTATATCTGTATTATAAATTTATGATGGTGCTAGAACATGTTTCCATATCTCTTATTATCTTCAACATAACATGTTGGAGAAATTGGTAAAGTTGAAAAAGTCAGAGATATATTGGGGAATTATATTCTTGATTTATTGGTGCCATCAATATTTTGTACTTGGTGTTAAAATTTATTTTCTTGAAAAAGTCATATGTATAAAACTGAATTCTTTGGGCATAAAGAGCCTATATTTTGTTAACATTTCTTGGGTTAATAAAACATCCAAATTGTCTGTATGTGAATATATTATGTTGAAATTTACCACTTTGAAAGTGTACATATCAATGCAATGGAAATCCAGCAATCCACCCTGCTTGGCTGTAACCATTTGTTTTTCTCTTCGTCTTTTCATGGAGTGTTTGCAAATGATGCTTTATTTCCATTTTACATAATATGCTAAAATGAATTTTTGTTGTTTAATCTATGCTATTTAACTAAAAATGTGTGTGTGTGTGTGTTTTCTTGAATTATTTAGTCGCATAAGGCCATGTGTATTACTGTTTTGGGTCTGGGTCACAAATCCTTTGACTGCATGAAGCTCATGTGAAAATCAGTAGTGTATCTGTTTTTCATGCATTCAAACAATTTAAATACAAATCAAAATGGAAATATTTATATGATAATGTCAAATACCATTTCTTTCTTGGTTGTGGGACATGTGCATTAGCAATAAAAACGTAAAGTAAAATTCTAACCCATTTCTCTGCTTTTTTTAATGACTTTATTAATTAAAAAAACGACAACCCCAAATTGGCAGCAATTGAAATGGGGTTGGGGGTTTTTCTGAGACCCGAAAGATACATTTAGTTAAGCATGGCCTGAAGCTGTTGTGTATGTGCATTTAACTATCGCAGTAATATCACACCCTTTCCTACAATGCATAAAGGTGTACAATGTACGTTTAGTTGATTTCTCTGCGTTTTGAAAATTTAACATTTCATATTTTATTGTGTGGTAGTCCTGTGTTTGTGATTATTAATTAACACATGTTTTAGTGAATTTTATTAAAATCTGTACACAGTTTTATGTGTATTGCAAATGTGGCATGATGAGGTTAAATTTCACATCTTTTCCTTAAAATATAGATTTTTAACATTCTAATGTTCTTCACCTCTCATAGTATAATTTTGCACATATATAGTTTATGCATTCCATTAGTTGTACGAGCAAATGAATATAATTATAAATGTGACTTTTTTTGTGATTTTATTTTAATGGTCATTGTTCTGGATGCAGTGTGAGGAGATCAGTAATGTTGGGTAATTTTTGTTCCATCATAGTTGTAATTATCCACTCATTATGCAATTCTATTAACAACTGAAGTGGAAACAGTTTACCTGTAAAGTCTGTACACAAATGTTAGAAAGTGTCAAAAAAACAATCATGCTATGATGGTTTCATTCCTATAAAGAGGAAGACATGAATTTCTTGCTATTTTGTTTGAAATAAGTATTTTTTTTTATCAAAATTAAAATTTGCTGTAGCTTCAACACAAATGATTTGAAATACTTGTAAAAACACAAGACATACATACATTCAGTGTAATTCTTGAGTGATTCAGTTATGTAATTAGTTATTAGCACAAGTTGGCAAGTTAAACCAATAGCTGATTTAGCAAAATTAGCATTTTATGTTACGTGTAATATAATTTTTGAATGTTAAATTAAGCATAATATATTGTTGATTTCTTTATTGGAAGTGGGTGGCTGGGAAGTTCAGATAACAAATTTAAAAAGACAGATTTTATAGGAGCATGTGATAATTTATTCTATATATCAGTTGCAATTGTTCTAAGTACCATTAATAGGTCATTTGTGATGTTTTTAAAGTGACTGTGATTGTTTTTGTCAGAGTTATTTCCCTTGTTAATATTATAGTAGAAGAATGATGTAATCTTTTCCATAGACATTTAAGATCAGTTAGTCCAGATATGCTTAACTATAAATGTTAATCAATATTCAGATATTTCTGAGGCATCCAATATCAAGCTATTTAATGCTTGATAATTTGTTGGTTTCTTTTATATATGCAAGTTTCTTTGTTAACTTTCAAAGAGTAAATTTTGTAAACAGTTGCAATTTTTTTAAATATTGATTATCTGGCTATTTAAAAAAATTAATATCCTTTTAGGCAAAACATTGAAATTGTTCTCGAGTTGGATGCAGACTGAATTTTGGTTTTCTTTATTAAATTTAAACAATTCTTTCAACATTTACAATGAGCCTTTGAGTTACCTTTCCATTTATCACATAAACCTGATAATTCTGATGTAACAATGAGCCTTTGAGTTACCTTTCCATTTATCACATAAACCTGATAATTCTGATGTTGCTATGCACTTGTATAGTTAGCCTACGTATATATTTAGGTGAAAAATAATACATTCTCTTTTTTTTCTTTTTCTTTTTTTATTTCAGTTAACATTTTATTAATGCATTTGAAAATTAAGAAGAAGATTAAATTTTATTTTGCAAGATATTTCAAATTGAGGATTTGCCAAACACAGAAGTGATTTTCTAGTATGTTTGTTTGGTGCATGGCAATTCACTCATTTGTAGATTATGAAAGTCGGATGATATTGTACTCAAGATCGAGTCGTATACAGCAATATATATTTTCTGTAGTGCTGCATAGTTAGAAGCAATAGATTACTAGATGTTTGTTGATTGATATGTAAATAGCTTTAGATCAAGACATTGTACTTTTATAGCATATGTAAATATTTTTTGTCTTTTTTGTAGCACTTCCACCATGGTGTATAATTAATGTAACATTAGAGTATCATAATATGATCATTTTTAGTTTTTTTAATTAGTGAATGAATGAGAAATTTTATTTATTTATGGTACAACAGTAAAGTTTCTGTTGTTTACTTTCATTACAAAAGTGACATCATAGTAATATTAGCAAACTGTGGCATTTGTTTTTGGTTTTTTAGGATGTACGATGCTTTTGGACATATTTTGTATTTAAGTACCGGTAATAGCCAGTGTGGCAGCAGTGAGTTTTTTCTCTAATACTAGTGTCACAATGACTATAATGTTTGACACCTACAAGCCACTTACAAGTGTTTTTTTAAATAAATGTTCTTTTCCAAGTATGTTTTTCTTCAATATATTTGTAATTGTGTTGGAGGACATTGTTTATTTTTTTGGTTTTTTATTTATTTATTTATTTTTATTTATTTTTATTTTCATTTAATTGTCTTTTTATTAATTTTATTTTATTGTTTATTTATTTATTATCTTTATTGGGTTTTTTTGTTGATTTTTGGTTAATTAATTATTTTATTTTAAAATTGTTTTAATATGTTATAAAAAATGTTAAGAAAATTCATCCTGAAATGTCATTAATTAAATAGGTTTAATTATGGAGACAACAGCATGTGACTAGGTCAGTACTGTAGTTTACCAACAGCATGTGACTAGGTCAGTACTGTAGTTTACCAACAGCATGTGACTAGGTCAGTACTGTAGTTTACCAACAGCATGTGACTAGGTCAGTACTGTAGTTTACCAACAGCATGTGACTAGGTCAGTACTGTAGTTTACCAACAGCATGTGACTAGGTCAGTACTGTAGTTTACCAACAGCATGTGACTAGGTCAGTACTGTAGTTTACCAATAGATTACCATTGGTGACTGGAGTAATTAAGATTACATGTACATGTCTGTCTGTACCATAATATTGGACTAAAGAATTGCAAATGAGCATAGTGATTCATACAGTGATAGTGATATATACAATTATGTATTTAAGAACGCTGCTTTAAATTCCATGTTCTTATTGATTTACCTGTTACTATTTACCCAGTTATTCTAACTGTTCTTTTCATTATTTATTAAGTTTGTAGGTGTATCAAAATATAATGTATGAAAGAAAATGCTTTTAAATTAGTGTAAATGGTAAATATAAACTGTTTGTGATGGTTGTAAGTAGTAGAAATAGTGTAATGCAAGTTCAATAATGGCTGTTCCGAACTAATCATATGGTGTGATAAAAAGCAAATTTGTTTTTAATACCAATCCCCTTTAATCTAAAATTAAACAATTTAAACACACTGGACCGGATTTACAAAGCCGGTTTATGTCTTACACACCTGTAACTACATACATTTACAATGCTTAAACATCTACGTTTAAGAAAAACAGGCTCCTCATCTTTATGGGAGTTAACAATAATGTGTAAATGGTACTTAAGATATATTGTAAATTCGACCCCTCATCTTTATAGGAGTTAACAATAATGTGTAAATGGTACTTCAGATATATTGTAAATTCGGCCCCCTATCTTTATAGGAGTTAACAATAATGTGTAAATGGTACTTCAGATATATTGTAAATTCGACCCCTCATCTTTATAGGAGTTAACAATAATGTGTAAATGGTACTTCAGATATATTGTAAATTCGACCCCTCATCTTTATAGGAGTTAACAATAATGTGTAAATGGTACTTCAGATATATTGTAAATTCGGCCCCCTATCTTTATAGGAGTTAACAATAATGTGTAAATGGTACTTCAGATATATTTTAAATTCGGCCCCTCATCTTTATAGGAGTTAACAATAATGTGTAAATGGTACTTCAGATATATTGTAAATTCGGCCCCTCATCTTTATAGGAGTTAACAATAATGTGTAAATGGTACTTCAGATATATTGTAAATTCGGCCCCTCATCTTTATAGGAGTTAACAATAATGTGTAAATGGTACTTCAGATATATTGTAAATTCGACCCCTCATCTTTATAGGAGTTAACAATAATGTGTAAATGGTACTTCAGATATATTGTAAATTCGACCCCTCATCTTTATAGGAGTTAACAATAATGTGTAAATGGTACTTCAGATATATTGTAAATTCGGCCCCTCATCTTTATAGGAGTTAACAATAATGTGTAAATGGTACTTCAGATATATTGTAAATTCGGCCCCTCATCTTTATAGGAGTTAACAATAATGTATAAATGGTACTTCAGATATATTCATTCTGCATACATGTGCTTCTTTTTTACCTCTGTATTAAGACCAACTGTTCTTCTTGACTATATTGTTTTATTAGATCTTGTGGATCGCCATAGCTAGATTTGCTTTTTAAAAATCCCCTTCAACCTGAAATTAAACATTTTAGCGGTTCATAAACACACTATTTTTATAATAATGGACAAAGTTACTTAGATATTTCCATGTGCATCCATATGCGTCCGTTTTACCACTGTATTAAGACCGCCTTTTCTTCAAGACCATATTTTTGTATTAGATCTTGTGGGTCGCTCTTAACTGGATTTACTTTCTAAAAATATTTATTATAGCACAGTTAGCCAATATATTAAACAATAATGTTGATGTTTCCCACCCAGTAACTACCATATGTTGATTTCTGAGACAGCTGTTACATGTATTTGATACCACAATAGATTGCTTTGACCCCCGGTGGACAGTCTTTTCAATATACTCATCCAGATTTATTACCTTTATTTATACAATGTTGTTTGTGAATTTCCACATGTTTTCCCAGCACCAGTCAAACCTTGATCTCGTCTGTTTGTGTCATAGTAATTTAAATTGGTCCTAGTGTGCTGCATGCACTATACATACGCACAACACTACAGTCACTGCACAGCATTAAATCAGTCGTGTATTGCACATTAAACATAAGAGTTGTCTCTATACGCATTATATACAGCATCCCCAGGGCTTAACCGGGCTGGCCAGCAGTCGCAGGCTTGTTTGTCGGTCATCGAGATCGAATGAACAACAAAAAATATATATGTATAAAAAAAAAAAATTGCTATAATGTTTAAAATGCGTGAAAATCTCATGTACCGGCGGGTGAGCGTGACACAACGTTCAAATGCTCATGCCGAATGCGTGAGACTTGACAGGACTGCATCCCTAATATACATACATGAGTTGGGTTTTTTTAAATCGTTGGTCTTGACCAATTCATTGTAGGGACTATCCCGAGTTTAAAGCCACTGTTACATGTTTTTCATCAATATACCAATTATAGTCTCTCTTATTTATTAAAATATTCTTGCTGAGAATATGAATAGATTTTTTTTTTTTATGTTCATGGTAACTCAGTAGGAATGTTTGACTTAATCATTTTGTCCCGGGTCAGGCCCCTGGCAATCCAGAGACAGGACCCGGGACAGACATGCTTTAAACCTTCGTGGTATATGAGCATGACAGAATTATCCGCTCCGCAATAATTGTGAACATAATTATGATCATATCAATTTATTTTTTCTAACAAACAAAATTTGAAATAGTTGGGCTAAAGAGCCTCAAATGTATTTCCCTGTATAATGCTTCATAGTTCAAACAGTTTGATACAGGTTCTTTTACACAAATGTATTAAAGCAAAGGTTCCAAATTTAAACCACTGGATTTTTTTATTTTTTTTCCTAATGGCTACAAACTCAAAATAGTGTCTTTTTACAGGTTTTTTTTTATCAGAGACAACATTGTTTGCACAACTTAGCTTATGCATAAAAAGTGGTTGATGAGTACATAGTACACACACCCATGTAGTCATATTACTACCTGAAACTTGTTAGAGCATTTTATCCATGACAGCATTGTTGTAATTTGTTTCAAGTTGGTGCCAATGGTGTTGGAATTTACCCTGTGACCCCCACAAAATCCTATTTATCAAGTTAAACAAAAGAAGTTTATTTATTTATTGCTCATATATAAACAATATTTCTTCTTGAAAATGCTTACAGTAATTATGTAGCATGTATATTTAGACTAAGGACACCAGGAGCTACAAAGCCAGGTTATCATGTGTCTGGTGTGTGCGGTATGCAACAGCGATTATCAAGTTCATGCAGTAGTCTTTATTAGCTGCACTTGACAGCCTTACATATGTATGCAATTTTTGTTTTCTTTATGTAGTTTGGTTAAAATGAAAGTAAAGAACTAATTTTACTGTTCTAATATGGGTCAGAATTTGTGGCATTTGGAATACCACCGAGTGCAGAGAACGCATTTGAAGACCTATATTAAATGTCATTGGAATGATTTTATGAAAAAAATGCATACTGCACACCACACTTTATGCTTTCTGTAGTACATCAAATTCGCAAATGTAATATCTAGCATATATAACACAGTTGTACATTTTATATATATATTTTTTTTTTCATATGCATCTGCAATAGTCTGTGTAAACACAGTTTCTAGGATACATTAATTTGAAATTAATATTAATCTTGTGTGTGTAATACTAGTGTCTTCATACATGTGTAATTAGACATTCTACTGATTGAGAACAAATTTGAATACAATTTTACCTCATTGCTTTGTCTTCTTCTTTGTAGTCTTGCCAGATTTCGCCTCTCATTTTTTTTTTTTTTTTTTTTTTTGTGTGTGTGGTATTGTTTAAGTACCAGTATCTCTTGTACAGATAAAGGAGTATCAGAACAGAAATAAAACTTTTCATCCCGGTCCATCAGCTGGCAATGTCAAAGTTGGACCCATGGTGGCTGTGCATGAACCTCAAGTGGATAGATCATTGGGTTCATTCAGGTCCCATCTGAAGCAATGGGAAATTTGGTTTTTGAAACTGGCACACACCCAGAGCGAGTGCACTACTAGGCCCAGTGGGTAGGTGCAAGATCAAATACGGTTTACTGGTGCAGACATGCAGTCTCTAAGTGTAGGTGTATGAATTATAATGCCATATGCAGGAGGATCATCCAGCAAAACCTGTGTATCTCAGTCTTGGGCAATATAGAGAAATCTAAATTTACAGCATTGTGGAACATATTCATGTCGAGTAGTCCCCTATTGAAAGGGAAATGATGAAGCTTCACCATTGATTTCATCTATATACATGTATCAGGGGCCTGAAGGAATTAACATAAGGATGGTGGGTATGGGAGGGGAGTCATCCCCCCACCCCCCTCTGGCATATGGTTCTGCAGGGGAGATCTCGCTTGAAACATTTTCAAAGATACCTACTTTCAGGCTATATTGTCAGAATGTTAAACGGAAAGAACAAAATATGCACGAGTATGTAGTTTACAAAAAATTAATTGCTGAATTATTGCGACGTCCCACATCCGACACACCTCTGTATCTGTGATGTATTCATGTTGCACATAGTGATATTTAAAAAGAGGTGGTAATTTTAACAAAAAGTCTTGCAGATTTTTAACAAGTTACATGGTAATTGCAACAGGAGATGGAGGTGGATAAATCTAGGCTATTCTTAGCAATTAGCACCAAGGGATCTTCTAAATGCACTTACCCTACAGACAGGACACTACAAACCACAACCTTTGATAAAAATGTACCAGTTGTGAAAGATTGGTCAAAAGGAAAAAAACTTGATGGGTCCACCAAGGATATTTATACTATGAACTGGCCTCGGTGTCATGGTTAAGCCATCAGACATAAGGCTGGTACAGACACAGTGTGTTTTGATGACTTGGGTAGGTGTAAGACCACTACACCCTCTTCTCACACTAACAACTAACTCACTATCATGGACAGACAACCCAGATAGCTGAGGTGTGTGCCCAAGACGGCATGCATGAACCTTAACTGTAAACTGATAGCGAATGTGTTCTGTATTGTTATTGGTTAATTACATTCTTTTTCCAGGATCAAATGAACATAACACCCGGAAAAACAATTCAGTTTACAATGGACATAACTATATTGAGTTTAGATTTGTGGGTGTTATTGTCTATTTACGATGCCCGCAAATAATAACGCCTTCAGTCAAAAATGACATTTGCGAGATCAAACTGACAATAACACCCGCAAATCTAAAAACTCCATATTGTTATCACCTAATTGGACATAAGCACGAAAATAAATTGAAATGAAATATACTATGACCCATCATCTTAGACGCTTCCCAACAAAGCATGTTAAGACCAGCATAAAATTAATATCCTACAAAAATTAGAACAAACTATCGAGATAAGTTCAAGTTGTGGACTAGGGATGGAGTTAGCATTTTTCTGTTATTAAACTGGCACGTCATAGAGGATGAACTCAAAACTGTACAATAAATGCTAGTACATTTTCAACTTATTTTCTCCAGGGTTGTAGGTAAAAAGAACAAAATTGAGAACCAAACAATAGGTAAATGACTAGTTTATTATCCATTTGTAACATAAAATAAACTTGTAAAATAAAGAATCATTTAAAATAGTATATAAGTACACTCCTTTAATGTAGTTAGAACATAACCATAAGCCTACGAGAAATATGGCAGGAGCAAAACCTCAAATTCAGGCAAAAATTATAGATATTCTGGCAAAATGTGTTAACCAGAGACCATTTCATGTACTTCCATCATTCTACCCTCAAAATTAGTTGTAATCCATGTAAAAATGCGTAGTGATTTGTTTGCAACCCTATATAGCTGTTTGGTAGTAATACCAATATGAATAAATGTTGTTATTGAGATTCTGGCATTTTTGTTTAATTCGGGCAAAAGCCAGCCTGCCCTCCTACAAAAATGTAAGCCTGTACGCCTATGAATACACTGATATTTTGTTAGATTAATTTGTCCATTTTCGTAAAAATGGGGAAATGGTATTTTGCTAGTTTCAGACATATTTGAGTATTCATGTTCTACACAAATACTGTCATAATTTCACTGGTGCACTACTTGGTTTTAAGTACAATAGTACATGGCACAATATTTTATGCAAATTGTTTGGTTTATGTGGCGATTATGCAAACTGTCAACAGGTTACACAGTGATCCACTATTTGTTTAAATTAGAAATTGTTTTAAAAATTCAAGGTTCATTTTGGACACTTTATAAATACAAATCAATTTGTTTAAAATAAATCTGGAATGTCAATGTAGTACAGAAAAGTAGTGCATGTGCGCTACTCACCAGTTACGCAGATATAATTATCATAACCAAACAATCATAACCTAGGTAAAAACAACACAGAATGATTTCTGGTTACATAAATGTTTTAAATATTATCCCCATATAGTACACTGATAGAAGTTTAACTTAAAAATGTTTTGAAGAGCTACTGAAATTTGATATTAATAATTTCAAGAGCATTAAAAGCATTATACCAATAATTTTAATTGCATGAAAAAAACACGAATGAGACTTGTTGCTATTATAAAACTTCATTAAAAGCAAAAGCCTATCACTACAATGTAAATTATGATAAAATATTTTATCTACCAGACAGAATTTATCTACAGGAATAACACAAGAGTCTAATTGTTGCTCAATTCTACAAGAGAATTGCAGCCATGGTTCACTGTAGTGGTGGCTGGCACACGTAAGCAACCATAGGGTACATGCACAAAGTACACATATGGTAGGAGTCACCAATCAATTAAAATCTGCTGTATGAACAAGGTAAATATTGCTTTAGTATTTGCTGGTATCGGAAATCTGTAAGTAATTTTTCCAGTTAATTTCCATAGTAATAATTGCACAATTATTGTCAATATTTTCATTTAATGGTCATAAATGGCCTAAACATGACCAAAATGTTTTTCATCAAATTGCAAATTTAAATAAAGATATTATGTAGACTACAGTCCACAGAGAACGCCTTTTTTCATACTCTGAAATTTACCACAAATTATTTATTTCTAAACAGATTGATTTGTAAATTGGACACAAAAATAGTGTGTTTTTTGTTGTTGTTATTTTCAAAACATTTCTAATTTTCTTGTAAGAAGAAAAGTATGAGTATGTACGTAAGGTTAAACTAAATTGAAATTATTTAAAAAAAAATTTATATATATAGAATGATGAGACAGACTATAGATCCATCTTGACACAAATGATTTTGTATCCTACCTCAGATCTACTGTAAATTGTCACTGAAATTCAAGACGATAGCAAGCTACATGTATGCTGCATCACGTAATGGGCTGCCAATCAAAGAACAATGTTACGGTCACAATATTAAGTATTTATGATACAGTGCTAAGATTGTTTTGTAGGATGGGGTCTAGATTATTCATACACTATATTGTTTAATAAACAAAGGAAAACAATGCTCAAAACTGCATATTATACTAAATGAATACTACAATATAAAAGTAAGGTACAAACACATTAATGTGAACAATGATTAAAATTGCGTGGGTGCCATTGCTCGAGCTACAAATATTTTGTCTTCGATGTGATGAATGATCAACATGTAACAAGCGGTGTCTGATTTGTGTGTAATATAATGCCATCTTTGACGTGTTGATTGATTTACGTGTAACATATGCTGTGTCTTTATTTGATGAATGATTAACAGGTAAGGTAGCATATGGCTACGGTGAAACATATCTCGAGTCTTGGATATGATGAATGATTACGGTGTAATAAGCATCTTTGATGTGATGAATGATTAAGGTGTAATAACTATCTTTGATGTGATGAATGATTAAGGTCTAATAAGTATCTTTGATGTGATGAATGATTAAGGTGTAGCATATGTTGTGTGTTTTACGTAATTAATTAACATACAACCTATTCTGATTTTGATGTAATGAATGTTTAAAGCGCAACATATGCTGTTACCGTGACTTGATAAATGGATAAGATGGGACAGAAGTCTTCACTGAATGGATCATTAAAGGTACGTGGTCCTCTTAAAAACAGACTAAAGCTTGCAGTTTCTTGCTTATATTTTTTATTTCTATATAACCAGTGTGTTTTTGGTTATCCTAGTGTTCAAAGAAGCTCAAGTTAGTATCTTGGTGTGATCATGTGCCAGAATTTTAAATGTTACTGGAGTGTTGTTGCAATATGCAGAACCACAAAAGAACTGCGAATACAAATGCAATTATTCTATATTTTGTGCCCACTATATATCAATGTCTTAAGAATATTTGACAGCCATTTTGACAATCTCTTTACCAAATTAATTTTATCATGAAAAAAATAAATATATATATATACATATATATATTAAATACACATACTAAAATATTTACATTTTTGTTGTTTGGTATATATCCTAATGAATCGTCAAGGAAGCACTTACTTATCTACTGATAAATTTTGAAATTTTGAACTCTTGAGCATCTAGACCAGAGTTGGTTACAGAAAACAAAATACAGAAAATGTAACTATTAGTGGTTGGATCCAGAGATAGGCCCCAGGTTCCGGGTTGCACAATGGTCTAAAATGGTGACCCCCCCCCCCCCCCCCCCCAAATCAGCATCAGCCAAAACCATATTGAAATGTTTGGATAGACAGCGGAAGACCGAGAAATACTGTACAGACAATTAAATATCCTAAAATAAATTCCAGATAAATGCAGAATATTTTCATCTCTGTACATGTGTATGTGATTATAAAATGCTCTTAAATAAATTTCATATAACCAAAGCCCGTCCTTATAAAACTTTAAGACTCAATCTCTAATGACGTCACACGCATACAATTTGTACACGCATACAATTTGTACGGCGTTGTCATGACATTGGTGTCTCACTCTATTAGAGTCTCAAGTCTAGACTGAAAATTTTATAAGCACCAGGCCAGATGTAACAAACTGTTGTTTCAAGCAAAAAACAATAACTTTTAGACAAAACTACCTGACACTGTTGCAAGATACCTAAATACCTTTAATATGGTTTTTTTTTACTGACCCATCTTTCGTGTAATGAATAAAGATGATTTCTGTGGTTGAATTATGCTCTATCAAATTGCATAGATGTGCATTTCAGTTGTATGACATCATCATGCTCCAAGGTCAATGTTTTGACACACTTGTACCGGTAACTACTCCATTTCTTACTCCATTTTTTACGCTATGTGGTGGCTTCGAAGAGATGGTAAACATATGGATGTTAAGGTGTTCACATATTTCCATGCTGATTTGGTAAGAAAACCACAGAAAGTTAATTGTCACAAGAAACTGAAAAGAAAAGAAAAGGAACTTTAAGCTTTACTACTTTCAATTTAAACCATAAAAACTAATTAAATTGATTTCAAAAGCAAAAAATGAACAGTAATTTTAGATGACATCTTATGATTTCCACAAATCATCTAACACAGTGGCAATGTTTATTCAATGGTATTTAGAAAAATCTGTTTAGTAAGTTTCTCAGATGAAAACACATATTTTTCCAGGTTGGTTTACAGTCAAACAAGAAAAAACCCATGACAAAATAACTTATAAGTCAATTTTGGAAAATGCTAAGAAATGTGTATACCATCTTTGGAATGTGTATGCAATCTTTAAAACAATTATTACATCACATATCAAATCATGTGAGACAATTAACCTTCTGACTACTGCAGGAGAGATATCTTGCCCGATATCATGCCAGTCGACATACTGTACACTGTATACAGTGCATTCCCCAATTCATATTTCCCGCCGTTTTGCAACAACACTCACCGAAAACACTTTTCGGCAAGTATTTTTGCTTGACAACAATGGCGGCATGCCGCGGTTATTTTCAGGGATCGATAGCTGATTGCAGCAGCTAATTTGATAATAAATTTATCGTTTTACCAACAACGAAAATCACTAAATATTGCGATATGAATCATAGTTTGTTTTAAAAAGAAATTCTGGTCAGAAAACCACCATTGGGAATAATGGACATAAATGCTGGACAGCTGGCCACAAATGTCCAGAAGAAAATGTGACTCTTTTTTTTTTTCTGCCTAATTTTAATCAACATTAACTGATCTAAAATACCATACAAAAATTAGAAAAAGCCACAAAAATAATACTTACTGATTCAAATATGAACTTTATTTTATGTATTTATAAAATATTTAAGTGAATATATGTGAGTAAAAATTATAAACTTGTACCCACTCAACGTGTTTTTTTTGTCAAAAATTACTGTAGTCTAAAGGTTAAGTGTTGAGGTTACAAAACTGTTTACTGTTCTCTTTTGTGCATGACTGCATTCTGCTTTAGTGTTTTAATGTCTTGGAAAGGACTTTCCTGAGTTTGCTGCAACTATAAGATGTTTCCAACTACAACAGTGTTTTTAACAAACAAAATCATGCATTAAATACAACTTTTTTGTTTTGAGAATTTATCATATTCTTTAAGAACGTAACAGTTTGTTATTTAAGAGCAGGAAAATAAAAAGGCACTACTCACAAAGCAACACAACAGTGTAAAATACTCGTCAAGTATGCAGTTGAAATACTGGTTGGCAAGCATCACGCTGGGTCCAGTGAGTCCGAAACACACTAGACTCATCTCACTCTTAGACAAGTTCGCCAGCTGAAACAAACACAAAACTAATTCAGACCAAGACCGAGACCAAGACCAAAGTGTTTAACATGCACATTCACAGCAAGCTGTTGTAGCCCACGTATGTCCTGGGAACAAGTGCCGGCTCTTCCGTCCAGGACAGGAAAGGTGTGGGTGGGTAGGAGGGGGGACAGCCTACACTGGCAGGTGCAAGGGAGCACCAGCAGTCCAGCCATAGCCAGTAACAGGCAGAAGGTGGTATGGTATTATGGAATTTGGAATGTCCCGTAGGATTAAGCCAAAGAGAAAGGGTGCTCATTTTTTATGAAGGAAATTAGGCGCAATTTTGAACGGTTGGTCTAAATGGAAAGATAGGGAGCTACGTATAGGTTTGGAGTTTAGTAGGCCAAGAGTAGCTCGTTACTAATTCAGTTTTCATTGTAACCATTTATATTCAGTCCAGTTTATAGGCATCCAATTGGTCGTGGAATGTACCAATGGCATTGTCCAGTTTATAGGCATCCAATTGGTCGTGGAATGTACCAATGGCATTGTCCAGTTTATAGGCATCCAATTTGTCGTGGAATGTACTAATGGCATTGTCCAGTTTATAGGCATCCAATTGGTCGTGGAATGTACCAATGGCATTGTCCAGTTTATAGGTATCCAATTGGTCGTGGAATGTACCAACGGCATTGTCCAGGAATATTACATGAGATGACATCCCTTTATATTGTACAGTGTAACCAGTCTAAACTGGACCCTGAATAAACCAGAATCGTATCAAAACCGGGCAAATTTCATGGTTCCAAATGTAATAAATTCTTAAACGTGAACCTCTTAAACACCAGAACCTGTCTAAATTGGATAAATATTAGGCCCCCTGCAAGATCCAGTTTAGACAGGTGTCACTGTACTTTGTATTATTAAATGTTCTTGTTGAAGAACCAGGAAAAGAATTCAAAATAAAACACTTAACTTTTTAACATTTTGGTGCCATATAGTGAATTATCAATTAAGGGGACAGACCCTACTTTCAATACGTGAAAATTAACACTAACTTTAATTAATCTACTAAGGCCAGTTTAATTTTTAGGTTTACGAACAAGAACTTTTGTGCACAAAGGTAGGAGGAAGGAAAAAACACACCAAAAAAACCCTGTTTGGGGTGTATCAGTAGGGGTGAAATAGCGAATCGGACCGAAAGAGAGCGACCGAAGACGAATTAACAATTCGTATCTACAACGGTATATTTATTGACGAAGTAAGTGTTATTTCTCACTGTTACCATACGAAATGCGCCACAATAGACTAGAATGGTAACATTTATTTTCTTTAGAGCTATATGTGGAAGTCGGCGGAAAAAATAAATAAATATAAAAGTGAAAAATACGACCTTTTTTAAATATTTTATTTGAGCAAAATTTACGTCGGCGGGTTCGTAAATCGAATAATAAAAAAATACTGGCCTAACCTGTAACATATTTGAATTAAGTTACAATTGAGTGAAACATGAGTCTGTGACTTTGAAATGGTGAAATACCTTCTAAAAATAAATTAAAACTCAACTCCATAACTGTTACTTCTCAAAATATGAGAAATACATTTTGTGATATTAAAAACACTAGGATGGCCAAAAACACTTTGAATGTACGGAAATTAAAATCTAAGTAATGTATGATTTCAGTTATCAAAATTGGCTATAATAGTCAAAAATATGCCTTAGTGTTTAAAAACTAGGGTATGTCCCTTTAAAAATGTCCAACATTAAGTCCATTTACTAGACAGGTAATGCCAGAAATAACCACTGTTGTATTTTTTTTTACCACCTGACACAAATGGGAATTTGACCAAATAGGATTGAACCAACGTACCATCAGTCTGGTGGTGACCTTGGTTGCCAGCATGGTGAAGCAGGTCATGTACAAACACCTGTGTTGATGGAACACCTGACTAGGGGACATCACGTGCAGGGTGACCTGTACACCCAGAACAATGGCTATCGGAAACAACGGGAAGATGGTGCTCGTTCCCTGCAGAACAAAAAAAAAAAAAAGAGGAATAGTGGTTAATAGTTTCATTAATTTTGTTCAAAAATATTCTGTCCATGAACGAACGAATGAATGAATGAATGAACTGAATGAATTGAATGAATGAATAATGTTTAACGACACCCCAGCACAAAAATACACATCGGCTACTGGGTGTCACAAATGGTAAGTATATGAAAATATTATTTATATAATTATGTAAAACCACAGTGGGGAATAAAAGGTTTCTTATTATTTTTCAAAACAAGCCTCATTAAACATGCCAAATGACAAACTGATTTTTGTTGTGAATTTTTTATAAAAATGTATTTTCTAAATCAAATTTATGATTTTAACTTAAATGTCTTAAGTCATTTCTCAATTATTAACAGACATCAAAGTTTTGTCTAGTGGTTCTTTCAGGTTTAGAATTTCATTTAATTCTTTAATATGTTTACACAATAAAATGTGGAAACAAATTTCCTGCAACAGTTATGGCAGACTTTCCAACACTTGAACATAATTCTTTAGTAGTTTTATTTATTTATTTTACTTTATTTAACCGTAATATTTGTAATTTAATTTTTTTTTATACAATGTCTTCTAACAAGATATGATTAACAATCAAAATTCCAAGTGGACTAAGTTTGATTGCTCTAAACCTCTGAATGTTTGGGTTTTGGGGGGCGTGGGGGGGGGGGGGTTGGACTCGAAACAAAAATTGCTGCTGTCTTTAACTTTTTTACTTTTCATCGAGTTAAGGTATTAAAGACAGAAGCATTCATTACTAAACGAAGCTTTGAAAGTAAAGTTTGTTTTGTTTAATGACACCACTAGAGCACATTGATATATTAATCATCGGCTATTGGATGTCAAGCATTTGGGAATTCTGACTCGTAGTCAATAGAGGAAACCTGCAACATTTTCTTAATACAGCAAGGGATCTTTTATATGCACTTCCCACAGACAGGAACCACATACCACGGCCTTAGACCAATTATGATGAACTGGTTGGAACGAGAGAAAAAACACCAATCAGTTGAATTGAGGTGGTTCGATCCTGCGACACAATGACCTCAAGCGAGCGTTTAACCGACTGAGCTAAATCCCACCCCATGAAGCTTTGAAGACATTCTTTTGAACTTATTAAAGCAAGTCAAATGTTATACTCACTGCCACAGTTGATCCATCTTTCCCAATGCCACCTTTGACAAAAATCACGCTAAAATTTTTCAAAAGTCGTAGAAGTGCAAAGACAATGTATGTGTATATTATACAATCTTTCAGTTGAATTCCCAGCATACCAACCTGAAAGAAATTTCAAAGGATAAGAATGTTTAATTTTATGACACACCAGTACATTATTTCATCGTTATGTCTAGTCTGCAGTAACGGCAACACTTCGTCAAAAAAAATATAAAAAAGTCCCGCCGTCACCATTGAGTTGCATCCAGCTTCTAACAAAATAGATGCTGTGAAAATTAAATCACATTAATAGTGTTATATGTGCAAAGAAAGAATTATATGTTTCATTCTCAGTCCTACAATTTGGTGTTACGTGTATGTTCATGAGAAATTTATTTCTTATTAAACTTTAGCTCCCCATTTTAACTAAACAATGACCAAGTTGCTTTGCAGATAAGAGAACATAGGTTTGACATGAGGATATAGTCACTGATAAGCCACTGATAGGTTACAATAAACCTGGTAACATACAGGTTATGACATATTTATGAAGAATAAAATTCCCATTAAATATATTGTTCCAGCCCCTCACTGGCACGCTAATACTTCGTTATCTGTTTGAA
This sequence comes from Gigantopelta aegis, assembly GCF_016097555.1. Classification (NCBI taxonomy): domain Eukaryota; kingdom Metazoa; phylum Mollusca; class Gastropoda; order Neomphalida; family Peltospiridae; genus Gigantopelta; species Gigantopelta aegis. The sequence goes on along the minus strand of NC_054707.1, from coordinate 39,920,900 downwards.
CAAAACACAACTGATTAAAGTGTGTGTGGTGTTGGTTTTATTTAATCAGATATTGTCAACAAGAAGGAAGGAAGGAAATGCTTTATTTAACGATGTACTCAACATATTTTATTTACAGTAATATGGCGTCATATGGTTAAGGACCACATAGATATTGAGAGAGAAAACCTGCTGTCGCCACTTCATGAGCTACTCTTTTCGATTAGCAGCAAGGTATCTTTTATATGCACCATCCCACAGACAGGATAGTACATACCATGGCCTTTGTTACACCAGTTGTGGAGCACTGGCTCGAACGAGAAATAGCCCAATGGGTCCACCGACTGGAATCGATCCTAGATCGATCGCACATCAGGCGAGCGCTGTACCACTGAGTTACATCCCACCCCATGTCAACAAGAAAGTACCGTTCTCAAATTGATTGTGATGTGATAACTTCCTGGTAACCCAAACAACCATTCTCAACTTTCCTTACCTCTTGTGCCCAGATCTGCTCTCCTGAAACTGATGTTACAAAGTAAACACCAATAGCATAATAATGGCCTTCATTTACATCAAACCTAAAAATGAATTAAATTAAGTCTTTGACATTATTTCATGTAATGAAGTAATATACATAACTGAAAAGAAAGAAAAATTACACAAATTAAAGGGACCATTGTGAGTAAACAGCCCTAGCAAGACTCTGGTTCTTCAAACATTCTGCTTTATTTCAAATTCGTTTGGCCGTTGGAAATGCTACAAAACATTGCAATGTCTAGAAATTAATTGGCTACAGAGATTTTCATATTCTAAGCAAAACAAATGTAAGTATCTTGTAATTTTCAGGGCAAGCTCTGGGTGATCAGAAAATTTTGCCATATTATCTTTAAAAAATCCAAAAACTATAGCTATTTTGCAACAAAATATAAGTTATTACAAAAACTGTTTCTGCCAAATTAAAATAAAATTTGCCAATTGTCAATTGGCGAATTAGGTGAGTGCCAGAGCTAGCTCTGATTTTAATAATGTAAAAATATTTTATTTGCCAATGACCTTCCAAAATGGCTACAGACTCAGGATAGTCCCTTTAAAATAGCTTCAGGTATCAACATTTTCCAAATAAAAGCACAGTAATCTTTTTTGGTACTCTCCTCCTTTCCTAAAAGCATACATTAAAAATATTGAACTGTGAGGAATATTTGTTTGTTTTTTTGTTTGTTGTTTGCTTTAAAAGTGTGTGTCTGAGTTACCACCCTCCACACAAGTATACAGTTTCTAAACTCAAGAAAGTGTTGATAAGTAATGTGAAAGGTCCCTTATCAAGAAATAACATCATTTTACAACATCTTTTAGCACTATCAAAATATTAGGCCTTCGACATCGTGTAGGTATCAATAACCATATATATGGTAATAACATAAATTATTTCATTTCTTCTTGTTTAGGTTTTCATAAAGATTCACTGTCCATCAGAATATGTCTTCTGAATTGATGTAATATCTGACTTAAATGTGCTATTAAAACTATAATAGTAATGGTTATCTGTTCATTAAATAAACAACTGCAGACAGTCTAAAATTAATTAATTATAAATTAAGTCAGAGAAATCAATAGGACATTTGAATCATTTCATAAAACTAAAATCACAGTTTTTGAAACACATATGATTATGAAACAGACGAAATGATTACGTAACATAAAAATTACCTTTATTAATTTCCCAATTTAAAAATAAAAATGCACGACGGCCTTGTCAGAACTGATCACATCAGACTGGAGTGGGGACACGACATAAAATGATTATATATGTTTATAGTTGTGGTCAGTTTAGTGTGAATCATGTTTAACACAGATGAACCTTAGTTAATTGTATTCTATGTATGAGTGGTACATTTGTGTATCAGTCAACCATATATCAATGTTTTGAAGCTGCAATATCATGTATTGTTTTAATATTTACAGAGCTTATCCTGAGTTTGCTGTCACTGTAACATTTGCCTCGACTAACAGTATATTTTTTTAATGAATATAATTACATATTAAATACATTTTCTAGTTTAAACTATCATTGTCTGCATATTCAACGTCTTTCTAGTCATCCCAAAGCTTGTAATAGTCCGACTTACCTCTTATGTATGAAAAAAATGTTTTTAGGAAATAAAATGATATTTGAGCTATTACAAATGTTAGAATGATCAGAAATACATTGAATATATAGACACTGATAATCTACTATCAAAATATTACTTCCATAAGTAACTTGATTCATTACAAAAAAACAATGGTAGAAAACTTAGGAGGGTCTGTTTAAGATTTTATAATAAGTCAATTTTCTTTCTGTGATATGCAGACCTGTCAACCCTCCCAGATTTCGTGGGAGTCTTCTGGTATTTGATAAAATCTGCCGTCTGCTGTTCAGGAGACAATTTCTTCTGTTAAATGACATTTTTGTAAGCATAAAAAAAAATCGATCACGTTTTGCCAAAACAACATATGGGAAGTAACTCATTCTCATTCGGAAAATGTTGACTACTTTCGTTTTCCCGACTGTTTAACCTTTGCCGAAGTAAGACTTGTGGGATATTTATATTGTTAAAAAAGCATATGGAATTTATAAAATGACGTGTTATTATAAAGTTTGTTGTCATCGTAATGGCTACGAAGCATGTCTTGGGTACTTAGCTACACTAACCACAGATGATGATGTAATGTAACTTAACCTGTAAGGCTGTAAGTGTAATACCGTAAATGTACTAATTAATTTTTTAATTTCTTGTTCGTGTTCTTAACATTTATGGATAAAATAGTTTTTGTTTTTTTTAAATATCTATTAAATCATAATAATATTTAAACTTTAATTTTTTTTAATAATAATATATATATTTTTTTTTTTTTTTTTTTTTTTTTTTAAATGCCAAGATCTAAGGTTAACAAGTATATATGACATTATGCATTGTTCATATAACTTACTGTAATATATATATATTTTAAGTCTTGCGATTTTGGGTTAATCTGTGTTAATTTAAAAAATCGCCTGCTTTTTCAACACATCTCCTGCTTTCTCTTGACTAAAGGTTGACAGGTCTGGTGATATGTCATTTTTCAACTTCTCATTGCAGCAATCTCTAGCATAGCTAACTTAAAACACAGTATTCACTATTTAAATCAGCTCTCAGAAAGTCAAGACTAGTTGTCTGGTAGATGGGAAAGACTGATTTTTAGGTCAGGTCAGATGGTTTTCTTGCACTTATATATCAATGTTAATGGTTTTAGAGTTAGCTCCTTTTGTTATAACAGGTGTGCATTGTGTATCCTACTCGAATTACCTTCTCACTTAAAAATATATTTTACTAGCATTAAATTTAAATGGGATTATTTAGTATTACAAATAATCTGCATTAAAACTGGTTGTTGGCACACTTTGCATGATGCTATAGGATGACGAGGCAAACTTTCAACAATGTGTTTGAATTATCTGTGTGTAACATACGTATACATCTGCAATGTGCCCGACACGTAGGCCTGCCAATGAGCACAGTAGAAGATGAACAGCTGGAAACACAGCAAACAGATCAACAGATGTGGCTCGTTTCCCAGCTTGAACGAGACGCTGATTCCTATGGCGAGCATACCTGAAAAGGACACAAATCACTGTCATCAGTAAATGTAAACTGATGGCGAGTGTGTTCTGTATTGTGATTGATTAATTACATTCTTTTTTCCGGGATCAAATAAAAATAACACCTGGAAAGCTAATGACGTCATTACAAAGTGACATCATTAGCAATTGGAACAGGCCAAGTTGACGGTTCAAGGGTCTACAGTTAAGATTGTAGCCAGAAATTTTTTCAAGAAATACCAAATATACAGTTAGTTCCATAGAAAAACGATTCATTTCACAATGCACATAATCATATGGAGTTTATAGATTTGCGGGTGTTATTGTCTATTTGATGCCGGCAAATGTTTCATATTTGACCGAAGGCAATAACACCAGCAAATCTAAAAACTTCATATGGTTATCTCCTAAATGAAATATTTGGAGAATCTCATTACATTAGTAATTCATTCAAAACCATTAGTAATTGTATTTAAAAGAATTTGGTCTTTAAGGCAAGCCCTCACCCCTACCCCCCCCCCCCCAAAAAAGCCTTCTGAGAATAATGCTTAAACTACCAGACCCAACAAATTCTGGTGGGGGTGTAATATTTGAATATAACATTTCTGTGATGATGATAGTGCATTTGCACTTTTACCCTCTCAAAAAACATTTATTATACTGATTGCATCACTGTGAACTTATAGTGCACAACCAATTGTGGTGTCAAAAAGGTTTCAAACCTCATGAAACATAAATTATATATATTATGAATACTAAACGAGCTTGCCTGTCATACCATTTTTATGAAATGAGTGAACAGTTTTGGTATCTGATGAGTGAAAGCGAAACTAACTGCAAACAAGCCGCTCCGCAGAAGTAAGCATATGTCGAGACCTACTACACGTTATTTTTCTATGAATTGGGTCAGCAAGTGATCTGTGTCACTCTCATGTCATGCCAGTATTACACAAGTTAGATATTGAGTGATTGTTATGACATGAGCAATATCTTACACTGGTGTGTAATAAATATCTATATGTGATAAAGCTATACACAGATCAATAAGCTGCAGCATTGCAAAGGAAAGTCCTATAACTGTGATAATGTATTAGTGTAATATTTTCTACGTTCAAGGACACAACTCTGTCAAAGTAAAGTAAAGTTTGTTTTATTTAACGACGCCACTAGTGCACATTGATTTTTTTAATCTTATCATCGGCTATTGGACGTCAAACATATGGTCATTCTGACACTGTTTTTTTTAGAGGAAACCTGCTGTCGCCACATAGGCTACTCTTTTATGACAGGCAGCAAGGGATCTTTTATTTGCGCTTCCCACAGGTAGGATAGCACAAACCATGGCCTTTGTTGAACCAGTTATGGATTACTGGTCGGTGTAAGTGGTTTACACCTACCCACTGAGCCTTGCGGAGCACTCACACAGGGTTTGGAGTCGGTATCTGGATTAAAAACCCGCCTGTAGACCGATGGCCTAACCACGATGTCACTGAGGCCGGTACAAAACAACAACTCTGTCAAAACGTCAAATTTGATCTGTAACTGTACATAATAAACATACATGCAAACTTTCAGTTCAATATCTTAAAGTATTGCCAAGTCTGAAAAACTGTGATGGGCGTAATATCCCCTAAGTTCAAGGGTCATAACTCTTGTCAACAATGGAAAAATCCTCATGAAAAGTCAAACTTGGTAAGTAATTCTACCCAACACAACTTTTGGATGACAGAAGCAAAGATAGAACAGCCATATATATACTTTTTCACCTACCGTTTGTTATGGCATCTGCACCATGATCGAAAAGCTCTCCAAGTGGGGAACTTGTGTTGGTACGACGAGCCTGTTTTCCATCAATGCTGTCCAGAGATTGATATATAAATGTTGCAAGACCACAGATCACATACGCCCAACCAGGAACCTGTAGACAAAAAGACAAGCCACAGAATCCATACTGATGTTTCATTACATGTACACTTTTCCCAAAATCGTGTTTATAGGGTCAACTGAAGCAGAGCTTGTGAACAAACTTTGTAATAATGAGCTCAGTTATAAATGACCGGCCTCGGTGGCGTAGTGGTTAGGCCATCGGTCTACAGGCCGGTAGGTACTGGGTTCGGATCCCAGTCGAGGCATGGGATTTTTAATCCAGATACCGATGCCAGACCCTCAGTGACTGCTCTGCAAGGCTCAATGGGTAGGTGTAAACCACTTGCACCGACCAGTGATCCATAACTGGTTCAACAAAGGCCATGGTTTGTGCTATCCTGCCTGTGGGAAGTGCAAATAAAAGATCCCTTGCTGCTAATCGGAAGAGTAGCCCATGTAGTGGCGACAGCGGGTTTCCTCTCAAAATCTGTGTGGTCCTTAACCATATATCTGACGCCACATAACCGTAAAAAAAATGTGTTGAGTGTGTCATTAAATAAATAAAACATTTCTTTCAGTTATAAATGTTTATGTACTTATATTTATTTAGGCTTGATTAAAAAGACAACAGTTATAATGCAGGGCCACAAAATAGCGGCCTGCGAAAAGCAAAAAGCAGTCCATTTTTAAATCAAGCAGTTGAGATAGAAATTCACCTGCTAAAGCTACCAAAAACAATAATTGTAGGTCATTTTCCAAGACAGAGATGTATGTATGATTATCTCATCTGCTATTTATCTCATAAATTTGTTATATTTTAATTCTATAATGCACTAAAATATAACTGAGAGGTCCTAATTTTTCCACACACTGTCCCAAACCCTCCCCTCACCCAGTATTGTCTTATTTGTAGCAGGACATATTTTTTCTAAGCAGGATATATTTTGTTTCACCTGCTACTTTAAAAAAAATAATACCAGGCCACATTTTATTTCCTAATTCAAGCCCTGTAATGACTGCATGACCTGTGGCACTTGATTTTGTTTTGTTTTATACTGTTTTTTGGTTTGTGTTTTTGTGGGTGGGATATGTTCTTGGCAATAGGATAAGAAAAATAAATGATGCAATGTAAATGTATTTTCAGGTCTCAGGAAAACTGCTAGTCCCAGACAAATTCAAATCAAAATAAGTTATTCTGGTGGCAGTATTGTAGTTTAGACTAGTGATATGTTTGACATCCAACAACCTATCCAGACTCCAATTCTCTAAATGTCTAAAACGTTGACAAAAGGATGCAGTCTTCGGCACACTGAGATAAGTTTAGAATTGGAGAAGGGCATAAACATAAATGATTAGTAATATTAGATATAGAAGTTCGCAATATATTTGGGAGATTGGAGTTAGTTCACAGCTAGATCATCTTTTTTTAGACGAGGTTACAGGGGTTTAAACAAGTAGTGGTGCAAAATGTTTACTGTCTCCAGTAATTGGATGCCAAGTGCATTATAACCCAAATTTTTAACCAAATACAGTAACAAGAGTATTAAAAAAAAAAAAAAAAAAAAAAAAAAAAAAAAAAAAATGCACACTCCTATACCCCTGCATCCATCTAAATATATATGGCTATTTGTATGGAGGGGTACAAGTGGACACCAAAGTATATCTCCCAGGGCTAGCTCTGGGTAAGCAGAAAATTTCCCACATTACCTACTAAACTTCAAAAATGGCAGAAACCCAGTTATTTTCTGGAAAAAAAATCATTTATTTCATGACATTATTTCACCAAATCAAAATAATATTTGCTAATTGTATTTGAAAGCTAGCCCTACAGGCTCCGAAGGCCCAACATTTGTTCTAGATATGCGTACTTACCGCTTGTTTTGCATCGGGGCTATACATCATGAGAACCGACGTAGACAAGATGTTGCTGAATAGTCCGGCCAGCGTGATGGCGTTGGGCGACCACCATAGTGGTATGTATTCTAGCAGCCAGTTCCAATACTTCTGTAACATCGGCTCCAGCAGCGTCGTGCCCTCCACGGAATACTTGTGCTCCGACAGATGTTGGAGCTGGTGTCTGCTTAATAGTTTGGTCATGGTTCTCATTGTTTGTGTCTCTGCCAATCAGAAAATGAGGACAAAAATGTATGTTTTTCTTAAATATATAAATATATTTTAAGATATATTGAAAATATGTAACAGTTACAGACCCAGACTTCAAAATACACCAGACATGGCACTTTTGCCACACTCGACAGACCCAGTCCCATATCTGGTGTGTTTTGGGCCTAAGGCTTGTTCATCATTACAGATTCTTGCTAATGGCAACACTGACGACAATTGCCGATGCTGTAATATGAATTACCGTAGGACAGGTTTTACCAATAGCAGTTTTTTGTCCTAGGATAAAAAATATTGACGTTGATTGAAGGGATCATTTCCAGTTTTTAATTTGTGTTTGTTTGTTGTAAAAGTCACAGGTTTAAAATTGCCATAGACTGGCTGAAAATAGCTGCCAAAGGTAACAAATTCTTAAGAAAGAAAGAAATGTTTTATTTAACGACGCACTCAACAAATTTTATTTCCGGTTATATGGCGTCAGACATATGGTTAAGGACCACAAAGATATTAAGAAAGGAAGCCTGATGTCGATTAGCAGCAAGGGATCTTTTATATGCACCATCCCACAGGCAGGATAGCACATACCACAGCCTTTGATATACCAGTCGTGGTGCACTGGTTGGAGCGAAAAATAGCCCAATGGGCCCACCGAAGGGGATCTTTTGATAGTTTTAAAAATGTATAGAAACTTGATATATAGTGTTTCTATACATGTGACCCTTTGAAGTGCACCAGAATTTTGAAGATCACTTATTATTAGTTATTGTAAACACCTTATTGAAATACATTAATTGTCGGGATATTTTACTATTCAAAACTTTTCAACTGATATGAATATATGGGCTAGGTATTTATTCATCTTTAGATTGCCATACAATATGTAGATCTATAGTCCATCCCATCCTCCTACAAAAATGTTTTTGTAAATAATTTTAGTTTGGTTTGATGTAAAAAAAACTAAAAGCGTTTTGGAAATAAATACAAAAATACTATTTTTTTGTGTGCAATTTAGAAATTAAACTGTAAATTGTAGTAAATTCTATGTGAAAAAAACGCATTGCCTGTGGGAAGGGGACTATAGGTGATTGTGCAGTCAGATACTTTTCTCGAATCTAAGCTTAGATGAACAGAAATTAATATATGTAACAAATATTTATTAAATAGGGAATAACTGGTTACTGTCTTAAGATATCGGTTTTATGATGCGAAGGTTAGAATGGCGAATGCAGCGACTCTTATCAAGCTGCATTCACCATTTGACCTGAGTAACCAGTTATGTCTTTTATTCTGCAATCCTACAGGAATAGTCGGAAAATCATTATTTATTCCATTTTTGTGTACACATATATAGAGTATCGTCAACCTTGCTAGGCTTTTGCCATATGATGTCGTTCTTTGTGTTTCTAAACTCTTAATTCATAAATAAATATACAAGTTTTGTATTGTTATTTCAAAACTAAATATTATTTGTATTTACGGTACTTAAGCAAATGTTTTAAAGAGTCGGCTATGTTATTGAAAATCTACTCAAATAGGCCTACTCAAGTCAAGTCAGGCTTGTCACGCAACCTATATTTTTGGTCAATGAACGAAAATATAGAGATTTAGTTCATCAAGACTAACCACAAGGTTAATCTTGATGAACTAATACAGATTTATTTAGTCATCGTATCTTGCTAACATATGCAGTGATTGCGGGGAAAAAGGATATACACGTGTATATTTTATTTTATGTTTTAAATATTAAGTTTAGGTTAGTGTTACTGTTAGGTTTCATTCAAGCAAACATAATGTTCATATTTGTTAAATCATTATCAGGCAAATTCAATAAACCAAAGCAGGAAACAAGTGGAACTCTTTCCTTTAATATTTAGAACTTTTGCTGTCCCATTTATTCATAATAACGGTGTTCTAAGTGGTGTAAATTTCTAGTGATAGCCTCTATCATCAATGGATTTTAATAAATTTATTTAAAGCAAATCATGTTAACGTTGAAACTGGTACGCTTTGGTCGATTTTTGGCATCTGTTCCTAATAAAATAGCAAAATATTGGTCAAACCCAAGCCTTACCATGTTGTAAAATATTGTCTTGGCATTTTAAATTAAACAAAACAACATAACATGTTTAAAGTAACATGAAAAGTTAACAAATGAAGTTTGTTTACATGTGATCGGAAGTATGACGTCACGGCCTAGTTGACTGACGTTAATCGGCAATGACCATTGTTGACGGCCTGATTTAAAGTTGCTGTACTCCAATATATATATATATATATAATTCACATTCAAATGAATCGATCCCACAAATAATATTTACATAAATTTTCTTGAGAATATCATTGACAGTGGTCGAAATTCTGTCGTCCCGGCTGATTTTTGCCGGTAAACACTAGGCTACCACGGACGAGGATGGTTTTTTTTCTTTTGCTGGTCGTCCTGTCAGACTGGTAATTATTTTAAGTTTATACTATATAGTCCGGCAAAATTTGTAGCTTAAATGTCCGGCAGGAATTTCAGCCAATTTCGATATTTGATTAAAATTGTGTGACTAATGTTCTGGCATGCCATCACAAGGCCGTCAAAACGACAGCGGAGGAATATACTACCAACCAATCAACCAACCATAGCGGATGGCCTAATGTACGGACTATATGTTCGCATCGATGCAGATTTTCGATGTATTTTAGCTGTTTTCATTAATTACTGAAGAAAATCATTTCCGCATTAAATACACAGTATCAATACTTTTACGCGCATGTTAAAATCGTTTCAAGGAATGCCCCAATATTTATAAATTTTTCGATCTTGAAATACCGTAAATAATTGAATAGAGGCCTATAGTCCCTTCCCACAGGAAACGCCCTTTTTTCATACTATGGAATTTAATACAAGTTATTTATTTCTGAGAGCATTGTATTTTAAATTGCACACAAAATTATTTTTGTTGTTGTTGTTGTTTGGAGGGTTTTGTGGGCTTTTTAATTATTTTCAAAACATTTTAACTTTTTTCTTACGTCAAACTGAAATTATTTACACAAAAAAAAAAACTAAAACATAAATATTGTAGGATGATGGGACGGATAATAGACATTTTTTTTCGCAACGTAGACCCGACCTTTATTCAAGGCAGGCTTCTTTCATCTTTTTTTAAATTTTATTTTAGTTCATGCACAATGTTCACACATACCAGCATTTTATTTAAAAGAATAACAAAGTTGATCGCCTATCTCACTTTTTTGTTTGTTTATAATTGTGTAGTATTGGAGAATAAGATTGTTAGGCCTACTTGAATTAACTTTTAGCCACAAAAAAAACAACACGTTTTTGACATCTGTGCAGGCCTTTATTAAAAGCCGACCTCCGTTTCTTTCCCAACGCTCTGACACCTAACCTTTAATCGAGGCAGGATTCTATTCAAGGCAGGCCTCCATTCAGGGATATACGGTAGTTGCAAGTATTTTTGTAACGGGCACCATCTCACATCTACTGAAATACATCAGTCATAGGGGTACGGGCTCCCATATTTTGGAGAACAGGCCGGGTTTTTTCCCCGAATTAAACGAAAATGCACGAATCTGGATAGCATTTATTCATATTAGCATTAGGCTTACTGCCAAACAACTACATAGGGTTGCAAACGAATCACTACGCATTTTTTCATGGATTACAGCTAACTTTGCAGGTAGAATGATGGAAATACATTGTAAAAAGGCAAAAGTACCATACGTTTAACATCCAGTAGCAGGTGATTAATAAATTAATATGCTCTAGTGGTGTCGTTAAACAAAACAAGCTTTGGTAAAAAAAAGTCTCAGGTTAGCACATTTTGCCCGAATATCTCTATAATTTTTGCCCGAATCTGCCCCCCCCCCCCCCCCCCCGCCCTAAATAACATCTGGTCACACACACACACACACACACACTTTTCAAAGTTGACCACTGGGATATGATGCAGCACATCATCTTATCTTTAATCCACAATCTCTGTGACGTAGAGCTATATAGTGCAGAGATACGGTTTTGATAATGGTTAACGGTTTTGTCGTTCAGATTGTATCAATACATCACACACCGAAAGTCGTGGTTTGGCGGAAATGAAACCAAAAGATACTTTTATATTTATCCGTATGAATAGTGCGGTTCTACACGTATAGGTTCAAGCAACGTGTAGTGGTCTAGCCAGCTTGTAACACAAATATGTTAGTTGAGGCCAGTGGTAAAGCGCTCGCTTGATGCGCGGTCGGTCTATGATTAATCCCCGTCGTTGGGCCCATTTGGGCCATTTCTTGTTCCAGCCAGTGCACCACGACGTTGCAAGTCGGCCATTTTGGATTTTTCAAATTTACACACCATAAACACAAGAATTAGTGGGGTCGGTTTTTTAATATTTCATTTATTATCACCAATAGAAGTAAATATGCAAATAAATACAGCATGTTGAATCAAATGAGTGTCCAGTTAGTCACGTTTTGAAACAAAGTTGCTTATTTTTGTATGCTTAGCAAGTGTTGATCTCATAGCCTGCAGGGCTATAGTGATGTAGGCAATCGAATGAAACGCAGGCGTAGCTACATCAATTTTACTTTAGAAAACAGTTTTATCGTGTCCGTCATGATTGCACATCTACCGAATACTGTTCAACATTTCATAACATTTGTGTTACCTACCTTCGAAACAAAATATCCGGTTATTTAACGCTAATTACAATGACTGAACTGAACTGAGCTTTATTTACACTCTGGCCGTAATTCAACGGCATATGAGGTACATTGTAAAAATATAATTAAATAAATAAATGACAAGTTGGCACATTCGTCATAATAATGTACATCTGATAAAACAAGTGTATATCTATGGATTCATACTTGCATTTGAAGACATACATTGCATATACAAATAAAATGAAATTGTAAAAACAGATTTCAGCCCTGGGACTTAAGAATATGCATAATTTGTTTACAGAAAACTGCTAGCTTTCTGAGAACACCAGGGTTTTTTAACTGTCAAATAGCATTCTAAATTTATAAACATTTGGTCTAGACTGGCAAGTCTTGCTCTTCCATCTTTAAAAAAAGGACAACACATTATATAATGAAATTCATCACCAATTTCGTTATTTGTACACAGAAAGCATGTTCTATTTGTTAAAGTAATTTTTTTCCATCTGCCTTTTTCAATGGGAAGATAATGATTTGAGAGTCGAAAATGTAATAGTGGTAACTGTATAGTGAGTTTCATGTGTCAGTCGTATTGTTGGATACCGGCACTTAAACAAGTACACAATAGCAGTGAAGTGATCCCGCTGATTTGCCGCAAAATGCGATTGATCCTTATGAAATTGTATTGGGTAAATCCCGGTGGGTTTTTTTCAAAACTCGATATACGCCAATTAAAAAAAATCACTTTTACTGAAAATGAATATATCGCATTTTGCGCCTAAACTCTTCATATATATATATATATATATATATATATATATATATATATATATATATATATATATATATATATATATAATATATGTGGCCGAGTGCATAAAGCACTCTCACACAAAAACTACACAAGTTCGATCTCGATTATATTCTTTAATCCATGATGATAACATATAGACAATGTATATAATATGGAGAGTTGGCCCCAAACGTCTTTCTCTCGTGCAAGATTCTCTCTCTCTCTCTCTCTCTCTCTCTCTCTCTCTCTCTCTCTCTCTCTCTCTCTCTCTCTCGTCTTAACCACGACGCCGGTCATTGCGTACAAAAATCAGGCGCGTGTGCAAGGGAGCGAGGTGTACGGGGTCAAAATCCGCTACTCAAAGCGAGGGGTGTTATTTCAATATATTTTCCGGGGAGCGTAACTCAGCGCTCCACCCCCATAGAAATGTCGCTCGCCAGTCTAGATTCACCACCACAACCTGGATAAATTCCTGCACATGTCCTGAAAATTGAGGCTCAAACACCAAGTAGACTAATTGGTGATAACAAAAGCGCCAAAATAAATTTGATATTCTTGATAGATTTATTCTAGGAAAACGTGGCATGGCAATTGGCAAACATCAGCCACCATATTCTCGGAACCGGCGTGACGTCACACGGCCTAGTTACCTATCATCCGGGTCTTTGGGGGTGAAGCAAAGCCGTAGTGATTACTGGTTTACATAGAATAAAGTTATCATATTAACTTTTTATATGCCTTACATATTGTCATTTATTTTCTGTAGCTAACACTTAGTTGCAATATGTCTTATGAGTATTATAACAGCTTGGGTTGCTATATAAGAGAAACGAACAACGGGAATCTGAATTAGTATAATCTATATTTAGTACCGATATGTTTCCGTGTACTTTGAATGTCGAGAGGACAGGGCAGGTTGGGCAGAATATAATTTTTGTTGATGCAATTTTCAGGTAATGTTAATTATAAATTTTAACAATTTTGAAATGATAAAATAATTATTAATATAATAATTATGATGTGGGCTACAAAATATATAATTTGTATTTATAATAAAATGTGTATGCATGATTAAGTTAATTATTTTTATGATTTAATAATTATTTTATTTCCAAATAGTATGTAATAATTAAACAATGGCAAAGTTGTTACTTTAAAACTTCAAAATTACAATAGTATTATTCTCATATCTTATTATATAGATGTAATGGCAACAGTATAATGTTCCACTGAATACATTCTTTTATTCTTAAAACAAAATACAGTTTCTTGAAATAATGAAATGCTTTTGTTTTTACAGATTGCAAAATTACCACATGATGTTGCCCTTCCTTACCGGTTGAATGCAGGCAAAAAGAAAATAGCAATAATAAAATATAGCCATCCTCAGACCTTGACATCTAGGGGGAGCAATATCTCTCTCTACTTACCCATCACACCTGAGATTAGTTCAAGGAGAATAATATATAGTTTCCTTTGGCATGTGAATTTATATACATGTACCGGCCTCGGTGGCATCGTGGCAGGCCATCGGTCTACAGGCTGGTAGGTACTGGGTTCGGATCCCAGTCTAGGCATGGGATTTTTAATCCAGATACCGACTCCAAACCCTGAGTGCTCCGCAAGGCTCAATGGGTAGATGTAAACCACTTGCACCGACCAGTGATCCATAACTGGTTCAACAAAGGCCATGGTTTGTGCTATCCTGCCTGTGGGAAGCGCAAATAAAAGATCCCTTGCTGCTAATCGGAAGAGTAGCCCATGTAGTGGCGACAGCGGGTTTCCTCTAAAAATCTGTGTGGTCCTTAACCATATGTCTGACGCCATATAACCGTAAATAAAATGTGTTGAGTGTGTTGTTAAATAAAACATTTCTTTCTTTATATACATGTAGTATCAATATGGTAATATTTTAAATTGCCCCCCATAAACTACGTTAGGGAGCAAATAATCAGTTCCCTCAGTTATTTTCATGTAGAGGTCTACAACCTAATAAAACAAGTGTTACCTCGTCGAAGAAACATGCAAATGTTTTAATAATAGGGTTTAACCTGGTATATTTAGTAATAAAACACAAAAACTTACCTGAGTAAATAATGGTTAATATATATATAATATTGGTGTTGTTTTATATCTAGTCACAATGGATATTGCAGATATTTTCTTGTTCAGTCATGTGCTGTATTGGAATTGTTATTGCAATTCAATTTAAGTAATATCTACAAAACTAATTTTTAATAGTATACAGCTGGAGAAAGGAGGCAAATATCATGGTTGTTAATAAAGTGATCTATATCGGTATGCCTTCTACTAGACTACACATATTTAACCTAAGTTGCTTTTAACCCGGGTTAAATTACCTATGTAGATGCACTTATGTAGCATATTCAAGGAAAATATATGAATGAGATGGTTAAATGCTACATTCTCCATGTCAAACAGTGTTTTCAATATGGAAAACAAATATCAAATATGGCAGTTGACCATTCATTTTATTGCAGGTAATTGCTAAAGCAGATCACACACACACACACACACACACACACACACACACACACACTGAACTGTAGAATACCATGAAACTACATATATATGTAAAAAGGTAAGTCCTCTAACTTGAACAAGCAAAATCTACAAATGTACCACAACCACCAAATTACATTGATCCACAATAGAGTAGATTTTTATGTATTTTTAGATTTATGTGTGTATGTGTGTGTGTATATATATATATATATTATATATATATATATATAATGTGTATATATACTCTTCAAAAAAAGAAACGCAAAAGGGTACAAATGGGTTATAACTCCGATTTTATGTTTCCTACCGGTTCATGCTTTGTGAATATAAGGTCATTGCATGTCCCAAACACATTCCCACGGTTACATTCGATAGAAACGCAGCTACTGTACAATAAAGTTCCAAAATGTGAATATTCGCAAAAACGCAGCCACGTGCAAACCATGTCACCACTGCACGTGCGTTGTCTGCACGTGCAACATGAACACCGACAGTATAAAAGTGCAGGGTGTTCGCTTGCCTGGCCTCTGTATCTGGCCGACAGTTGACAATCCAGGACATGCCACGTCTCAGTGAACCGCAGAGAAACAATGCCATCGGCCGACTAGACGCAGGCGAATCCAGAACGGCCGTTGCCAGGGCATTCCATGTGTCCGCAAGCACCATCTCCAGACTGTGGGACCGTTACCAGCAACAT
The DNA here is from genome assembly GCF_016097555.1 of Gigantopelta aegis. Lineage (NCBI taxonomy): Eukaryota > Metazoa > Mollusca > Gastropoda > Neomphalida > Peltospiridae > Gigantopelta > Gigantopelta aegis. The sequence continues at coordinate 39,904,637 of NC_054707.1, read as the reverse complement.
GGATCAACACGTGACCTCCCTAGATCCGGTCGACCACGGGTCACTACCCCCGGGCAGGACCGCTACATCCGGGTACGCCACCTTCGGGAACGATTGACTACTGGCACCTCCACAGCCGCAGCAATACCAGGTTTGCGCAGGATATCCGACCAGACCGTACGGAACCGCCTACGTGAGAGGAATTCGTGCCAGACGTCCAGTTCGAGGTGTCATCTTAACACCACAACACCGTCGACTCCGACTGCAGTGGTGCCAGATTCATCGACAATGGCCTCAACTGCGATGGAGACAGGTGTGGTTCAGTGACGAGTCCCGATTTCTGCTCCGACGTCATGATGGAAGATGTCGCGTGTATAGGCGTCGTGGTGAACGTTATTCGGCAAACTGCGTGCAGGAAGTGGGACAGATTCGGCGGGGGTAGTGTCATGGTGTGGGCAGCCATCTCACACACTGGCAGAACTGACCTGGTCCACGTGCAGGGCAACCTGAATGCACAGGGCTACATTGACCAGATCCTCCGGCCACACATCGTTCCAGTTATGGCCAACGCCAACGCAGTGTTCCAACATGACAACGCCAGGCCTCACACAGCACGTCTCACAACGGCTTTCCTACAGAACAACAACATTAATGTCCTTCCTTGGCCATCGATATCACCGGATTTGAACCCAATTGAGCATCTATGGGACGAGTTGGACCGACGCCTCCGACAGCGACAACCACAGCCCCAGACCCTGCCCGAGCTGGCAGCAGCCTTGCAGGCCGAGTGGGCCACCATCCCCCGGGACGTCATCCGTACTCTGGTTGCTTCAATGGGCAGGCGGTGCCAGGCAGTTGTCAACACACGCGGAGGCCACACCCGGTATTGACTCCAGATGACCTTGACCTTGGTGGTGTGTCCTATCACTTACTCACAATGGACTAGAGTGAATTGTGAACAATCCTGCAACATTTGGTAATTATCGGACTCACCATTCAATAATTAAATCAATTCTCCAAATGTTACGACAATGTGGTTTTGCGTTTCTTCTTTTGAAGAGTATATATATATATATATACAATGTGTGTGTGTATATATATATATATATATATATATATATATATAATATATATATATATATATATACTGAAACAAAGGCACACACATTATTTACACTGCACCAAAGTAAATACTAAACAGAGGGGGGGGGGATGACCTATATTTTCTTACTGAAGGCCTGCTACAGACACATTTGCAAAAAAAAAAAAAATTATAATAATTAAAGTTTAAACAAGAATTTAGGCCTATATTATAATTATTATATATTTGTAATTTAGCAGTATAAACTTATTTTAAAATTAAAAAATAAATAAATAAGATGTAGTAGCTGTAGTATGGCAAAATAAATACAAGTATAGATAATATCCAAGCAACTATGATTAAATGAAAAATAAAGACCACACAAATTTAATGATAAAGGAATATACTCTTTATTCAAGAACTGGATGCATCGTTTTGTTGGGGGGGTTTTCATGGAAGACGATGGAATTGTGTATTTTATTTAGAGTACAATGTGGGATTTTTATCACTGCACATGCTTTAACCATTTTGTTTGCTAAATTAATCTCTGTTGGTGTCAACAAGCAACAACATTAAAGTCAACGTAGTCACATTCTGTGAGGGAAAGAAAGAAATGTTTTATTTAACGACCCACTCAACACATTTTATTTACGGTTATATGGCATCAGACATATGGTTAAGGACCACACAGATTTTGAGAGGAAACCCGCTGTCGCCACTACATGGGCTACTCTTCCGATTAGCAGCAAGGGATCTTTCTTTTGCGCTTCCCACAGGCAGGATAGCACAAACCATGGCCTTTGTTGAACCAGTTATGGATCACTGGTCGGTGCAAGTGGTTTACACCTACCCATTGAGCCTTGCGGAGCACTCACTCAGGGTTTGGAGTCGGTATCAGGATTAAAAATCCCATGCCTCGACTGGGATCCGAACCCAGTACCTACCAGCCTGTAGATCGATGGCCTGCCACGACGCCGGTCATTCTGTGAGGGAAGCCATGGAATTCCATCAGGTTTGTCGTTTTAATGACCCTACCCACAAGCGGCGCCTAGTCTCTTCTTTTGGAAATTTGTAAAACGATATTTTTTTTAACATCATGTTATGGTTTATGCAGCCAACTGCACAACATATTTTAGGCATCGTGACTGTTAACTGTTGTAAATGATCGACCAAAGTTGCCTCATTTCACTATCTAACCATACGTAACTAAGGAGAAGCTTCACCGGGTCACGTGATAAACAATGGCGGCCAGGGGTCGAAGTATCCGTATGGTCGCTCGCTCTACACAATGGCGAAGCGAACATGTTGTGCACTGCATATTACACTGCATGATATCGGTCGATATTACACCTACCAACCCACTTGCAAACACTACGTACATTACGTAAGGTGTGTACGTAAAACTGGTTTAATATGCTTATAAATACTTTAACCGTTCACTTACCGCTTATTTGGCATCCGACTTACAAACTTGAAACATGCACATTCAGCAGCATGTAGGCGACTCGTTACCTAGCAGCAAAGAAATTTAGTTACATGCTCCAGTGGCTGTAAAAAGCACACAGAGCGTGACGATTCAAGGGATGTAGGCTATTCATATGACTAGTTTGTTATAAACCGGTGTTATGCATACGGCAACAGATGTACTGGAGGAGATCGGGCATAGGCTCTGTGTATATCAAATATTTCCATTGTCGAAAATATCTTCAATGTTATAATACACATAGGGCCTACGGTCAACTGCACAAGGCCTATACGGTCACTAGTATATGACTCCGTTCTCATCATACCAGCACGCTTGATGGATTTTCACACTCGATGGACTGTAACGAGCTCGTCTCCATGGTTATTATTTGCACAGTTCCAAGTTCAGCCTGCAAACGTTTCGTTAACGTTCGCGAACTATTTGATTGGTTTTCGACGAGGCTATTTTGGTTTACCGTGAAGCGCATACACCAGTCTAGCGGTCGTTTTTATGCTCGGTCTGGCTGAACTCGGATCAGAAGGGTGTTTTTTGTTTTTTAACAATCAAAAGGCTACACTTGCCAGTCATAGTTTGCATCGTCGATTTTTGTTTACTATCCCAATAACGGAATAGGGCTAACTATGTCACATCAATCAAAGAATATAAAGAATTAAAAATATATATATATAAATACTAGCTAGGTCTTACTTCTACCAAACTGAGGCAGGATGTAGCCCAGTGCATCACGGCCGTGGTATGTACTACCCTGTCTGTGGGATGGTGCATATAAAAGATCCGGCCCTTGCTGCTAATCGAAAAGAGTAGACCATGAAGTGGCGACAGCGAGGTTCCTTTCTCAATATCTGTGTGATCCTTAACCATATGTCTGACGCCATATAACCGTAAATAAAATGTTTTGAGTGCGTCGTTAAATAAAACTTTTCCTTCCTTCCTATACTATAAATTTATTGACCGCCCGTACAAATGTGCAACATACTTTGACAACATAAAAAAAATGCAAATTTCCGACAAGCTATAACAAAAACAAGAATATGTGCACACCGACTCTAAATAGAAATTGGTAGGTACAGAGAAATGTTGAACAACACAAAATGATTTGCAACTCTGGTATTGAAGATGAATTACACTTTTTAATAAAATGTTAAGGCCTTACTAAACGCAGAAATATACTAAATTACACCGACTAATCCCAATATTTACTCAATTAACAGACACTGAAAAACTATTCTTTCTACTTCTCTGCCCAGCACATATTGCCCCAATCATAGGCCAGTATTGCTAACACGTCTTGTTTTTCTTTTCTTGCTGCCGTTGATATTATTGTTCGTGTCTATGATTCATATATGGCAATAAATGATTGATTGATTGATTGCGCGGCCTTTGACGTGCCAGTTGCAGGCCACTGGTTTTCACACCAATATCAAAATAGGGGTTGATATTAAAATAAGGGTTTCTCTTATTTTTGTGAATTTAATATGTTTTGGTGTTGTCCTATATGTAGTGTCATCTTTTGACTTCTAGCCTCAGATTTAATGCGTTTGAGTTATCATAGGCAGTTGGGTGCAGTTCGAGAGTGGAAGGCCACGTTTTTTTTAACCTTAAAATGGATGATTCTTATACTTTTAGGGTGAGGCTGAAACTAAACAGCATTCTTAACTAGTGTACTTTGCGAAAATCGTCACGTGAGAGCCAGAAGGACGTAATTGCATCAAAATTAATTTATAAAAAGCCGAGATAATGGAGGAAAACTGTTTTTCTTGATCAGTAGTTAAGATGTCGACTTTGTTTAAATATTTATTCTGAAAGAACCATCACTTCTAAAACATTATAGTTTTGCAAATCACATATTTATTTTTAAAAAGGAGAAAGCAAGTAAATAGAAAATATTTAGAAGCAAACATTTAAAAAGAAATACAAGTAGAAGTACGTATTAATAAAACCATCGCTTAAACAAAATATTACGTGAAGAAAAGTTATTTTACTTTTGTTAATAATAATACGATAAATAAAATCACCAATTGAACAAAATAATAATGTTAAAAAAACTCGTGAAATTTCTTTTTTTTTTTTTTTTACCCAATCCTGATTTTGTGTGACCTTATCTGGTGCAGGGTTTCTGCCAGAGGGTAAAATGGGTATGGTACCATACGCAACTATTTTTGCAGAATTTTTTTTAAAGTTAATTTTTTGACAAAATTAATTACTCTTATCATTACTGTATGAGTTTCTTAATCCTTACCCTAAACTTAACCCATTTTCTTTCTGAGGGAGGACCCCCATATCTTTGTTGACTGTGGTTGCATTCAGTTCCATAGAGCCATACCAAAAGATTTCTATCTGGCAGAAACATTGTGGTGGTAGTGCTCCATGTTCGTTGGTTGATGATGATGCATCAGAATCAGACGACTTGTCCATACAAAACCTCTTTTCTAGGCATGTATCCGTTCCTAATGAGTCATCAGAAAAGCTGATGTCATGTTGTGTGCAGTGTTCTTTCCGTTTTCTTTGCGCCATGGGAGTCCTTTTGCAGATAGTTCCTGGTTCTTCTGCCTCAGGGTGTACTTCACTAGTTTCAAGAACACCTGGTTTATCAGCTAGTGCAACAGACCAACCAGAATAGTTAAGCTAACTGAAAGTGGTATCCTTTAATGAAGAAACTATGTTCAGCAGCTTATTGGTTTGGTTTACACCGGGTTCAAGTGAAGCTCATTCAAAGAATATAGGGTTTACATTTCCAATGAGGGTGTGCACTGAATATCAAATCCAGAAGTAGTGAACAACATACTATGTCCACCTGTTGAGTACATGTATGCAGGATTCTCTCCAGGTTATATTGAGTGAACAGTAAACCCTACAGCTTCTGCTGTGCGTGTACTCTCCGGTTTCTGTTGTGTGTCCAGTTTATAACGTGTGTTCAGTGATCTCTCCAGATTCTGTTGTGTGTCCAGTGATCTCTCCAGGTTCTATTGTGTGTCCAGTGATCTCTCCAGGTTCTGTTGTGTGTCCAGTGATCTTTCTAGGTTCTGTTGTGTGTTGTGTGTACTCTCCGGGTTCTGTTGTGTGTTCAGTGCGTATTCCTGGTTTTATTGTGTATTTGGTGATCTCTCCGGGTTCTGTTGTGTGTCCAGTGATCACTCCAGGTTACAGTGTGTGTTCAGTGATCTTTCCAGGTTCTATTGTGTGTTCAGTGATCTTTCCAGGTTATGTTGTGTGTCCAGTTATCTCCCCAGGTTCTATTGTGTGTTCAGTGATCTCTCCAGGTTATGGTGTGTGTTCAGTGATCTCTCCAGGTTCAGTTGTGTGTTCAGTGATCTCTCCTGGTTCTATTGTGTGTTCGGTGATCTCTCCTGGTTCTGTTGCGTGTTCGATGATCTCTCCAGGTTCTATTGTGTGTTCAGTGATATCTCCAGACTATGTTATATGCAGTGTTCTCTCCGTGTTTTGTTGAGTGTTAAGTGATCGATCCTCCGGTTTCTGTTGTGTGTGCTAACTTATTTTTTGCGTCTGTTGTGAGTGATATGTCATGTTCAAGTTCTCTTGTGTGTGCTATGTCATGATCATGGTATGTTGTATGTGTGTTTTGTCATATTCTTCTCCAGATTCTGTTGTGTGTACCATGTCACGTTCAGGTTCTGTTGTGTGTGCCACGTCATGTTCAAGTTTTGTTGAGTTCTCTATTATGTTCAGGTTCTGTTGTGAGTGCTATGTCATGTTCAGGTTCTGTCGCAAGTGACTGGATAAAGGCCGTGGTATGTGCTGTCCTGTGGGGACGTGCATATAAAAAATACCTTGCTGCATTAGGAAAAATGTAGCGAGTTTCCTCTGATGACTATGAGTCATAATTACCAAATGTTTGACATCCAATAGCCGATGATTAATTAATTAATTAATGCTTAAGTGCTCTAGTGGTGTTGTAAAACAAAACAAACAAATAAACTGTCGCAAGTGCTATGTCACGTTCATTTTCTAAGGTGATTATTTTCTCATGTTCAGCTTTTTGCTAGGTTATGTTCAGGTCTTGTTGTCATTGATGTGCCAAGTTCTGTTGTGTATGCTATGTATATCATGTTCCGCTCCTGTTGTGTGAGCTATGTTATGTTCATGTCCTGTTGTGTGTGCCGTCATGTTCAGCTTATGTTCCGTGCTATGTCATGTTCAGCTTCTATTGTGCGTGCCATGATGTGCTGTTTTGGTGTGTGTGCGTGTGTGTGTGTGTGTGTGTCATGTTCAAGTTCAACATTATGTTGCTTAGCTTAGCTTAGTAACTGGTTTAAAGCTGCAGTCTCTGGAATATTTGTATTATTAAAGCATTTAGAATCGATGGACCCGTTCTGTTTGGTACATAACAGGTCCACCACATCGCTATAGTTTCGCAGTGCTCGCTTATCTACATTATCTAGGTCAACAACAAACGTAATGGCCAACTTTGTTTTTCTTCATTTAGCGGGACGCCAGTAGAACTGGGACTTTAGGTGATTTGCGCAGGCGCTGAGCTTCTCACGTGATTTTGAACAAATTTAACTGTCTTGATTAAGGGGTCGTCTCATATCTCCAAAACATATTTATGTCCATAGAGGTATGGTACAACACATTTCCGGGGTCGGTGGGGGATTTGCTTTGAAATGAAAAATATATATGCATGATCAATATGTTACTAGTATACAAACAAAACTTTGAAAGTTCTACCGACACCTTATAAAATATTAATTCTGAAATAGGAAGGTATGCTTGTCGATAATACGTTGTCAAGATCAAACCGATTTTAACGAAAGACTTTAGTACCGTATCCTCTGCCGAACGTTCTTCGTACAGGGCGAGATTTCTCACGAACCCTACAATTTGAAATCGGCAAACGCACGTGTTAACTGAAAGTGACAACAGGCTGTCGTTTGTGTTTTGCCGAGCAATGACGGCACAGGTGACGAATCTAGCGTATTCTTTTGACGATCTCCTTTCATAGCGAACACACACGAGTTTTTTTAAAAGTACATTAATTTTTAGATATTTGTACATGATGTTATAATATGGTAACCAGAGACTATAACTTTAACGTGTCCATATACCACCAGGGTTTCGAGCACGCCTATCCAGAGTCCGACCTCCGATAGGATCGGGTGTCAGACTCAGGACAGGGATATTCTGTTGCAAATATTTGTTAACTGTAAAGTTAATCAAAGTTCATAGATCTATCTATCGTTTATGTTGAGGCCACATTTACTTTATTCGCCTTTTAACCTTACATCTGATTACACGGTCTTTTGTTACTGGACTTTGTTCTGGATAACTTACAATGACGTTTGTATGTGCAATATTGTTAATCCATAATGCCTACATTAGGGCAATCCTGTAGATCTTCAAAGGCAGCTGAAAGGCGGAACTTGATCACCGTAACATATAATTAAATACATGTACATCCAAAATCAGTGCGATTATGCTTGCACTTTGGTCGTATATGCTACATTCAACATTATTAGGAATTAATAATGCAGATGCAAATTACATGTTGGAAACTTTGCTTCAATTAAAAACGTTTCAAAATAGATTATTATAATTATGGTGCACATAAAATAGCAAACCATACAAACATTAATATTACTGCAATTCCTATTTATATATACAGACACCATTCTTGTCTATTGCCAAATGGTTCGCTGCATGCAGTACCAAATATGTTTCTTAAATAGACCGGGCTCTCACAAGAACAAGTCATATTATTTTTAGGATTCAAGCACATAAAAATATTGACATAATGCATGCTCTACTGTACTTCGCATTTGTAATTTCTATCACAGACCGATAAAAAAGAATACATATGTGTCGTATTTGGCACATACGACCTATGTCAGACATAATTATATAATGAACTGTATTTAAAAATGGTGTATCAACCACACACGACCAGTCGTGTTCACATAATGGACAGCAAGCAAATCGAAAGAGTCGTATATGTCAGTTACGTCTACATTCGTGCAAATTGGTATCTGTGATTCACTTAGACCATTTAAATTCTTCTGTATAAGCGATGCAATTAGGGACACGGCTACGATTTTTTGTGACAATATGTAATCGGGGATGGCGATTCCGAATATGCAAAAAAGACGTTTTAGGTCGTATCTGCCACTTACGACCTTTTAGCTCTCACGCGACAAAATTATAAAATTAGTTTTATGCTAAAGCAGGTCAGTAGGAACCAGGGGCGGGGTGGTACCCCTCCCCCTCCCTCCCCCAACATCCGAGGAAAAAAATGTACTTTTTTTGTCATGCTAGATATAAAAATAAAGATAACAAAATATTGCTTGTGCATCCACGCTATAGGTGGACCCATTCAACTGATTGGGGTTTTTTCTCGTTCCAACAAGTGCACCACAACTGGACAAAGGCCGTGGTAGGGGCCCCATGTGCTTTCCTGTCTGGGAAAGTGCATATAAAATAGGACTTGCTGCATTAGGAAAATGTAGCAGGTTTCCTCTGATGACTACGACTGGCCTCGGTGGCGTCATGGTTAGGCCATCGGTCTACAGGCTGGTAGGTAATGGGTTCGGATCCCAGTTGAGGCATGGGATTTTTAATCCAGATACAGACTCCAAACTCCGAGTGAGTGCTCCGCAAGGCTCAATGGGTAGGTGTAAACCACTTGCACCGACCAGTGATCCATAACTGGTTCAATAAAGGCCATGGTTTGTGCTATCCTGCCTGTGGGAAGCGCAAATAAAAGATCCCTTGCTGCTTGTCGTAAATGAGTAGCCTATGTGGCGACAGCGTGTTACCTCTAAAAATATTGTAAGAATGACCATATGTTTGACATCCATTAGCCGATGATAGATAAAAAATCAATGTGCTCTAGTAGCGTCGTTAAATAAAACAAACTTTACTTTTTTTTGTTGGACGTATTTCCAGTATATGCACTGGAGGATTCTGTGTCACAGTGGTACCGAGTTGTTTTCAAGCCAAACAAAATATATTGCTGGTCTCTGTTCAGCATGCACATCGATTTTGTCAACATTTAACTTTTTTGGTAAATTACATGTAATTACTGTGGTAGACACAACACTGCCATCTATACCAGAAATAATGTTGCATCATCCTCAACTAATATAATATTGAGACTCGCCAAGTCATTAAAGTTGCCTTGGAAAATGTGAAGGAAAACGTTACGGGTACCATGACCTGTGAAGAAGAACCAAGGCAGATAGAAAATGTGAAGGAAAACGTTACGGGTACCATGACCTGTGAAGAAGAACCAAGGCAGATGGAAAATGTGAAGGAAAACATTACGGGTACCATGACCTGTGAAGAAGAATCAAGGCAGATGGAAAATGTGAAGGAAAACGTTATGGGTACCATGACCTGTGAAGAAGAACCAAGGCAGATGGAAAATGTGAAGGAAAACAATGGTACCACGACAGATGAGGACATAAAAAAAACCCTAAATATACCCACCTTTTCTGTGCTATCCATGCTTTTAAAAAAAAAGTTTTTAAAAATGCATTGCAGCAATTTTGGAACTTTGGTTTGACCAGAGACCGACTGTTTTTGGCCTTGCCAGTTTTAGTTTGTAGAGATGTTAGCCCGAGTACTCTAACGGTAAGAGATCTAGACGGACATTTTGGACAGTTATGACGCTCCCAAAACATCAGAGAAAACCTTTGGGGCGAAAGAAATAACCTGCTGTTGACTACCATAACAATCTGAATTTTACGAAGCATTAAAGGTACTACCCCGAGTTTGTTCTATTGCTGACCAACACATTTTTGTTCGTTTCATGCATATAAAAATATTAGGACACTAAATCCCATTTGGGCTACTTATGAACATTAGGACCAAAACTACAATGAATATACAGTTACTGATATTCTAAAGAAAAATAGATTGCATGTCATTTTAGTTTTTAAAATATTTTATTAGTCTGAAAATCTTAGTCACAATAGCAGCAAACTCAGAACAGTCCTTTTAAGAAACTGAACGTTGAATTTGACGAAGAAGAATATTGAATCTTTAAACACTGCTAGTTGATAGACCCATAATAATAAAATCAACATGAACTTCCTTGCATACTTGACTAGGTGTTTGGTTATTATTCGTAAGCTCCATTGCCCATGACCCATTGAACAAAAACCCCTCTATAAAACAGACAGACTGTGCCTGTGCACACCTGCAAATTAACTAGGAGCTGTGAAAAACATCAGACCCTTACTTTGAAGACCATTCTCTTCACGGCAGGAAAAACAATATATTAGTGGAACTATTAAAACTAATTACATCAAATTTAAGAGATTACATAATGTATGAACTAAGTTATTAATTGGTATTATTTGAGATACTTAATCTGGGTGCAAACTCCTCTGCAATTGTTCTCTTCTCAACATTTTGAGGAGTTTCTTTTATTTTATTTTTTTCACTCCACTAGTGTTTTCGAAAATGAAAGTGTGCATTATAATATTTATGCCACATATGTTCATTACAGTCACATGTATTCCATGTATGCATATTTTATTCAATAAACAAAAACAAAGTCACTATTGCAAACAAAAGCGATAGCACAATAAAATGTAACAATCATTATAAATCACTAGCAATAAATTAAAAATGGTCCTTTCAAAAATGTATCACAGAAAATCTTATGGTATTGTTTGAAATGAAGTAAATGAACACAGTAAATGTCATGTATAAAATACTGTTATAACATTGCTAGATTTAGGTATTTGATAATGCTCCACCCTACCCCCATTCAATTTGAAATACACTCCATGGGCCATGTACCCATACAATGCCGAGTTCTAAGTAAGAACAATATGGAACGGGTCTCTCATCTGCTTTGAACAGAACATCACTTTTAATAAATAGGTGCCCAAGGCTATAAAAGACATTCATAACATTATGTCAGTACTATAAAAACAACACCTCACTGTTCAATTGTTGAAGTGGAATCTTAATTAGTGACGACTATTCATTAAAACCTGCTCAACAGCCAACTCTACATCTAAAAGAAAATCTTCCCTCACATGACAATTCTCAATGGTTGTCAGTATAACAACATATAGATGTTGTCATTTTGCAAAGTAATTTGAATATAAAATAAAGATTATATTTACCACTGTTTAACACCAATAATCAGTGTACTTTTTTGTGTTGGAGGGTTATTAAACATTCATTCATTACTAAAACAAACACAAAATGAGTTGACAAGAAATAAGGCATTCGAGATCAAATTGACTTTTCCATTCTGTGAGGATTTATTATGGGGGAAAATTATCTATGCCAGTCAGTCAGTTTATTTAAATAGTCATAAAAGAAAGAAAGACCAAGAAATAAGGCATTTTAGTTCAACATTCTAGGGATTTGTTATGGAGAGAAAAATGATCTAAGTCAGTTTATTTAAATAGTCATTTTCAGATAATTCCATTTGTCAGGGATGTCATCAACAGGCCGCTGGGCATCACAAAGAATAAATGTATTCCTACTATAGTCCATCCCATCCTTTTACAAAAGTGTCTTTTGTTTAATAATTTCAGTTTGGTTTGACGTAAGAAGAAAAGTAAGTATTTTGGAAATAACAAACAAATACTATTTTTGTGTCAAATTACAAAACAATACTCATACGGTAAATAAAAAATTTGTAGTAAATTCCTAAATATGAAAAAAGGTGTTCCCTGTGAGACAGACTCTTGATATTATGCAGATATCTGTATGATCTAATTTTCACATTTGATAACCCTATTGCATGCCTTTGGAAGCTGGTTGTTAAATTAAATGTATAACATCAATATTTAACAAACCAATACTACTCTGCACATTCTGTACACTTCTGACCTTTGTACAATGTAGCTTGTAATATCCATCTTGAAAACTGCATCAACTATAACTGTAATACCTTGTTAGTTGGAGATCCAAACACTTCAGTGTCCAAGGTAATATTTTGATATTTAAATCTGTCCAGAATTTCATTATTAATAGTAAATTAGACTAACAAAGTATTATGTTCTAAGCCATTCCTCTTCATTTGTCTTTCTTCTCTAGTTTTTCTTCTTCTTTTTTCCCTTTCTGCAACAATGTTAACAATTTCAGAGACACCATGTACATTCCATGCAGACTAGAAATATTGTATTTTTATAAAATACTGGGAGAGGCCTTATATAGGTGTCAGCCTGTTGGCCAATCAGAAAACTGTTTATATTGCAGCAAGAAACCAAGAAAATCATATCTTTCTTAGGCTTCTGAATCAACATGATTACATCACATGACATTCAAAGCAGACAGTAACAGCTGGCTATAATTTCACCACTTGTTCTCATTATTATTTCTTAAGGACATTCTTGGTTTGCATAGCGTATGTATAAAGCAAGAAGAGTTACAGGACTAGTCACAAAAATGAAAAAAAAAATTCACAATGTAATTTATTCTAGTTGTTTCAATACTGAAAACAGTCATAACATTGTAAAGTAAAGTTTGTTTTATTTAACGACGCCACTAGAGCACATTGATTTTTTATCTTATCATCGGCTATTGGACGTCAAACATATGGTCATTCTGACACTGTTTTTAGAGGAAACCCGCTGTCGCCACATAGGCTACTCTTTTTACGACAGGCAGCAAGGGATCTTTTATTTGCGCTTCCCACAGGCAGGATAGCACAAACCATGGCCTTTGTTGAACCAGTTATGGATCACTGGTCGGTGCAAGTGGTTTACACCTACCCATTGAGCCTTGCGGAGCACTCACTCAGGGTTTGGAGTCGGTATCTGGATTAAAAATCCCATGCTTCGACTGGGATCCGAACCCAGTACCTACCAGCCTGTAGACCGATGGCCTGCCACGACGCCACCGAGGCCGGTTGTCATAACATTGTACTTGAAAAAATTACTGAAAACTCATCTAAATAATGTTTTTCTGTCCACATGGTTAATCATAAACATGGAATGAAATCATAAGATAATTTATTCTAATTGTTTCAAAATTGAAAACAGCTATAATATTCTACTTGGAAAGGATTACTGAAAACTCTCATATAAATTCAAATCATTTGCATGATTAGTCATAAAATGTGGAAAGAAATTATAAAATAATTTTATTCTAATTGTTTTAATATTGAAAACAGTTTTCATAAGATTACTGAAAACTGTTTAAATTTAAGTGTTTCTGACTAAAGAGTTCTATAATAATAATGTATGAACAGCCTCTGGATCACATCATTCTCGTTCTTCACTAAAGCTTTGACACCTCATCCATATATGCACCAAGAACTTTGATCTGAAAGAAATAGAATATCCAGCTTAAGAGGTGCATTATAAAAAAAACTACTATAGTATACATTACAAGATTTTATACAGAATAACTAAAGTACAAATTATAAGATTTTTTACAAAATACCTGTAAAGTATACATTATCATTTTATACGAAATTTAAAAAAAAGTATACATTATAAGATTTTATTAAAAAAAAGACGAAAAAAAAGAAGAAAAAAGTATACATTACAAGATTTTACACAGAATAACTAAAATATACATTATAAGATTTTTTACAAAATACCTGTAAAGTATACATTATCATTTTATTCCCAAAAAATGTAAAGTATACATTATAAGATTTTATTTAAAAAAATTAAAGTATACATTATAAGTTTATACAAAAAAAAACACACAACAAAAGTATATATTACAAGATTTTATACAGAATAACTAAAATATACATTTTAAGATTTTATACAATAAATAATGTATGTGATAGAAAGGAATGTGGGACACAACATCACATCATGTTGATAATCAGCAGCTACAGTAACTAGTCTCAAGTATATGGTACTTGTTACACTGTCTACCGGCCTCAGTGGCGTAGTGGTTAGGCCATCGGTCTATAGGCTGGCAGGTACTGGGTTCGGATCCCAGTCGAGGCATGGGATTTTTAATCCAGATACCGACTCCAAACCCTGAGTGAGTGCCTCACAAGGCTCAATGGGTAGGTGTAAACCACTTGCACCGACCAGTGATCCATAACTGGTTCAACAAAGGCCATGGTTTGTGCTATCCTGCCTATGGGAAGCACAAATAAAAGATCCCTTGCTGCTAATCGGAAAGAGTAGCCCATGTAGTGGCGACAGTGGGTTTCCTCTCAAAATCTGTATGGTCCTTAACCATATGTCTGACGCCATATAACCGTAAATAAAATGTGCTGAGTGCATCGTTAAATAAAACATTTTTCTTTTTGTTACACTGTCTAAACCTGTTCCCAACCATTAGTATTATAACTGTTGTTGAACAAACTGTATATACATAATTTACAGGTTGTACCTTCTTATTTATTTATTTCTGGTAGTTTAAAAAACAAACCCAGAAAAGTGAAGAAGAAAAAAAAAACAAGAGAAGAAAAGGAGACATACCCCACTGATGTAGTTTGACCGATCAATCTTTTCATTCTGCGAATGAGCACCATCATCACAAGCACCAATAGGAAGCAACATGACATTCTTGCCTGTAGCCTCCTGAAAGGTCAAGGTCACTGGGATGCTTCCACCCTCTCTGGTCATGTCTGGCTCCACACCAAATACTATAAAAATAAAAAATATAAAATAAAAAGTGTATAACTTATACAATGTTTTAGGAAAAGCTAATTGTTTGGGACACTATAAACACATTTTTAGAATTCTAGTGATGTTTACAACTCAGGTTACACTTACAAAAAAAAATATTTTGTCAGAAGTATAATTTAAAATCTCTTATTTAAACCCCCCCCCCCCCCCCCCCAAAAAAAATACAGCCAATTCTCTTTGTAAAATTTAATCAGAATTTCGAATAATGCAGATGAATGTATTAACAGCATAAATATATCTTTGTTAAATATATTAAACATCGGACAATTCTATCATCAGGCTGTTTTGTTTAAAAAAAATATTCTACAGTTGTAGGAGTGACAATGAAAAAATATATTATTATATTATTTCTTTTGTCTGGCTTCCACCCAATACTCTTACCTTTTTTCATGGCCTTTTTACCTGCGACGTAATGTGGGTGGTTGGGATCACTGAGCCAGTACTTTCCACCATGACCCATTGTTAATCTACAGCGAAAAAAGAACAAGAATTATTAATAAATGAATGAATAATGCAAACACCAAAACAAAGACTAATTGCAAGTCTAGAAGGTTACAGAAGAAACATGCTGCCACCATAAATAATAGGCATCTCTTTTAATTAGAAGGAATTTTTATACACCTTTTCATTGATGAGACAGCACATACCATTGCCTTTTAATATTTCTATTCATGGAGTGCTGATTGAAAAATAGCTAAGTGGATTCACAGAGGTTGTTAAGAACTGGACCCTTTGTAAACTGCAATTCCCTGAAAACCGGACTTTTTTCACGGTCCCTTTTTAAATATAAAGACAGAATGTAACCACTCTAACTGGACACCCCTTAGAACTTGATTTTTCTGTTTTACTTGGACAATTCTGGTTTAGAGGGATTTCACTACATAAAGTTATTGAGTATGAAAATATTCTGCTAGATGGTTGGGTACAGCAAAAACAAATTCCATTGAAGCATTGACTTATCTCCCCTAAACACTTACTTGACAGTGTTTGGACTTCCACTGTCTTTGTGGACTTTCTCAACGTGTGCTCGCACCAACTTCTCCACTTGGTCAGGCTGAAGATCTGGCACAAGCCGTATGGAGAACTTTCCAATAACCTTTTTGGGGATCACTGTTTTGGCACCAGTGCTACTAAATGCCCCCTCAATTCCTAAAAATAAGGAGAAACAATATTTGATAAATATACTCAATAAAATTAAGTGAAGGCAGTATCATTACAAAGTATCGCGAAAGAAAACACACCATGTGTAAATTTTACTGAAACAATGTTTAGTCATCTGTGATTAAAACTTGTTAAAACAAGCATTCTGAGAGTACTGTTAATGCAATACATGTCCCCTACCAGGCCCAACACATTTTCATATCCTAATTCAAGGGCCATAACTCTGTGAAAAATGAGTAAATTGCTTCGAAAGTCAAACCTGATCTTAACATACGGTACACAAAATTTGAGCTCAATATCTCAAGGCATTGTAAAAAAAACCATGTTGAAAACAAATTTTCAAGGGCCATAACTCTGTCACATATGAGTAAATCGCCATCAAAGTAAAACCTGATCTGTAACCATATATGATAAAGCTTTACACAAAATTTCAGCTCAATATCTCAAGGCATTGTGAAAAAAACATCTGGAAAAAACCACATTTGTATATCCTAAGTTCAAGGGCCATAACTCTATCACAAATGAGTAAATCGCCATGAAAGTCAAACTTGATTTGTAACCATACACAATAAAGCTTTACAAAATTTTCAGTTCAATATCTCAAAGCATTGTGAAAAAAATATCACTGTAGGAGGATTTAAAGCATTAAATCTTTGACACTGAAAAAAAAGAAGAAATGTCCACATACCATGGATGGAGAGTGATGGAAATCTCCAACGATGCATCAAGCATAGTTCTTTAGTATCGTGGATCAGTTTTTTGGCTCCGATATCTTTTCGATAGTCTTCATGATCAAAGTCGATCGGTTCATACAGTTTCTTTTCTTCTTCAGTCACTTTCGCAACCAACTCATTGATTCCAGGAATAAGAATCTTTCCCTTGTTTGTCACCAGGGTACCGAGCAGGGCCACAAGGTCCACCATCGCTTCATGGCTGTTGGATACACACACTGAATAAAATCTCGTAATCTTTTTAAACATTTTCATCTTACACATAAAAATACATATTACTTATTCTAAATCCTTATTTAAGAACCATGGTATTAAGAAAGAAGTTATTTTGGATGAATATATTCACCAAACTAAATTTTAATTTGTATTTGGCAATTTGCCAAACAACAACTGAACCATGCATTTTACTAGATAGTTTTAAGGCATTATTGATTACTTGAAATTAAATTATAAAAAATGCACTGTAACCAATATCAGTGGATAGATATCACTGGAGTTAAAATAGTGGACATGGATAAGGTTACTTTTTGGTTTATTTCCATACAGTGGTAAAGTGCTCGATTGATGCATGGTCGAGCAGGACATAGCCCAGTGGTACAGCGCTCGCTCGATACACAGTCGGTCTGGGATCGATCCCAGTCGGTGAGCCCATTGGGTTATTTCTGGTTCCACGACTGGTATATCAAAGGCTGTGGTATGTACTTCCCTGTCTGTGGAATGGTGCATTTAAAAGATCCCTTGCTGCTAATCGAAAAGAAGTGGCAAAAGCGGATTTCCTCTCATTATCTGTGTGGTCCTTAACCATATGTTTAACTGTTTAACCATATAACCGTAAATAAAATGTGTTGAGTGTGTCATTAAATAAAACATTTCTTTCATTCTTTCTTTTGATGCATGGTCAGTCGAGGATCAAACCCCATCAGTGGGTCCATTGGGCTGTTTTTTGTTCTAGCCAGTGCACCACGACTGGTATATCAAAGGCTGTGGTATGTGCTATCCTGTCTATGAGATGGTGCATATAAAAGATCCACTGCTACCAATGAAAATTTTTAGCGAGTTTCCTCTCTAAGACTACATGTCAAAATTACCAAATATTTGACATCCAATAGCCGATGATTAAAAAAAATCAATGTGCTCTAGTGGTGTCGTTAGATGAAAACAAACTTTAACTCTCAGACTATATGTCAAAATTACCAAATGTTTGACATCTAATAGCTGATGATTAGAAAATCAATGTGCTCTAGTGGTGTCCATTCAGCTACTTGTTTGAGAATAAATGTGATTATTGCATACACTGTTCCACCGAAGACCCCAGAATGAAGATCCTTGGAGGCACACTCCACTTCCAGGAAGAAGTAGCAGATTCCCCTGAAACAGACAGATGTCCATTACAAAACATCTTTCAGGTAATAGCCATCAGTAAGAATAATTATACATGCATATAAGACATATCCTGGTCCTGTATTGTGTTAACGTATCCATATCCTACTGTAACAGATCATTTGTTACCTTTCTGTAGTTATTACTGAACCCATCAGCCTGCACCAATTTATTAAGATTCCTCTTACATAAAACAGAAATAGGTCTCTCAAAATGTTTCAGTTCAGCGGTCATACGAGTAAACCTAGTCATACATATAACAACTGTTAGTCACATTATGTCCTCCAAGACTGGTTGAATGAAAGGTCATCTGGACACGTGATAATATTGGCTTTGGTCAGAGCTACTGAGGGACAAAGTTAGTAACACCAGTAGGATCTTATTTCAATTGCAACTATAAATACCTCAGACCATACGTGATGCATGGCTTTTTCTTACCAAGCCAGTAGTTATCAGAAATACAGACGTAATCCGTCCCCTGGAAAAAAAGTCACACAGAAGCAAATGATGTAAGTAAAAAACACAAGATTATGTACACGGCTAAATAAAATAAGGTCAAGATTCATCTGTAATATATATACATTTAATGTATTATCAAGTGAATATCATGCACACTTTCAAGTTTTTAAAAATAAAATAAGAAAAATTCTTCAAGTGTGGCAGTCACACCAGACTTGAACAAACTGTGGAATATTTTAAATATTCCCATTAAAGCTGTAAAGATTAACAGACTTCATCATATGTGGTCATGTGGGATAGAAAAAGTACACCTGAGGTGGTGGAAATTTCGACCTGAGACGAGGCTTGCCGAGTCCTATTGTGGAAATTTCCACTACCGAGGGCGTACTTTTTCTATCCCACATGACCACATATGATGGCGTCTTTTTCTCCCATCCATTCAATATATAAACCATTATTTTACACAAACAAACAAAGATGGCTAAAAATGTAACTTCTTTATTTGACCGTTTTATCATAAAAAAACTACACTATCATATTTGCCGCGTCTTGTTTCATGTGTTAAATATAATTTAACACTACAAATTAACAAGATAGCTTTTATAATGACAGTTTTAATAACAAAATATTTATCTAAAACTGAACAACTCACATTGATATGATGTCATATATTACCTACGCCATAATACTCCCCATGTTAAATTCAATGACATCATAGCCCATGCAAGACAAATTTATTCCGCATGGGCTGACGTCATGGAATGGGTCTGTCTTGCATGGCTAGGGATGGGAGAAATAATGATACAGTATCACATCATGATACAAGGTCCACAATACAATGCATCCATTTAAGGAAGCTGCATCGCAAAATATATTATGATACGTATATGTTTTAGTCATTTTGAGTATGAACTTGCAAACATGATGGAGGACTGGTATCCTCATTTCACCTTCAGTTGCACAAATATTTTTTTTTGCCAAGCATTTAAACTGACCTTGAATTTGCCATGACATAAACTACAAAATATGAAATTTATTTAAAACAAAAATTAGTTTAATTTCATTTTATCAGGATATGTATTGTATTGCAACCCACCTGTAATTCCTGCCAGACCTAAAGCTCAGGCAAAACAATGCACACATTGTTATGTACCGATATCACAAATTTATATTTATTAAAAATTACTGTGAATTAAACACTAAGTGCAACTGCTCTCCTACATAACTGCAGGTGAAATTTATTGCTCACCATCGATTTGCTAACCATAAGCACTGCTTACATCCCACATTGTGAGAAACTGAACAAAATTTAAAGATGTAACCTGATGGTCAGACCTAAGTATTGATGCACTTCATCTATTACTTTTAGTCAACATACTAACCTTCAGGAATGTATCTTTCTTTGACATGACAAGCTCGTCTAATCCCTCTGACCCCGATTCTTCCATTCCTTCAAAACAGAACTGAAAACAAAACATTTTTAATCAGTTACAAAATCAGGAATATATAAAATTAGATGTCAGGTTATATAATATCAACTATATAGAGCATGTTACTGTTTACTATTACTATTTTAGATCCTATCTGTCCATGACAGTGGGTTAATCTTGAGTTGTTAGTTGTTAGTATTTTTATGTACTTTAATAATGCTGGTTAATCAAACTATGTTTGCTATATATTGTATATAGTTGATAATGTATTTATTTATGCATATATGCTGAGGCGTTGTAAAACTTAAGATAATAAACACTTGCTTCTTGTTAACCCAGATTTGTATTAACAGGTTTACACATTATTCTGCTCCTTATTTTCCCCATGAATATTACTAAATGACTTACCTTTATGTTCACTGGAATGTCCATTTTTAATTCTTGCATTGCTTCAATACAGTTGATCCAGGCAAGAATTGGTCCCTGGAAGTACAAGTTTAAATCAAATAATGTGTGAAGTCACTCTATAAGCAAAGGCTCATCTTATTATTAGTGTTAGTAGGTGGAAATCTTTATATTATGCAAAACATATTTTGTTTAATTTGGCTAAAATTTCCATAACTCTCCATCAAATAAATCGAATCATTTCTTGTGCGAAATAAGCATCTTCAGAGTACTGCTAAAGCAATACATGTTGGGCACATCAAATTCAAGGATCATAACTTTGGATAACCACAATAACAAAACGATGGTGTCATCAATATCTCCCACTAATGAAATGAAAACTACAATGTTTTGGCCGACAAATTTTGTTTAATTGAAAATGAAAACTCTGTTATAACAAATGGCACTTGTGACAAGTCTTCTATTTCTCAAACTGCTAACTATATATATATATTTTAGGACATATTTTATCTATTCAGTTAATGTTTATTTATTTGTTTTACACTATACCTTGTCATCCGTGGCGCCTCGTCCATAAAACTTGCCATCTTTCTCTGTGAGAACAAACGGGTCAGTGTCCCAGCCATCATCCTGTTAAAAACAAAGTTAAAGTTAAAGTTTGTTTAACAACACCACTAGAGCATAGCAATTTACATTTTTCGATTAGTACCAAGGGATCTTTTATATGCATTATCCCACATATAGTATAGTACATACTAGTCATGATGCACTGGTCAGGACAAGAAATAGTCTAATGGGCCCCATCGATGGGGTTTTATCGCACATCAGACAAGTGCTTTACCACTGGGCTAAGTGCGACCCCCTGTTACACAAACAAAAACAATGAAGCCATATCCAACATGTTTAAAATGACTGAATGGTATTGGTACAACATGTATGCAACTACCCTGAGTTCAATCCTTCATATTTGAGTGATAAAACATTCACCTCCTTAGCTCCAGGTAAATGATTTATGTTCCATAATTTTTTTTTTTTTTTTTTTTTAAACTTGCACATATTAACAAACAAACCTTTTGAATAGCTTACACTAAACAATCAATGACTCAGTATAATAATATTCAAACACTGAGGCCTGCTGTGGTTAAATGAGCTTCTTTAAATGGGAGGTACGATGTTACCACATTTTTAGGTGGATGATAACAAATGCTTTCGAGATGATGTTAAGGAGCACTTGAATGCGTAAGCGCAATCTAAGATGTGAAGGACTGCGAGTTTTTGCTAATATTGATGAGCCTACTGCTAATTTTTATACGAAGTGGCCACAACATTTAGTCTATAAATTAACAGGGCTAGCTCTGGTACTTGCCATATTCGCCAACTGCGAATTTTGAAAGCAGTTGGCGAATTTTATTTTCATTTGGCGAAATTTATGCAATTTTTTAAGTTTAATGGACAATTTGGCGAAATATTTTTCTCACCCAGAGCTAGCCCTGAATTAACCATCAATGAATAATTTTTAAGGAATTACCCTACGTACATGAATCTGAAATTTGGTAAAACTTTGTTCCCATGTGAGCCAGTCCATATTTGTGTTTCATTTTCAAGATTTATTAATCATCAACTATTAGATCTCAAATATTTGGTAATTCTGACTTAGTCTTAAAAGAGGAAACCCAATACATTTTTTCATTAGTAGCAAGGGATCTTTTATATATACCATCTCACAGACAGGATAGCAAATACCACAGCCTTTGATATACCAGTTGTGGTGCACTAGCAGTAATGAAAAATAGCCCTATGGGCCCACCAACAGGGACCGATCCTAGACAAACTGAGCATCAGGCAAGCACTTTAACACTGGTCTACATTCCACCCCATTTTACATTACATTCACACATACAAAAAAGGAAGCTGAAATTAGTATTAGGAAAAAAAAACCCAGCAAGGCAGTATGAATCTTATGAATCAGTTGAACTATACTAAAAATAATACTAATTCACGGTTGACTAAAAAACTAACAATGTCAGCAGGCTGAACATCTAGATGACCATATATGAGGATTGTCTTCTTCTTCGGGTCATTTCCAAGTTGTCCGATCAGCACAGGAGGCAGAGACAGCTTACGACCATCAGGTTGGGTCATCTCACCGAGGTCGGCCAACTCACATGTAGCACCAAGCTTTTTCAACTCCTACAAAACATCATCAAGTTTCATTAACAGTTTGCCAGTCTGAATGAGTGTGAGTGGTGTGTGTATGTGTGTGTGTGTGTGTGAGAGGGAGATGAAGAGAGAGAGAGGGGGGAGAGGGAGGAAAGCCAGAGCCAACAACTGAGGGAGAGTAACTGAGTGAGTGAAAGAAAATAAATGTGTTATTTAACGACAGTGCTCATGCACTCATGAGGGGTGGAATTGACGTATCTATACCTCACAACGGTGACTGTTTCGTAAAACATGAGTTATGATGTCACGTGGATGTACAAATTGTCCAGCACCGGGGTGACAGACTAATAGACTCCATCATATGTGGTCATGTGGGATAGAAAAAGTACACCCGAGGTGGTGGAAATTTCGACCCAGAACAAGGCTTGCCGAATTCAAGGGTCAACATTTCCACCACCGAGGGTGTACTTTTTCTATTCCACATGACTGCATATTATGGAGTCTTTTTCTCCCATCCATTCGATAAATAAACCATTATTTTACACAAACAAACAAATATGGCTGAAAAAGTGACTTCTTTATTTGACCGTTTTATCATAAATAAACTACACTATCATATTTGCTGCGTCTGTTTCATGTGTTAAATATAACTTAACACTACAAATTAACAAGATAGCTTTTATATTGAAGGTTTTAATAACAAAATATTGATCTGAAACTAACCAACTCACATTGATATGACATCATATATTACCAATGCCATAATACTCCCTATGTTAAATTCAATGATGTCATAGCCCATGCAAGACAGATTTATTTCAAATGGGCTGATGCCATTGAATGGGTCTGTCTTGTATGGCTAGGGATGGGAGAATAATAGAATTTATCACCGTTGTGAGGTATAGATAAGGCAATTCCAACCCGAGGGACAAAATGTTTTTTGTGAGGACCGAAGTTTACCGAGGCCCTTACAAAAACATTTTGTCCCGAGGGTTGGAATTGCCGTATCTATACCTTACAACAGTGATCGATTCTTTTTCTTGCCCATTTAATTACAGTAACAAAACAGTAACTATGTAAGCTACAGTTTGTTTATTATAGAATCATTCATATACATTTCATGTAGACATATAGACATCAATTGTCGTAAAACATGAGTTATGACGTAATGCGTATGTAGAAATCGCCCAGCACCAGGATGCTAGACAGATTTTTCTAGCACCGTGCAAAAGCTGGCTAATTCAGTCCAGTGGGCAACAATAATATAATCTATCATCGTTGTAAGGTATAGATTAGGCAATTCCAATCTAAGGGACAAAATGGTTTTTGTGAGGGCCAAGATTTACCAAGGCCCTTACAAAAACATTTTATCCCAAGGGTTAGAATTGCCGTATCTATATCTCACAATAGTGATAAATTATTTTCTTTCCCATTTAATTACAGTAACAAAACATTAATTTTGTAAGCTATGTACGGTTTATTTATTGTAGAACAATTCGTAAACATTTCACCTACAACTCATTTAATCATATGCAGAAAAATATAGTCCACCTTATGTAACGACATAAACATGTAACAACTTAATAAATACAAAGTTTAAAATGTTAATTTGTTTAAATATTTTTAAAACAACGATACAACATGAAATGGTAAAGCATCTGTAGAAATTGTCCAGCACCGGGGTGGAAGACAGATTTATCAGCACTGTGCAAAATCTGGTTAATTCAATCCAGTGGGCAAGAAACAGGGTTCATACACTTAAAGGAAGTCAAAATTCAAGGGTTTTTCAAGCACTTTCCAGGTCAACTTTACCAAAATTCCAGGACCTTACCGAGTTTTCACAGGTCGTTAAACACGCAAGTGCCAACCATATTTGTGGGTTTACAATAGATTCATTAACTTGACACGCTCCCTGAACTTGCTAAATACCCAGCGGCAAAAAGTGACAAACTTTCTTTTCCAATATGGCAAAGCTGTCGCTTGGATCTTGTGGCCGCGTGATTCTCATATCGCGAGATAAAAAAAACAAAAAAACATTCACACGTCAACTGAGCCGGTAAACATCGATTGGCCGGACGATTGGCATTTGATTGTGCCACGGAAATGAAACAAATAATTTAATTACATGTTAAATAAAGTAAATAAAGCCTGCGTTTTAGGCGTTTATATTTCATTTGACATCAAATTATCATTTTCAAGGGTTTTCCAGACCGCAAGATGATTTTCAAGGGTATTCAAGCACTGGAATACATTAGTTTATTTTCAAGGGTTTTCCAGGCGCGTACGAACCCTGAAGAAAGATTTATCTAGCACCGGGATGCAAAACAGATTTATCTAGCACCATGCAAAAGCTGGCTAATTTAGTCCAGTGGGCAAGTAAGATTTATCTAGCACCGGGATGCAAAACAGATTTATCTAGCAACATGCAAAAGCTGGCTAATTTAGTCCAGTGGTCAAGAAAGATTTATCTAGCACCGGGATGCTAAACAGATTTATTTAGTCCAGTGGCCAAGAAAGATTTATCTAGCACCGGGATGCTAAACAGATTTATTTAGTCCAGTGGTCAAGAAAGATTTATCTAGCACCGGGATGCTAAACAGATTTATCTAGCACCATGCAAAAGCTGGCTAATTCAGTCCAGTGAGCAAGAAAGATTTATCTAGCACCGGGATGCTAAACAGATTTATCTAGCACCATGCAAAAGCTGGCTAATTTAGTCCAGTGGTCAAGAAAGATTTATCTAGCACCGGGGTGCTACACAGATTTATCTAGCACCATGCAAAAGCTGGCTAATTCAGTCCAGTGAGCAAGAAAGATTTATCTAGCACCGGGGTGCTAAACAGATTTATTTAGTCCAGTGGCCAAGAAAGATTTATCTAGCACCGGGGTGCTAAACAGATTTATTTAGTCCAGTGGCCAAGAAAGATTTATCTAGCACCGGGGTGCTAAACAGATTTATTTAGTCCAGTGGCCAAGAAAGATTTATCTAGCACCGGGGTGCTAAACAGATTTATTTAGTCCAGTGGCCAAGAAAGATTTATCTAGCACCGGGGTGCTAAACAGATTTATTTAGTCCAGTGGCCAAGAAAGATTTATCTAGCACCGGGGTGCTAAACAGATTTATCTAGCACCATGCAAAAGCTGGCTAATTCAGTCCAGTGGGCAAGTAAGATTTATCTAGCACCGGGGTGCTAAACAGATTTATCTAGCACCATGCAAAAGCTGGCTAATTTAGTCCAGTGAGCAAGAAAGTACATGTATACCACAGCTTTGTTACACCAGTTGTAAAGAACTGGCTGGAACGAAAAATAACCCAATGGTCCCACCAACTGGGATTGATCTTAGACCAATCATGCACCAGGCCCGCACTTTACCACAGGTCTACATCCTGCCACTGGTTGAGTGAGTAAATGAGAATTTAGTGTCAGAGGGGGGGTTAGAGGTACGGAGAAGAAGAAAGAGACAGTGAGAAATAGAGAGAGAGAGAGGGGGTGAGAAAAAGAAGAACAGATAGATATTACAGTATGATGCAGGACAGTCAAACTGTGTGACAACTGACTTCGGTAACTTTGTAACACACAAACACTAATGAAAGTTAAAAGTTTGTTTTATTTAACAACACCACTAGAGCACATTGATTTTCTAATCATAGGCAACTGGATGTCAAACATTTGGTAATTTTTACATAGTCTTAGACAAAAACTGTTACATTTTTCAATAAGTAGCAAGGGATCTTTTATATGCACCTTCCCATAGACAGGATAGCACATACCATGGCCTTTGATATACCAGCCGTGGTGCACTGGATGGAGGTAGAAATCTGATGAAAGAGAAATGGATTAGAAATATATAGTACATTGCGTCAACTAGAAGTGACTTTTACCGTCTGTGTCCATTCAACCATACGTCGGATTTCTGGCCACTTCTCGGGCAACGCAGAAACACTCTGAATGGCAACGACATCAGACAGTCGTTGCACATACTTCTTCTGGTTTGCATCAATATGCCTGCAAAACAATGAAACAATATACTGTAAATGGAATGAAAAAAGAAAGAAAAACATTTGTTTTGGTAAACCACACCACTAGAACACATTGATTTATTAACAATCGGCTATTGGATGTCAAACATTTGGTAATTTTTACATATAGTCATAAAGAGGAAACCCACTACAATTTTCCATTAGCAAGGGATCTTTTACATGCACCATCCCACAGACAGGATAGCACATACCATGGCCTTTGATATACCAGTCGTGGTGCACTGGCTGGAACGAGAAATAGCCCAATGGGCCCACTGACAGGGACTGATCCCAGATTAACCGCGCATCAAGCAAGCACTTTACCACTGGGTTACATCCCCCTCCCAGTAAATGGAATGAGGTAATGTGTATTTTTGGTCAATATGGGTATTACTTTTCTGATGGCAACAGAGTTGACTTTTATGTTTAGCTCAGCATCAAATTTTAATAGTAAAACTTGTTGGGGGTTTTGTGGATTTTGGGGTGGATTTTTTTTTATCCTACTGCCATCTTTCCTTTCTCTCATTTCAATTCCATCTCATTTCTTCGCGATCTGGCAACTCCTCATATCAACTTCTTTCACTATCCAACTCCACATCCCAGTACTTGTATGTCCAACTGTGACTGGTGTGGGAGGTGTCCCAGTGGTAAAGCATGTAAACTAAAAATGTATAACCTACCGTAATCGCTAAATCCCGATTGAAGTACTTGCGTCATTATTAACAAAATAAATCTTCCAACAACAACCTTGAAAACTTTCCCAGCCATTTTAAATTTGCTAAATAGAGGGAAGCAACTCTCCCTGCACATTAAGAAAAGTATTGACTTAATGTGTACCCTGCACTACATATCGCCAATTGTCGAAAACTGTACGAAATCGAAAACCGTATTATTTTACTTCCGGGCATTTTGTAATGTCTGTGCATGTTTGATTATTGACACGACAACAACTTCTTGTTTAGGAAGTACACTGAAAACAAATTTCCTTAAAAATGCAAAAAAAAGGTAAGAATAAGTTTTATGCACAATGAAATGTATTACAGTGTATTAGTTAATTTGTGCCCTGGAATCTTACTGAATGCAATGCAAATGCATGCCTAAAAGGCAACAGGTGCACGATGGAATCCACACTACCAAACACATCTGCTAGCACTGCTGACTGAGTAATGACTGGTCACTTCCATATAGCCGCTTCCATGGCACGTGACTGTTTTCGCGGAAAAAGCCGATTTTGTGTGGTTGCCATTACATTCATAACGTCATAGTACGGATTTCGTAATGCTTTTAAAATGACATTTTCTTACCACCTGGTGCAATTCTTGATGGAACAGACATAAAATGTGCGTACTTACCTTTTTATACATTTTATTTCTAAATTGAACAAGGTAAACATTAATGCCATTAAACCGATAGCCTGACATGACTGAGCATGCACACCAGCCATTGCCTCTTATTCGTACAGTTTTCGATTAAACGAGAATATAACCATTCTCCAATTCGTGTTGCATGTCACATCTGCTGACCTTCACTCTAGCATGCCTAGCAACCAGTGGATTGGGTGAAAACAAATGGCTTGTTTACACTGAATCCCCCCTCAGTGTTAGACATTTTTGTCCACTGAGAAGCACAGCACTTCTATTTTGGATTCCGTCAGTATTCTTGTTATACTATAACTACACCTGAACATGATATGTTGCGAAATAAAAATATTTTTTGTTAATTTTACTTAAAGATGCCATATAAAGATACGCATATTCATGATATTGCACATGTGTGTGTATGTTATTGTATTCATGTACTGCCGATGTTTTGTTTTAGTCGGTAGTCCCAAGTGTCTATCTGCTGCTAATCAAAACATCGAAAGTTGCTATAAGCACCCCTTCCCCAACCCCAAAATAAAAAATAAGAAAGAAAAAATAAAATAAAATAATAATAACAGGTATTTATCCAGACGTTGTGTGGGTCCGAACATTGGCCCCTTCCCAACAGAAAGTGACACTGAAAATTCCCAATTCCTATGTTAAAAAGTCCCAATATAGGGGCCTATATACATATTTAATTAGTTATGTCTGTTCAGTGTTTCTGCCAGACATTATTTGAAATGTTTGGGTATGGTGCTATGGAAATGAATGCAACAACAGTCAACAGGGGATATGGGGGGAGGGGGACCTTTTTCAGAAAGGAAATGAGTTACGTTCAGAGTTAGGGTTAAGAAAATCATACAGTAATGATAAGAGTAATTAATTATGTTAAAAAGTTAACGTTAAAAAAATAATCTGACAAACAATTTGGGTATGGCACCAGGTACCTGTTTCACTATCCGGCAGAAACCCTGCTGTTCTAATAAATTAATTTAACAGTGGTGTACTGCATCATTCAGTGGCCTGAAAAAATCTCAGATATGATTTACTAGCGCTAATTTTCCTAACCCATCAGACATGGAACACTGGCAAAAAAAAAAAAAATTTAAATGGATAAATCTGTGTATAAATATATAACCAGTTTCTGGTTAAACCGAAGTTGAAAAATTGATGCGGCAACGCAGTTTGGGTTTTGGGTTTTGTCTTCTTTTTTTAAAGCATGGATTGGACAGAAAAGGTGGGTACATACTTTTTTCTTTTTTTTCAAATATCCTCTTCCTCTGCTTTGGTTCCTTCTGTATTGCTGTCGGCATGTGCTTTGCGTGAATGTCTATTATAAACTGCCCGAGCATTTATAGATTAATGACCATTCCTCGTGGCCTAATGTTGAGTGTGATATATATGAAAGAAGGAAGGAAATGTTTTATTTAACGACGCACTCAACACATTTTATTTATGGTTATATGGCATAAGACATATGGTTAAGGACCACAGGTATTGAAGGAGGAAACCCACTGTAGCCACTTCATGGGCTACTCTTTTCGATTGGCAGCAAGGGATCTTTTATATGCACCATCCCATAGACAGGATAGCACATACCACAGCCTTTGATGTACCAGTTGTGGTGCACTGGCTGGAGTGAGAAATAGCCCAATGGGCCAACCGATGGGGATCGATCCTAAACCGACCGTACATCAAGCGAGCTCTTTACCACTGGGCTACGTCTCGCCCCCTGATATATATATGAATATCTTACAAATATTCCTGAGTACCTGTAGTAGGGAAACTATGACAAATCGCAAGTCACTCGAAATGTACAACCAGTTGTGTGTATGTGTGTGTGAAAATATACATATAAAAAAGGTAAAATATAACTTGTGCATCTCCACCCACCTCCCCCCCCCCTCCCCCTCACTAGAGGAAGGGAACCCCAAGAGATTGTGCCCCCTACACAGATACACTCCAGATACCGTTCCCACGGGCATGTACTGCTAAATTACAAAACCCACAATTCTGACATTATCATCTTCACAGCTGAAGTAATGCCATTACAAAAGTTAAAGGATGCCCCACATCATCCCTGGGTTACAGTGGACGAGAAAACTAGATACAGTATTGCCTTTTTTGTAAACTGTCCATTTTTATGAGGATCTTCGTTTTAATTTGTTCCAACATGCTCAGTTATGTTGTAATTTTTTTTATGTTTTACCTAATTTAGAAAAGTTATGTATTTTAATGTCAGAGCCTAACCTTGCATTTGTAACAGCCTAAACCTGTTTTTTTTATATTATACAACATCGTAGAGACACAATAGTATTATTATTTTAATTGTACATACTTCTATTATTCATAATCCCATAAGGAATGGCTTATGTACTTTTATGTTTGTTTTATTTAGTAAATATGTGATGTACATTAGGCAAGACTTTAATAAATTACCTGTTAATAAAGTATCTGTTTGTCTATATTGTGACAGCACACTGCACCTGTATGGCTGGGTTAAGTTAATACCAATGGTTTTAACTAAGTTTAAGTTATATATTTACTACATTACAATAAGCATAAAATTTAAGAACCATATTTTAACCGATTCATTTATACATGTATAGCCCTTCCCACAGGGAACTTTTTGGGGGTTTTATGCACACAAAAATAGGTTTTGTTTTGTTATTTCCAAAACACTTTTACTTTTCTTCTTAAACTAAACTGAATTTATTTACAAAATAGGAGGATGTGACGATGGACTATAGGCCTATGTTAAGTCAAATGTGCTACCAATAAGTAATCAGTGATTCCTTACAAATCCATTTTCATATTCACACCAGCATGTCAAATGTCTGTTTGTTTACACTCCTACATCCTCACTGATATGAACTGTTGACTCAGAGGTAGGTAAATTTGGATCGTTGTACCCATGGTTTCCCCTGTCCCTTTGCAAGTATTGGCCCACAGACATTTTTTAACCTCGTCTACGGGAAATATTAAAAACTTTAACTTGCTATCTATCATAATATGATGTGTATTGCCAAAGACTGCTCAGGTTTTCGACATTTTCGATTTGCGCGGACAGAAGTCCTGTAATTAACGATATTCCTCTAGTGCTCCCATTAACTCCCATACAAATAAAGGTTTGTTTTCACCCAGTCCCGTAGTCGTCATGGTAACTATGGCCTGCCACCATGCAGTTTGTCGGGATGCGCGCGCAACCCGAATCGGAGAATACTGTAAAACATGAAAGTAATGCGCGAGAGAAACTAATGCGAAAAATACGTATAGGTATTTGACACATTAATTTACCACGCATTTATAAAAAACAAATAAAAACATGAATCAGTGAACAACAGCAGTTTCATTTCACTTAATAATTATCTCAAACAATTCATTAAAACAATAATGTTTAAACACATTCACATACCAATTACAAAGTGTTTCGGTTCGGTTTCACATCTCAGATAGTTCGTTCAATTTTACAAAACATCAAGCAAGCCTGCTTTAATCCAACCCCGTTTGATACAGTCTGTGTCTTTCTTAATTGAGTCAAAACAATTGACAATCCAGCGAGAATGAATGGGCTTTAGCACACTAATCCTCAAGTCTAACGGAAGTCTTTGTTGTTTTTTAAATTGATCGCCACTTGATCACCATACCACCTAGTGAACTGTTGTTTCAGTGCAACTTTGTAGTCACTGTTCACGGAAAGATCCATCGGCTGAAGTTCGCCAGTGCATCCGGCTGGAACAAACTGCACCTCAAAACCATGTTTGTATAACAATTGTAAAAAACTGTCACACCTGTGAGCAGCGAACACATCAAAGATGGCAATTGACTTTTGTCGCGCTGGAAGACCAAGTTGTTTTTTCACACGTTTCGTGTACGGTACAAGAACTTTATCTACGTACTCAAGCATACTGTCTTCGTTACTCCAGTGATTGGCTGTGTGGGTCACGTGCCAATCTTCGGGAAAGTTGAAACGCGGGTGACACTTGTCGGTGAGGCCTTTGTAAATGACCTGTGGTGGTAAAAGATCGCCAGCTGCAGTTAAATGTGGCAACTCGTAACTTATTGAATAACGTCACTGAGTAATACATGTCGTACTTGCAGCAAGTTGTTTTCACACCAATAAAATGGCATTAAGCAAAACCTACCTAGCATTCACAGTTATTACAAACACAGCCATTGTATGACACAATTAGCTTGTCGCCTTTTCACCGCAAGCATCGCGCTAAGTAAACAAGATGTCCTATGGTCAGCGCATTAATTAATACACGCATTTTTGACAAAGCTGTGGTGGCGCATTATTTTATACACGCATTAATTTCATGTTTTACAGTAAATAAAAATATGTGCTGTGGGTTATTAAACAGAACTTTTTGTTTTCCTTCTGCTTTTGAATGCCAGACAACTCGGCCCGGAGGACAACTCGCCCCAGACAACTCAGCCCACGTCGAGACAGCTCGGCCCAGAGTTCTGAGACAACCCGGCCCACCGCGAGACAACTCGGCCCGGAGTCCAGACACATCTCGGCACATGGACAATCTTGTCTACTGTTGAACAATATTGTTGAACAAGTGTTGTTTTTTAAATTAAAGTATTCTCACAGAAATAAAAGAATTTGTTTTTTGTTAAATTGATAAATTGCTGATCCATTTATCTTTGAAGATAGTTTCCGCTGTTCGAATAATTTGTTTTTGTTCTACAGTCGGTGACCTAAACATTGGAGATGATCCCAGAAAAAACATGCAAAAGTTATTTATCGTTGTAACAACACTGACTTTTATCTTTTGTTGGACGTTTTATTTCTATGTTCTTTTGGTGATTGGTGTTTTATTTTTTTATTATAACTATTTATGTATATGTGTTCTGTTGGGTTTTTTGGTGACCATATTATGATATAGTTAGCGGTATCTATCAGTATAATGCATTATTATTACTATAGTACAATACTTCGACACTACGACATGGCCAACTATCATACTTAACAGGCATATAATGTGTCACAGCATGCCCCGTCTATCAGTCTAATAACTCGGCCCCGTGGCCGAGATGTCTGGGCCGAGTTGTCCCCCGGTCCGAGTTATCTGGTCCCCCTGCTTTTTGCTATTTTTTAAAACAACACATTGTATACTGCAAAATGCATCCAAAGACCATCAAACCTATCTCGCATTTTGTACCATTATTCAGGGATCCCCCCCCCCCTCAACACACCACTTTAAAAGCATTGATCCGCCTGGCTCTGCATCATCCCAATTAAAAACATTGTTGCATTTTACTTATATAACTTTGATTTATTTTATTTATCTGCCTTTTGTGAAAAAAAAATGTCGGTACATTATCCTATATGGCCTCAGATTACAGTTATCTTCCCATTTGGTTGTCCAAAATCCGGAAGTTTCACCGCGCAAGTAGTCTGCTGTTTGACTGTGATTATTTCATGGAAGACAGCTATGAAGTGGCAACTGTTTGACTGAAGTGACAGGGGATAGCATGTAGTTTGTAAACATGTGTAACTTGCTGACATTGAAGACTTGTTTGTGGTAATTCCGGCCCATGCAAAAGTAGTGCTTTTTGTGTAAAATGGGTGTACTCCGGCCTGGTTTAGAGGGTGTGTCTGTTTAAACCAATATGCTGGGAGAAAGAGCTGGACAACAGGGGTTGTCCTTTTCAGGGTATGTGTCCCCTATGCAGGCAAAGGTACAAACAAAACTTCACGGGCCTGCTGATATTAATAAAAATGTTATAGCCACTAAGGCTATATAGAAACATATAGCGAAATTAATTGTGGTCTGAGGCCTGATATAGTTCACACATTACACCGGTTAAATGCTTGATTCTGATGAAAGTATTATAACCAGAGAGGTGAAATTACACAGACTGATTGTGAATACCACAAGGAATATGAAAACTAATTTATTTATTTTCTAAATATTTTATTAAATTAAAAAACATTTTTTTTGAATTTATTAAAAATTAAAATTAAAATTTTCAACTTTTAAATTTCAATATCCTCCAAAATAGCATAAAATGACCTCTGATGTTACTACAGGTTGTTGCAATATTTTTTAACAGTTTTGAGCTAATAATTTGGTAAAAAAAGAGCAAAAGTTGGATTTTGTTAGTCAATATCGAGATTTTAAATTTTTTTTACATATTGAATTTTAATGAGTTTGTCAATTATTGCAATTGGACAGAAGATCTAAATATAATTAATATATCACTACTAAATGTAATTAAACACTTTAAATAAATAGTATACAGTTTTTAACAAGATTAAGTACTCTAATAATACATTT
This sequence comes from Gigantopelta aegis, assembly GCF_016097555.1. Taxonomy (NCBI): domain Eukaryota; kingdom Metazoa; phylum Mollusca; class Gastropoda; order Neomphalida; family Peltospiridae; genus Gigantopelta; species Gigantopelta aegis. The sequence goes on along the minus strand of NC_054707.1, from coordinate 39,870,109 downwards.
CACCTACATTTATGTAAATTACACACTTCAGTCATTTTTCAAAAATGGTCTTTCATCCTTTGAAAATCTAATAGGCTAATATTCTATGCTGTCTGAATGTATTTATTGTGTTCAGTAATCAGATGCTGGTAGGCCTATACTTGTCAAGTTTATTGCAGAAAATGTGCCAAAAAGGTTAACATTTGGCTTGTAATACATATGGCAGAATAATCCATAATGCATATTCAGTGGTCATTACTACAAACATCCTTCCAATCAAGAAATACTACACTGAGGTATCCAAGACACTGGCACATGACTACACTTGTTGACAGTTATCACTGGAAACTGAAAAATATGGTGCAAGTACCTCTTGGTAGGATTTATATCAGCATTTTGTGACAAAATCTTCATTTTCAAAGTTGTCGTCAACAAAAAACATATGGTGTATACCTAAGTAATATCTGTAGGGCATATTCATATTAATATGCATTTATATGGACTGTTTTGCCTTTTACAAAGTGGCTACATGTCTAATACAGTAAATTAAGTAGATCAAGTAAATACAGCAGGTCAAAATTGAATCTGAGGCCTATCATGTCTAATTTTCCCTGAAATTAGTGTGTAAAAATTTGTTGCAAATGGCCCCAATTTTGTGACTTTCACCATCCCTCTGACACATTTCTAATAATGTATCATGAATTCAGTCACCATATCTTTACTAAGCCTCCACTTATCATATCTAAAATGCAAAATTTTACAGTTTTAGATTTTTTTTTTTTTCAAAAATTTAAATTTAAGTTTAATATTTCATTAAAAATGAAATAAAATCTAATGATTGATTTTTTTTCCTTTAAACATTTCAAAATCTTTCCAAGACAACACTGTGCAGATAGAACATATGTAGAAGAAAAAATAGCTGCTCATTGTATGAAGAAATTCCAAAATTTGATAAAGTTATTACATTTTGAAGTTGGTGTCCCTCAAGTTTCCATTGCTAAAATTGGCCATGGCAAGGCACTGTGGTAGGTGTTTTAACACAACTTCTATATACTCTCAGTTTAAAGGTGACATCCCGATACTTACTGAGCATTGCTTTAATATGTATATCATTGGAATGCATTAGTGTGGGCCAGTTTTTAGGGGGAAAAATGGACTGATAGGCCTCAGATTACAGTTATCTTCCCATTTGGTTGTCCAAAATCCGGAAGTTTCACCGCGCAAGTAGTCTGCTGTTTGACTGTGATTATTTCATGGCAGACAGCTATGAAGTGGCAACTGTTTGACTGAAGTGACAGGGGATAGCATGTAGTTTGTAAACATGTGTAACTTGCTGACATTGAAGACTTGTTTGTGGTAATTCCGGCCCATGCAAAAGTAGTGCTTTTTGTGTAAAATGGGTGTACTCCGGCCTGGTTTAGAGGGTGTGTCTGTTTAAACCAATATGCTGGGAGAAAGAGCTGGACAACAGGGGTTGTCCTTTTCAGTGTATGTGTCCCCCATGCAGGCAAAGGTACAAACAAAACTTCACGGGCCTGCTGATATTAATAAAAATGTTATAGCCACTAAGGCTATATAGAAACATATAGCGAAATTAATTGTGGTCTGAGGCCATATTACCCAAATAGCTTGTCCATGATCTCTTCGCTTTCACTTTTCTCAAAATTTCAGTGAAATGTACTTTCGACTTCCGCGAATCACCCGCTCCTTGTGTTGACCCCGCCCCCTGTTCAGTGTCGTGTGCAAAACTTTAGCAAAAATTGCTTTATTGTAAAACTGTCATTTAATTATATAATATGAGATAACAAATCATGAATGATTATATGCAATAAGGATTATTATTATTTTATTTATTTATATTGCCGTGTTTCAAATTCGAAACAAATATTGTACTCTGTTCGTCAACATACGGGCATCTGTCAATATGGCGGATTTGGCAACATGGCGAAAATCTCGAAGAATGTGACCTGAATATTTTTGTTACTCAATGAAAGTAATTGTGCTTTATCATGTAGTGTTTTTGTAGAGTATTCTAAATGTAAATGCTCGCTATAATAATAATAATAATTGCAATAGTTTTTAAATGTCATTTTGCTGTATTGTGTATGGAAGTTTGACAAGACTGCGCTTGGGGGAAAAAAAAAAGTCGCTGGCACAGACATTGTGAATGTAGACGGTTGATGTTGAAGACTTTTTCTTTGCGTTGAATTGTTAAATTCGTCTTCGCTTTGTGTGTGACAGGTGTATTTTCTTGGTGTTTGGAATTTCAATACATAGGTACACTTCTAAATTAACAATGCTTCATTAATGTTTGCATGACTTTGTGTTGTTAAACCAGAATTGCAAAAATTCTTAAAATCCATTTGTATTCACTGATGTCTGTTGTATCACAGTGGTAAAGTTCATGCGCAGTCGGTCTGGGATTGATTCTCATCGGTGGACTCATTGGGCTATTTCTCGTTCCAGCCAATGCTCCACAGTTGGTGTAACAAAGGTTGTGGTATGTACTATCCTGTCTGTGGGATGGTGCATATAAAAGATTGATTGTTGCTAATCAAAAAGAGTAGCCCATGAAGTACCGACAGTGGGTTTCCTGTCTCAATATGTGTTCCGTAACCATGTCTGTGGGATGGTGCATATAAAAGATCGATTGTTGCTAATCAAAAAGAGTAGCCCATGAAGTACTGACAGTGGGTTTCCTGTCTCAATATCTGTGTGTTCCATAACTATATGTCTGACGCCATATAACTGTAAATAAAATGTGTTGAGAGAGTCATTAAATAAACATTTCCTACCTTCGTCTGGTGAGTAGCTAGCTTGTTATTGAAGTTGAATCATAGTTATTTGTACCATCCATTCCATGCCATATTGGCTGTTCACTTTGTAATTTAGCCATTTCAGTCATTAGTTAAGGTAATGTAATAGGCCTCTGAGAATTGAAAATCTGTGTGACCCATTTATGCAGAAATAAATCCAGGTAACCCATTTCCTTTTTGTGTATCCCGTTATATCCAAGTAAATGGTGCTCCAAATCCTGCGTGCGAAAATAAATAAATTTGGTTACACAAAATTAAATTTGCATAAGCAGTTTTCAGAAGCCTGTTGTAATGGAAACTTTTGTCTACATCTCAGTTTACCATTGGGATTTGGATGCTATTTCTTTGTAGCACCACCGCTAAGATCACAGTGACATGTTTCTTTGAAAGATGACATGTATTGATAATCCCTTAAAATTTGCAATGTTCAATACCGTCTGGCTATTCCTATCATTTGAGCACCATGTTGGTTGTAAATATCTTCTTCTGGTATCTTCTTTGGAGCACCGCAGAAACTGTTGATCAATATTTGTCACATACATAAAGCTATTTACTAACTGTAGGTATTTTAAAACTATATACTGTCCTAGACGAGCTCATGAGGAATATTTGGTGAGCACTAATATAGTGCTCAAACTTAAGAATTTGTCTCCCACGGCAATTTTTTTAAGAATTGCCATGGGTCAAACGGCCCACTGATGGCAATTTTGTTTAGCATTTTGTCATTGTTGATGCGTTTTACCGATGGCACAAAAGTGCGGTCGGTGATGCTCGAGCTACCTACGGCAATTTATATCTGAAAGACTGCAAGTGTTGTCATTAAGTTTGAGCCCTTCTAATAGTAACACAATGTAATAATAACAATAAATTGTTAATTAAATTCAACGACTATACTAATAGCATCAATGTAACATTATTTACAGTTTTTGTCAGTCCATTATTTCAGATCTGAGGTAAGCCACTGCAGTAATGCACAAAAGACACACTAATATTAAAATGACATTCTATCACTACACTACTAGTACAAGGTTAGCACTATAAGTACTAATATACTTCAATAGTATTACCACTAAGGTTGACGACATTAGCTTTTTGCACCCTTGTTTTGGCTTCGTACACAATAAATATATATATATATCATAGTAATTTCACTTAAAATCCATATTACGTAAATAGTAAAAAAAAATTAATCAAGATTTTTTTCAAACAAGTCTGATGCATTAGTAATGTTAAAAAGAAAAAGAAAATTCTATAGCAGTTTTGCTTTGGAATTTTTCCAGTGTTCTTATATAAAACGGAAACATCATGCACCCAGTTAAAGGAAACATGTCACGTAAACCATATTTGGCACCAACCATGTACAATTAATTATAAATTGAATCACCTAAAAAAAAAAAATTATAAAAAATTAATTACTTAAAATATCTCCATAAAAGAACCCCAGATACGAGCTCTTAGCGGAAATTGCCGATCTTTAATGAGCAGGGCAATCACGAGGTCCCTGACGTCAGAGACGCGTCGCTTGATCTGAAGCCTTACACTTAAAAGCATTAGTCCGTACCACTCATAAAGAATCTAAGACTTGCACAGCTTACCAAAACAATGAGTGTTCGTTCGCAAAACGTTTTGCCGTATCAATATGAGCTGTTAGTAAATGAAGAAAGACACACATTTACTTACAGCAGTGATACTGAAGAAAAAACGGATAGCGAGTCGGAGGGTGGGGAAACTGATGGTGCCAGACCAGACCGGTCGACCAATTTACAGCCCGGAGCCCGAAAGTAACCCGGAGACAAAACCAAAACTCGGATGCTAATGCCGAGGTGTATACTGTTCATATTTAGCATAAAGATACACCTCGATATGATGTATTTAAATATGTAAAAAATATAAATGTAGGACAAACATTTTTGGGGTTTTTTTTTAGAAAATATCGCATTTTTTATGTTCGGGCTGTACATAATGAAATCTGTATGCACAGTGTAAACAAACGCTCTAATTTACGACAAGGCGCTTCACTTTCATTAACCTGGCTTGTAAAACAACATAAATGACTTGAGAGTATAATCAACTTTTAAACTAAATATATTTCTATTTGCATCAATAGAACGAAATGGGGTTATAGTATTTTTCTCTCATAAAAAAAGTAGCATATTATTAGGCCTATTGGTAGGGTGCGTTAGAGTAAAAAACTACCACTCACGATACCCAAGTGATAATTTTCTTTTCTTTGGTACTACGTAATTGGTCAGTTTTGTAATTTTAGATGGGAAAGTCTACTTAATCAAGGGTTTTACAGCATTATTTACAGTAATGAAGCAGGGCGGCTGATAATGTCCATTAACATTGTACTATAGTCGCGACAGGTTACGCCACAATACCCTGTAATCTTAAAAAAACTGGCACGTATTTTGTACGCATGTCTAGACCGTGGTAATCACTTACCTGGTCGATACCCTGCAATATACACCTGCCAATCAGGAATCACATGTGCAGGCCACGGAAAGAAAGGACCAATTAACTAAAACAACACTCCGATTCTCAAGTCAGCCCGTGGATGAAACATAATAGTTATTTCGACACCGACAGTAGTGGGTTTTTTTGTATTGAACTTCGTGTTGCTTTGGGGCTTCGGGCGATGAGGAACGTTTTTGTAACGTATTCCGCCCGAAGATTAAAAACATTATTTAAAATTATTATTGTTTTCTACACGTTTTTTAAAAACATATTTAAATACATCGTACTGAGATGTATCCTCATGCCAAATCCCATGTTTGTATATGCCATATTTAATTACTTATTGACGTTTCCTTCTTCGGACGGTGAATACAGATTTTGTTATGTAGGCCTACAGCCCTAACATGAAAAATCTTTTTTTTCCAAAAAAATAAATAAATAAAAAATTCTACATTTTTGTTTTAACATATATAAATACATCATGCTGAGGTGTATCTTTATGCCAAATATGTACAATGTACACCTCGGCATTCGCAACCGAGTACTGTTTTTGTCTCCGGGTAATGTTCGGGCTCCGGGCTGTAATTAGGCGGACACCAAAGTACTATGCGGTGTTGGTGTCCAATCTTTTCTTTTGCGATAAAATACACGCGTCTTTCTTCGGATACAATCCTTTGGAAAACCATAAAAAGACAATCCCGATCGTTTAAACTGTTTATTTTTACACCCGAAGGCCGCGCAGTACGGCACTGTTGGACTGAAAAGATCGTAAGCCCCTTACTCCATATATAAACAGTTAACAACAATGGAAGAGTACAGCGGCTCTGACGTCACTTCCCTTTTTTTCCGAACGCTCACGAAGAAATATGCATAAATCGTACTTTGATACTGGTTAGCGTAATTTCTTCATTTTAAGTTAACTACACGTATTTTATTGTTATAAAGTTATTTGTATATTATTTTTATATCATTTTTCTTTTAAAATGAGCTATAATATGGTCTCGTGTCATGTTTCCTTTAATGTACAGAGATGTAAAGTGACGTCATTGCAGCCCTCTGTTAACTTTTCCTTATCGGAACCAGATGGCGCCTATTTGTATTTTTATATTGATGGTATAAAATGTTTTTTCTAAATGAAAGAAATTGTTGCATATGCAACCAAATCGGTCACAATGTAAAAGGCTGCATTGGAATACTGACATTCAAATACAAAATTAGCTATATTATTACAGTGTTCACCATATTAAAATAAAAACTGGTCCTTTACCTGTCAAAATAGTTCTGAGAGCAGACAATGCAGTTTAAGTTTTAAAAGATGAAAGAAATCAAAAATACATTTTGTTAAATCTATCATATTAAAAAAATTAATGTAGTATACAGTAAACTCTCTATATGTCAAACTCCGTTTTTTCAAACGTCACACTATCTCAAAGCAAGAATTGGGTCCGAACCGTTTCTCTATATAAACATGTAAGAGTTTGTATGTTTATCTCAAACTTCGACACAAATATAGACACGTTATGTCAAATGACTTATGTGGTCCCATATGACATATTTACTATATATTTTGTATATTTTTGTCGAAGTTGAAAACGTATTTTTCATAAATTAAGATAATTATTATTTAATAAAATTATTTCGATAAGATCAGTAAACCAAGCCAAGGGCCTCCTTTTAATTTATTATGTTTGTGTTCGATCATTAGAGGCCAATAGATTAACTTGTTGTTATTGCCAAGTATGCCTAATTGGTATTTATTTAATCTGGTCGCTTGAAAGTGGTGGCCTATTAAACTTTAAAGCTCAGCAGTTATCAAAAGCGGGTAACAATAAAAGTGGGATTGGGTATATAAAGGTATTGGATTAGGTGTTCTTACTATGAGTGGTTTTAACTTGTTATTTTAAGTCAAATTTTTTTATTAAAAATATAAGAGTGTACACTTGTTATGCATTCATCTTGCAATATGTCAGAACGAACGCTGCGAGCAATCCAGTGAAGGACCCAGTCTGACTGAAAAAAACCCGCTAGGAAATGTACTAGATGATTTTGAACCAGATATACAACGCCGACGAAACTGCGATATTTTATCAAATCATACCAGAACGCACACTGGAGTTCAAAGGTGTGAATTGTCTTGGTGGCAAAAAGAGCAAGGAACGATTAACAGCGCTCGTTTGCAGTAACCAGACCGAAACCGATAACTTGCCGCTACTGATAATGGGGAAGTGAAGGTGTTTTAAACATGTGAAATCCTTGCCATGCAAGTATCGAAATAACACAACTGCCTGGATGATGTCGGCCATGTTTACTGATTGGTGTTTGGCTCTGGACAAAAAATTTAAACGACAAAAGAAAAAAATAGCACTCATTGTTGACAACTGAAAGGCCTGCATTGTATTAAACTGATTTTTCTTCCACCAAACACTACTTTAAAGACCCAACCAATGGACGAAAGTGTGAATTATAATTTGAAAATCCACTATCAGAATTTTTATTGTTAGATTTACGGCTCCATGAAAATTTTAGATGTTTAGTTATCTCAAATATAACGATATCTCAAACTAACCAGCTGGCACCAGCAAATTTGACATATAGAGAGTTTACGGTATTTCCATATATGGATATTTCACATTTTCACGAGATTCTTGCATTATCATGGCTGCTGAAGAACGTTTTTACTCTTGACAATTGTTAATTTGCATCTTATTAATTATATTTGCAACAACAATGTCATTATTGTTAAAACATTTTTTTTAGACAGAACACTTAAATTTGGTTTTGCTACATATGGTGTACATGCATCATCTCTTAGCGCTGAACAGAAAACCTTTTCATTGTCAGTGCTGTTATCATATCTAACCAGTCATAAGCATTCCCACATCTAGTCATTTTACTTTGGGGACGATCAACATATTATGACATACTTTATGGAAAAGCCTCAAATAATAGTAACTTTTTTCAGTTGACGTGAGTGTTGGAATGTTTTTTGTTTTTAGAATTTGGAAACCTATTTTCAGGTAACTCTTTCTACTGTCTTCAAGTAATGCCCATAGACCAGCTGCCTTTACATGTGACAAATATAGATGATCCCTTACATTTTATAGATGGGCAATTACAGATAAACCAACAGGTAATTTTTAAGAACTCATTCAAGTGAGACAAGTTTGTAGGTCCTAATCTTGCCGGTGAAATGATCATTTTCTTTGCCAAAAGTCGGCTCAAGTTGCCAAGTTATTAGCAGTAGCAAGAAGTCGACTCGGACATCGCTGTAATATTTTGGACCTAATCCAATTTTAAAAATAAAATCATTCAACAGACGTCAAGACCCCGACTTGTTTAGTGTCATAGCTCACGTGACACCTTGTTGCCATATGTCAGTCCGTGTTTTACTTTGGCACCAGATGCATATCGCGTCGTTTGCTGTGACTAGTCAAGCCTTGTCAATCCTCGGCCACATTCATTTCAGTCACGTCGAAAATACTAATTATTTCTTTCATTTTAACATAACACATTATCAACTATTTAATAATATCATGTTTTTAATAAAACATACAATAGTTTTTCTTTTCAACATTACCTGTCCTCAACAAGTGCACCTCTCTCAACCCCCCACCCCCATGCAAGTGGTCTGGTCCGAACATCCCAACAGCCAATGGGATGGCCTAACATTCTTCACTATATGCTCCCTGTAGTTCCGGTCATGTGACTTCCACTTCCTTCTTTTTCCTTTTGCTGTCTGAACTGTTACGTTACATCAAAATATTACAATAAGAACTGAGTGTATAATTCAGTTTTCCAAACAAACGCGGAACATGTTGAAATATTACGAAATGTACCATTGAATGTATACTATTTTTATCAAACTTCTCCCCTTTTTGGGGGAAGGGAGAAGTCACTTCTACTTATTTTCAATTCTAGATAGGTCTTGAATTTGGTATCATTTGACAGGTATCATCTCTAGTATCAAATACATTCATCCTTTTTCAGTATTTGATGACTTCACGTTGGGACATTTAACGTTCTATATCAAATTGAGGGTGGGTTTTTTTTCAATTCAGCGTAACAACTTGATGTAGATGAGACGTTCAAATAACAGCTGGCAGTCAATGTTGGAATGAGGATCAGTCTGTGATCGATCCCTGTCAGTGGGCCCATCAAACTATTTCTCAGTCCAGTCATTAATCAGATCACCTTTTCCAATGGAGTATCATCAGTAGTTGGTCCAAAACAAACTGTCCATCCATCCCATTGCAAAAATTTCACATAATTAGAATTGAACCCATAACATCTCTGGTTTTCCATCACTCCTGACGGGCGTATCATGTACCTGACTGATATTCTTGTTTATATACATAGTATGAACTATTTCAGTGGTCAAATGAAAAAAATGGTCGCAATGTAAAGGCCTGTGAAATGCTGAGAAATGACCTTTAACTATGTTATAGACTTTTTACACACAGATGCACATACACACGTAAGATGCTAGGACTGTAATAAGTTGTCATATTTTTCCTTTTTGTCTTCAGATATTGCATCCCAAAAATAAGCTGAAGTTGCCGTTCCCAGAGGTGTAAATTTGATACAGCATGTATTGCTAATAAAGTCAAAGGGCATCAGTTTTCACTGCAATGAATATGGACAGTTTAAATGATCCGGGTGATTCTAGCTCGTCAGATGAAGGTAGAATGCAGATAGATGAATCTGCAGGTAGATCTGACGACGATGGCCCCAAAAATACAGTTCAGCCACCATCAGTTTATGAAACATTGAAAGGTAAAAACCCTTTTTAACTCATGATAATTTAGCAAGCCTCGAAGTTGACATGGAGCAAGAGACAGTAGCTTGTTAAATACATAAAATACTTAAGGATTATGAACAGCTTTTGCTTTCCATTTGAAAGTATTATACAGCTATAAAATTTATATCGGTACCTGTGCCTGAAGTCTAAAACTACTAAACTTCTTGCTTTTCCTTCAAGATTAAAAAGATTGTTTCCAACTCCACATAATTTCGAGTCTTGATTTAGTTGTGACATATTACAGGTAGAACCAACCTTAAACAATTTAGTTTTCTGTAACTAATCCAGTCAACTCATAAAAAATTAAATGTAGTCCAACACCTTTTTTCAGTCTTTTTTTTTTTATTTTATTTTTTTTAAATAATATGTTTTAAATAAAAATTAACAAACATATTGGGTGTCTTCTAAAGACCCTTCCAGAATTAGCATATGTCTGACATTTAGTAGCCGATGGTTTAATTATCATTGTGCCCATTAAACAAAAACTTAACTTCAACATTTTAGATTCAAAAATATTACACACACACACACACACACACACACACACACACACACACACACCCCCAAAAAAAAAAAATCCAGATTAAATCCAGTTAAAATTGGTGTCCGGTTGCATAACTAGACACACACAAGATTATATTTTATGCCTTATTAAATGAATTTTTGTGTGTACATGATCCAGTTCTTATGCAATTTATGTAGACATTTTATTTAAATGATCATAAATGTGGTATTATTGTTTTGTCTAGATGATGATGATGAAGATGAAAATGAAGAGAAAGAAGATGAAGAGGATGGAAGTGAAAGTGAAGATGATGAGGAGGAGGAAGGAGATGATGATGATGACGAGGAAGGAGATGATGATGATGGTGACGAAGAAGAAGTGGAAGGCGAAGAAGCAAGTGATGATGATGATGATGATGACGATGAAGATGATGATGATGATGAAGATGACGAAGAAGGTGGGGTGAAAAGTGTTAACATGATATTTATATGACTCGCAGAATGATAATTATCTCTAATGAGAAATTTTGTATTTAGTTTTGTTCCACTTTCCAGATACTATGTCTATTTATGATTTTTATCAGGGTTTTTTTGTTGTTGTTGTTGTTGTTTTGTGTCTTACAGGTGGATTAAACTGCATCATCTTCCTCTCACTGTTATTTTCTTAACCATTTTTTATTAAGTTCTTTTTGAATCTCTATATTTGTGTGTAATATGTGAATAAATGTAGAATATCACATCTATTCGGTAAATAAAACATTGTCATTTTGTTTTGTTTCAAACAAAAATACACTATTACACCTATAACTATCTGAAGTATTCAACATATATCATAATTCTAATTTTATCTTTTAAAATACTTTTTTAACGTATAGAAACCTGGCTTTTTGTTTGTTCAGAATGGGAGGAGTATGAGGAGGATATCAGTCTGGCTGCTGGTGTAGCTGTTGACAGTGATGCGGGGGATGAGGACCTGTGTCCTATTTGTCTGAACAGGTTCCGAGACCAGGATCAAGGCACGCCAGAGTCCTGTGACCACCACTTCTGTCTGGAGTGTATTCAGGAATGGGCAAAAGTAAGAATAATACAGTTAATCATTCATTAAAATTCGCAAGGGGCGGGACGTAGCTCAGTGGTACAGTGCTCGCCTGATGCGTGATCGATCTAGGATTGATTCCTGTCGGTGGGCCCTTTGGGCTGTTTCTCATTCCAGCCAGTGCTCCACAACTGATGTAACAAAGGCTGTGGGATGGTGCATATAAAATATCCCTTACTGCTAATCGAAAAGAGTAGCCTATGAAGTGGCGACAGGAGGTTTCTTCTCGCAATATGTGTGTGATCCTTAACCATATGTCCGATGCCATATAACCGTAAATAAAATGTGTTGAGTGTGTCATTAAATAAAACATTTCCTTCCTTCATTAAAATTTGCTGTTAACAGGCTATTATTTGTATGGGGATTAATTCTGCTAGAAATTCATTGTACCTGGCAACTTGTATGGAGCAGGTGTGTTATGGAAAATGACAAACTCTTAAAAATTGTTTTATTAATATTTGGAACTTTAAAAATAACTACTACCACCCTTTTAATTAAATATAGAAGAATGGGTTAATAGATTCCTGGATTTTTCAGATATGATGTTCTATATTACAGCTACCTGTTTTATGTAATCAAACATGTAGTGGCACAATTCTTTGTAGATAGATATAATTTCAGTTTTGGGGGGGTTTGTGACACTGATATTGCAATGGAAAAAAAATAAGAATTTAATGTAATAAACTTGGTTCAACCAATTGTTGGATCCTTAAAACAATTATAAATGTGTTTTACTAATGTAGTGGTTAAAAGAAGATAATGTTTTTGATGAGTAACACAGCTTTCAAAACAGCTAAAGCTGTTTTAATCATATGATGTTTGATAGTTACCATACAATGGTATGCATGGCACATGCACATGTAATGGTTGATTATACTTAAGTAATGAATTAATGGGTGGTTTTATTTTTCAGAATGTGAATACATGTCCTGTAGATCGGCAAGTGTTTCGCTTGATCTTAGCCAGACATGCTGGAGAAGACAGTGTATATAGAAGAGTAAGTAGCAAAACATTTTGTATTTCTTATTGAAATTCTAGTCATGTTTTGCTATCAGATCTTTTGCAGTTTTGCTTACCAGATATTTAGCAGTGTCTTTTTTCTTTCCTTTTTAAAAAAAATTGTAATTGTAATTAAAAAGTTTATATTTGAATAAAATATAAAAACTTAATGGGTTGAATTCACAAAGAATGTTTTTTCTTAAACGGAAGTGTTTAAGCATTGTAAAGCTATGCAGTTACATGCTTGTAAGACACAAACAGGCTTTGCAAATTTCTCACATGAACAGGTAGTGAATTGTAAATTCACAACCTAGGGTATTAACTATTAAGATTGTTAAAACAGTGTTAATAATTGTTATTAGTATAAAATAAAAGTGTATTTTCATGCTAATGCTTTTCATAATAGATTACTGTTGAAGATAAAAACAGCCAGGAAGATGCGGAAGATGAATTAACTTATTGTGAGGTGTGTGGCAGATGTGATCGCGAAGACCGCCTACTTCTCTGTGATGGCTGCGATCTGGGGTGAGATATTGGCTGCGTTCTGAGATTAAGCAATTGTACTAGTTTACTGTTGAAGTTTTTACATTTAGCTGGTTTCTGACAAATTGTGTCTTAGATAATTGAAACTTCGTCATATTTGGACTCTGAGGATGTTCATCTTATTGCATGTTTCAAATATATATATATATATATATATATATATATATATATATATATTTATATATATATCATTAATTTTAGGGGCGAGACGTAGCCCAGTGGTAAAGCGGTCGGTTTGGGATTGATTCTCGTCGGTGGGCCCATTGGGCTATTTCTCGCTCCAGTCAGTGCACCACGACTGGTACATCAAAGGCTGGTATGTGCTATCATGTCTATGGGATGGTGCATATAAAACATACCTTGCTGCCAATGAAAAAGAGTAGCCTATGAAGTGGCGACTGGGTTTCCTCCTTCAATATCTGCCATATAACCGTAAATAAAATGTGTTGAGTGCGTGCATCGTTAAATAAAACATTTCCTTCCTTCCTTCATTAATTTTACCAATTTTATCATGCCCATGATAATTTGAGCCTGATTCTGGGAGTTATTATGTAATTAATTCTGCATAAGGAATTTGAAGTGAACAAGTTATAAATTTTGATTATGTTTCAGGTATCATCTTGACTGTTTGAGTCCTCCATTGGCTAACGTACCAGTGGATGAGTGGTTTTGTTCTGATTGTACAGCTGCCAACAAAGGTTAGTTACAGTGTTTTAACAAATGTTTTTGATATTTTTATAGGTATCCCAGTGGTAAAGCATTCGCTTGATGCGCAATCGGTCTAGGATCGATCCCCATTGGTGGCCCATTGGGCCGTTTCTCATTCTAGCCAGTGCATCACGACTGATATATATAAGGCAGTGGTATGTGCTATCCTATCTTTGGGATGGTGCATATAAAAGATATCTTGCTACTAATGGAAAAATGTAGCAGGTTTCCTCTCTAAGATATGTTAAAATTACTAAATATTTGACATCCAATTGCCAATGATTAAATATGTCAATGTGGTTTAGTGGTGTCATTAAAAAAAAACTTTACTTGCATAAAAATAATTGTACTTGGGCACTAGATTTTTTTCTCTTAATTTAACTGAATTTTATTTGAGACAAATTTAATATCTGAAATTGTTCTACTTCAGTATACGTTCAACGGGGATTTTCAGTTTTTACATTTTAACCATAACAGCTATGTAACCTTGATGTTTTGAAACGACTAGTTTTATTATACTCCCAATAGGGTCAGTTACCATTACAAGTGAAGAGGAGGAGGAAGTTCGTCCTCGTCGACGATTGATTGCCAGAACGTTAGTGAGTGAACGAGTTCGTACCCTGATCCACCAGACACGTGTGGAGCGGGCGAGATTACGGCGGATTATCGTATCATCCTCAGAGGTGACCGAGTTTTGTTCTAGTTTTCATTTTGGATGAATAATATGTTGTTTGTTGCCTAGTCTTGACCAGACAACACGTTTATCTGCATTATGATTTTTGTTTCTTGATGGAATTATTTTTAGTTATAAAATTTTCACAAAATGTATATACTAGAAACAAATATTAGCTCAAATTATGAATCATATTCAGTGGAATAAAGCATTATCCACTTTATTCAAGGGAGATAATCACTGACTTTTAAATGTTTATTAATTTGCCATTGTTAGAAATTAATGGCAGCACCGAAGAAAATTAACATTAACTCCAGTATGAATTGCCTTAGGTCAGGTCTTTATTGATGGCAGGGTTTTTTTTGCCATTGGATAAAAATTATTTACACTGAAGGGATAATTTTTGCTTTTTAAGTTAATGTTTATTTGTTGCAAAAGTTACTGATTTAAAACATTTTTAATTTGTTGTAGATAAAACAAATATAAATTCAATTCCTGCATTTGCTGTCATCATGCAACAGGTGGAGACAAGTCTGTTTTCATGTGATGGCCTCATTTTACTTTCAGGATGAGTCCACAACAGCGCCAAAGTCTGCCACTCCGAAAAAGTCACCGGTGAAGAAGAAAACTGTGAAGAGAAGAAAAACAAGGCGAAAGCGGCGTATGAAGAAGAAGACCAATAAGGCGGGCACAAAGACTAAAGGAAGGAAACGAAAAACAAGAAGAAGAAAGCTAAGAAAAGGAGGCAAAAGGAGAAAGGTTATTTTTGCTTTCATGTTGACAGATTGGGTGACACTTTTCACAATTATATAATAATACCATATATAGACCTTGATTTACTTAGGGTTTTTTTAATATATACATATATATATATACATACATATGTATATATCAAAGGTCATGTGTTATATACTGTCCTATTTATGCCATGGGAAGTGCATTTATATTATATTATAGCTGCTGTTTAGTAGGAATAACCTACGTAGCTGCATCAGGTTTCCTTTCTCACTCCCTTAAAGGGACACACCCTAGTTACGTTTATTTGTTAATCATTACGGCGTTGTTTTTCGCTATTAAACCCCATTTTTCACAAATAAAATTGCACTTTACTTACATTTTATTATTTAGAATACACATTTCCATTCACCTGAAGTGCTTTTTGGTAATCCTGATGTTTGTAAAACCACGAAATGCATTTTTTGCATTTTTTCACAAAACGTGTTGTCGAGAAAAAACCGTTAAGCAAGCGAGGTCCAATCTATTTTTAATGTCACAGACGTTGGTATATCACGTGACCGTTATCATTTTGGTTCGGTTTGTTTTCTCGTGCACGGTTCGCGCAATCAACATCTGATTTGTTGTTGTTCATTTGTGAGATTTTTCTTAACAGTTCGTGAACATTTTCAGTAACAATAAAGTTCAGACAAGTAAGTGTGTCTCAATACAAAACATTACAAACCCTTAAAACCAATAATTTTGCTAAGTCTTACGATATCTGGAGAGGGGATACAACCAGGACAGAACAGTTGGAACATGTCCAGGAGAGGTGAACGAACGCACCCCAAGTCTGTGAAATTTGTCGTGACATAGGCATTGTTGTGCTTCTACTGGTGACATCAGAATACTAACTTTCAAAATTATTTCAAGCAATTGGGACATGGGGATTCCCATGGTATTTATCGATATAAAACCTGCTTTTTCACTCCATTTGATAAAAACATGATCTAAGTGTGTTACAGGTTTGTAGATTAACCAAATTATAATTTATTTTCGCTGGATGGAACTAGGGTGTGTGGCTTTAAATGTAAAAATAGCAATATATTGACACCAAATAGCATTTAATGTGTTATTGAATAAATATTTCTTCCCTTTCTTGGTTAATAATGTATATTGACATAGTCTTTTTATTTAGTCATCTATTATACTGTAAAGAAGAATTAGAACATTTGCGTATATCGATGTAAAATAAATTTGTGGAGTTTATGAGTTTAACTTTCTAACTACCAAATCAAATTAAATGGGCATATATTTTGGGAAAATTTGTGATTGGTATTTTCTAACATCTCGTAAATTACATCAATAGTGGTTTATCAAGTATTTTTATTGTTGCAGATTAGAAGATTGACAGCTCGCAAGCCTGTTACCACTGTCAAGTCGCGAATTGCTGAGCGACTTGGCTTATCAAAACCACCGGTAGGATTGTCAATTCCATTGCAAAAACTCCCTGCTGGAAAGACCATGGATATGCAACGGGCAGAGATCGGAGTCTCGTCATTTTCTATTCTTGGCCATAAAGATGATTTAGACCCTGTTTATCAAGAGTAAGTATTCACAGCCATGAGACATTTCAGCAGATGAAAGAAGCATGTGTTCAGTATATTATGGACTGAATACTGTTGCTATGACTTAAACATGACTAGACATATTTTACTTTATTATCTCAGTCGGTTGAGTGTTCACTTGAGGTGCTTGCATCGCAGGATTGAACCACCTCAGTGGATCCATTCAACTGATTGGGTTTTTTCTAGTTCTAACTGGGGGAAAGTGCATATAAAAGATCCCTTGCTGTATTAGACAAAATGTAGCGGGTTTACTTGGATGACTACGAGTTGGAATTACCAAGTGTCATTAAACAAAACAAACTTTAACTTTATTGTGGTTGAAATCATTTGTATCATTGCATAAATGATTTTGCGAAGTGTTTGGTAATATAATTTATCTATAATTAAGTAAAATAATTAACTTTAATTAAATGAAAAGAGTTAACTTTAATTAATTAATTAAATAGATAAATCTCCATTGGTGTGCCTAATGGACTATTTCTCATTCTAGCCAGTGTGCTATGACTGGTATATCAAAGAGTGGGGAAACCTGCTTTAAGACTCTATGTCCAAATTACCAAATACTTGACATCAAATAGTCGATTAATAAAGAAAATATGCTCTAGTGGTGTTGTTAAAGCAAACTTCTTCTTTTTTATTAAATAAAACAATTGTCTTTAATTCAATAAGTTGTAACCTTTTTAAATTTCAATATATATATAGTAATTACTATAAAGACTGTTTAGCATTTGAATGTTAATGCTGTGATGGTGTCATTGTTTTCCGTTCATGTGTTTGGGGTGTTAGAGATATGTGTTATATGTGTTAAATACTGTGACTAAATTTGAGTTTTCTGTTGCAGTGAAAACCAGAGTGAAGCCCAGCAGCCTGGCACATCAGCCAGTTGTCAGCCAGCTAGTCGAGTTGTCAAATACTCAAAGTCATCACTGCTGTCGCGCAAACCTGTCTTCAAGATCAGAGCTTCTGCAGAACGGTATGCATTACACTAAAAGTGATCAACCTCACCATAAACTTCTGAAGATCAATGAATAATTGGAACCCTTTAAAGCTGTCTCACTGAGGTTTAGCTAGGTGGTTCACAGCAAGCCTCTTTGGTTTTTTCTTTCATTTTGAATGTTCATAATATTTTTACTACACCGGAACTTTGGAAGATGAATATCATTTTGTTTTAGTATGTCCATATTATGCTTTGAGCAGGACATTTTTGATATCAAAATACTTTATAGTAAATCCTTCAAGAGAAAAATTTAATTTATTGATTTCTACCCAAGATTTAAAGTGTATTAAAGGAATAGCCTTGTTTTTAAAAAGAAATCTGCCAGTTTAAATTGATTATACATATATTGTAATTTGTATACACGTAGCGCATGAAAGAAAGAAATGTTTTATTTAACGACGCACTCAACACATTTTATTTACGGTTATATGGCATCAGACCTATGGTTAAGGACCACACAGATTTTGAGAGGAAACCCGCTGTCGCCAATACATGGGCTACTCTTTCCGATTAGCAGCAAGGGATCTTTTATTTGCACTTACCACAGGCACAATAGCACAAACCATGGCCTTTGTTGAACCATTTATGGATCACTGGTCGGTGCAAGTGGTTTACACCTACCCATTGAGCCTTGCGGAGCACTCACTCAGGGTTTGGAGTCGGTATCTGGATTAAAAACCCATGCCTGAACCCAGTACCTACCAGCCTGTAGACCGATGGCCTAACCATGACGCCACCGAAGCCGGTCGTAGCGCATGATTAATTTGTTTTAAAATTAGTTATCTTGGTCATGTGGCCTAAATAACTGAATAAATATCTCGTCTTGTTTTGAATCTGATAATAAGGCATGATGAGAAAAGAACAGAAAAATCCAAACATTAAATGGACGGTCCTGAGTTTTCTGTCATTAGAAAATGTTTCTGACCAATAAAGCTTTTTCAACAACTAAAATTATTAATTAAATAAATTTGTTTGTTTAGGAATATTGGTGTCTGTATATTCTGTGTGTGTTCTTATTTTTCTAATATTTGTAGTAGCTAAAATGTTACTTCTTATATATCTTAATTATTATAAATCATTTTTTTAAAAAGATCAAACCTGACACAGGTTCATTTGAAAATACATGTACATCCATCAGTATTCATGACCTGATGTTTTTTCTCTTATTTCAGAGCATCTAATCCGTCCACCACAACTGTTGCGGCTCCCTCTGCATCAGCCAGTTCCACTCCATTTGATATCCTGGGTTCAATCATGCATGGGCAGTCTTTCCTACATATGCAGAGTAAAGATGTCACCATACACAAAGATGGTGAGAATATGATCAATAATTTTATTGAGATCATGTATTTTTAGCTTTGTTTAAATGTTGAAGTTTTCTGGTATATTGAATGGCATCCCAGTATTGTATATACTAGATCCATGGAATTATTTTTTTTTCCAACTTTTTCATATTTTCATAGGTGGTAATATCAAACTTCATTATACACACCACCTAAGTCACACACACTAATAATATAAAGAAAACAAAAACACAAACATGCACTAACTAAAATGTATATTATTTTGAAACAAGCACTTACACTCATATGTAGATTTTTATTGGCCACATTCAAGGAGAACCTGGTTTATTGTAAATAAGGAGGCTTTATGAAATAAATGGGGCACCCGGCATGTTCGGGACCTGCCTGAAATATAAAAAAAAATAAATAAAAAAAATATCAAAGTTCACAGTATGAGTCGAAAGAAAAATGAACGAAAAGGACTTATTGAAAACCAGTATTTGCACAAACAAGTTCCTTTTTCCTTGTTTAATTTTATAAGCGAAATGTTACATAAACTGTAAATGTACTGGCTGCTGGTTGAGTGAATATACAAATATTTCATAAATCATGTGAAAATGGTCACTATTAAAGTTTTTATTATCCACACGGTTCAAGATGTACAATGAAAAATATGACCACATAACAATTTCATGTGACCCACGAATGACGTCATTTTGTCATTTCCTGGTTACCTTTGAAACGGTCCTTGTATACTTACCTTTTTATGACACCTGATAGCCTAGTGTATTTTTGTGCTGGGGTGTTAAACATTCATTCATTCATTTGTTAGCCTATTCATAAAGAAGAATAATATGGATAATAAATATATTATTACACTTGCGTGTTAATCATACTGATTTTACTAAACTTATGTCAGGATTCATGTATTACGACACACTGGCTTGTATAATCTCTTGTGTTCTTTAAATTATTTGTCATAGTGTATACATTTTAGAGTTTATTTAAGTTGGGTGCTGTTGTGTCTTTCAGGGTCTCTCCAGGCAAACAGGGAGATTCCCGAAGCAAAGCTACCAGAACCAAAGGACGACAGTATGTTTGAACTTAACAGTTTCAAAAAAGACATAAAAGACGAAGAGGCCAAAAGTGGTGAAAGTTTAACCAGTCCTGTGAAACCATTTAGAATCTCGATGAAGAAGAAGGCTGGCCCACCGCTTAGAAAGGCTGATAGTGATTACTTGGCAGTGTTCGGCATCCAGGACATGGATGAAAATTCTCAGGAGAAAGCCAAGGAAAGTGAATATGATCCGTCGGAACCTACAGAAGACGTCGACTTAATTCCTGATAATTTGGCGAAATCTGTTGAGAGTCAACTTAAAAACAGTCCAAGGGGTCCATCCACTCTTCCCATGCACTCCGATATTTCTGATGATGATGATAGCTCGTCAGAAAAGCGTGTTGTAGTGGAAAAGGATTCGTCTTTAATGATTGAGTTGTCGCGTACCGGGGACAACACTCCCGATTCTCAGAATTCCTCTTCCAGAAGGCAGGTCTTTGAGGATGGCGAACACGAAGTGGAAGTGCCCATGGAAAAAGAAGTGGAAGATGAAAAAGCAAGTTTCGAAGACGGCGAGATAGTAAGGACAGAAGAAGAATCCCATGATTCTCTGAGTAAATGGTCGGTGGGTAGTGACGAAAGTGCTTTAGAGAAAGAATACCAGATGAGGATACACGAGTTCGCACAGCTGACGAAGAAAGAGAAAAAGGTGCATAGACGAATGGAGGCCGACCAGGTGGAGGAAGGGGAAGAAAGTGTCTTTGATAGGTTGAACTTTGGAGAATATGACGCAAGGGCGTACAGAAACCGTGAAAAGAAAGAGTCTCGTAGGAGGAGGAGAAGAGAGCAGGAGGAACGGAAGGAGAAACTCTTGTCGGGGAGGCACGATTCAAAACGAGAAAGTTCAAAACTACACGAGGAAGTGAAAAGTGATAGGGAAACTAGCAAAGTGTATGTAGATGATAGTAGATGTGAGAAAGAGGAGTTGTATGTGTATGAAGAAACCGAGGTCGTGAGCGAGAAAAGGGAAAAGTCAAAACGTGATAAGCACAGCAGGTCGGAACAGTATGTGTACGAGTCCGATACTCATGTGAAACATAAACACCGTAGAGAAAAGTCGCGATCACATAGTCGATCACGAGAGAAAGTGAGAATACGGTCACACTCCAAAGACCGGTATAGAACACGATCTCGCTCGAAAGAGAAGCACAGAAGTAGGTCGCATTCAAGGGGCAGACACGGGAGTCGGTCCCGATCTAAAGAAAAGTATGGAACCCGTTCTCGGGAGAGAAGACGTACAAGATCACATGATCGATCACGACGAAAAAGGCGCGAACGAGAGCGTGATAGGTCTGGTTCTGTGGAAAGGTCTTCTGAGCGAGAACGGTCGTCGAAGAAAAAGAAGCGCGATAAAGATCGAGATCGTGATAAAGATAGAGATCGTGATAAAGATCGAGATCGTGATAAAGATCGTGAACGAGAAAGAGAACGGAGTCGTGAAAAGAGTGAAAGGAAAACGTGGCGGAGTCGGACTCCCTCAGATTCTCCTAGTCCGAGAAAACATTCCGATAAAGATAGTCTAACAAAGGAAAACCGTCACTATCATAAAAGAAAAAGTGCCCGACTGGATGACTATGATGATTACCCAGTTCCTGAGAAAGTGAAGAAAACTAAACCTGTTGAAATTGCAAAACCACAGTTTGAAAAAACCATCAAAGTTGTTGAACACACATGCAACTGTCATGATCCCATTGTTATTGATGATGACGACGACGAAGACACTGTGGAGGACAGTGTGATATTTGGAAGCATCGGTGTCAACTTCGAGGACATACCAACACCATCTATGCCACCACCACCTAAAAAGGACGCCCTGCCCCCACCACCTGTGACGAAAGCTGCTCCTCCCGCACCTGCCAAGAAAGACGATGCATCTAAGACTGTAGAAGGTGATGGCAAAATACCAACGGTTATCGACCAGAAAATACAGCAGCCAAGCACGAAAAAAAATTCTGCCAGCAAGAGTGTGGGAAAACAAAAGAAAATACCTACAATTGTCGATAAAGTAACATCAGACGCCGACATTAAGACGATGGAAATTGAAATTGATGGTGAAATGCACAATTATGACCCAGCTCACCCTACCGATGAACTAGAAAAGGAAATGTTGGCTTTCAATCACATGAATCGGCACAGTGCTAACGTAGATATTTCATTGCCACCTCTGCCGCACATTAACAGTCCAAATCTTATCCCAAACCGAATGCGGTTTCCTTCTGTGGAACCTGGAAATATTCCTCTTCCACCAGGTTCGAACCTTCAGCCAGTGGCATCTCTTCCTCAGGTTTCAGCTCTCGCCCCACCTTCCTCTCTTCCCGCTGTCTCGCCACTTCCTCCTGTCTCGTTCAACATGCTACCAACCGTGCCGACGAGCATTGCGCCAACACCAGTCCTTGTAAACCCATTGTTACTCAACGGACCAGTGCCATTCCAGTCGCTTCCCAGAATGCACCCTCCAGGCCCAGGTCCCCCATTTGGTTGGCCGGTGAACTCCACACAGGTGATCCCCGTACAGAATCAGTTCGGACCCCCTATTGTATCCAGACCTCCTATTATGTCGGTAATTCCACAGGCCATGTTGAACGGAGGGATGGATGAAATTCCTTCGGAATCGGACTCGTTATTCGCACGAAATGCAAACATGAATAACTGCACAAGTGTTGTGCTGCCGACTCTGAATCCAACAATAAACCAGATGAGTGTTGGGGCCCAGCGTCCCGGCCCATGTCCCCGTGCAACTGAAACTTTGCCATCCACATCCAAAATACTGAGTTCCACGAACAGTAAAGAGCCTGACAAACCGGCTATACCCATACAGCAGCTTCAGAATATATCCACCCTGCTCAAAGTGCAGGCTTGTTTGGTGGGCAAGAATTCTAAGCATGATGGCATTTTCAAAGTTCCCCAGCCAGTGTCTGGTTCGAAGCACAAGTCGCGGGAGAACGAAGATCCACTGGATTCCATGGAGATGGTTGATATGGACTTGTCTCCCCTGGATGAAGAGTGTGAATTGGTGTTGCCCACACCTCCCGACACCGGAATGAAAAGTAAAAAAAGTCGAAAATCCAAACATTCATTGAGCAAAGCTGTCAAGGCACTTGCGTCTCAACAAGATGATATGCCATCTTCTGCAGCAGAGCTTACTAACAAGGAAAAGGTATTTAAAGTGATTATTACATAATGAGAATATATCTGTATTCTTATTGGTCGAAAACCAGTCACATGTCCGTCAGTAAATAGTGGTATTGCCCTGAGACAGTCTCACCAGTCCATCAAAAGTGATATTGCCCATGGGGATTTAACAAATGAAAATGAAGAAGAGAGAAAATTCTATCCAGTTAATGAGTAGGTAATGTAATGCAATGTCAACTGCTAAATAATTCTAATGTAAACAAGCACAAACTTGTGACAAAACATTTTGCTGTCCTTCAACAAAAAGATAAAAATTTTTAGTCATACTGACTTTAATTACGCAAATACAACAAAAACAAGGTCAGTAATCTTCAAATTGTGTATGGAATATCTCGCAGATTTAGAAATGTACATGATAGGCCTACATCAAAATGCAGTTGGAATCGACACACTCAGGATTTTATGTTACACAAAACAAAAAAATGCATTTGGAGGTAATCGGTAACTGTTCAGTATAAATGTATATTCAGATTTACTACATTTTGTGTTTTATTTTGCTTTTAATATGATTTTGACGTGCTTGCTGGTTATAACATCTCAAATTTGATTTTTGTCTTGGTAATGTTTCAACTGTTTATTTCCGCATTCCTCTGCGTGTCATACAATGTCATAGGATTACGTGACGTCATTAAATCCCATCGTTTTAAGGCATTGCGGGAAATTATAAGCGTTGGCGTATTTCAATTCTGATAAATAAAGCAGGAATGTACGAATCTTATGGATGATATTGTGTAATAAAACAATTATTGACCACATTTCGGGCAATATCATGTTTTATGGACCGAAGAAATTATTGCCCTCGGTGACGGTCAATAATTGATAAATATTGTTAAATAATACACTATAATAACAATTCAAGAAGATTTTTTTTGGATTATTTAACTGATTTTGTATAACTGAATGTATTCTGGTAGACAGTAAATACATTGTATACAAGGGTTAGAGTTATTGTGTGTTTCTTAGCAACATCACAAATGTGAAAGCAATAAAAACTGAAAATTAGGTGGTGGATTTTCATTGGACTGTAATACCTGCATTGTTCGAGATTAAAAATTTGGGGCAGTATCCCAGTTGGATACTAACATTTCAAAATCTGGTATCCCACCTGATAATTTAGTATCCCACTTAAATGAAATTCATAAATAACATAACAATCTTGGATGACACTGTTCTCGTTCCCAGACTATATTGCTACACCGCAATCGAAATTGCGGAATTCTTGAAATTCACAATCAGACGAAATTGGCAAAAAGATTTGCTGCATGTATTTTTTCATAATACTGACATAAATTAATGACACCATTTGATAGTGTCATCATTAGAAAGTGGAAAAGGCCAAGTAAACTGTTTAAATGTTTATGGTTAGATTGTAGTCAGGATGTTGAAAAAAATTCATTTCATAATGGAGATAACTATATGGAGGTGGGGGGTTTTAAAATTTATTCCGCAAATTTCTTCTTTCTTTTTTTTCTTCTTTTTTTTTGACCGATTACACACTGTCACTTTACTAGGGTAACTAAATAATATTAATAAATCATTTTATATTTCTTTGTCTTAATTTTTACAATCGTATTCGTAGTGCTGGTTTGTCTCACACTTCATGACACAGTGTGAATAAAGTTCATTTGTTTTCAGTATCTGAAGAAACTGCACTTGCAGGAGCGTGTAGTTGACGAAGTGAAATGTGCCATCAAGCCCTACTACAGTAGTAAGAAGATTACCAAAGACGAATACAAAGAAATCTTACGTAAAGCAGTACCAAAGGTTTGTATTGGGATTAAACCTACCGATCATAAGCACAAGCTCATTTTCCAGCTCTATTTTTTTTTTTTTTTTTTTTTTTTTTTTTTTTTTTTTTTTTTTTTTCAGCTCTTTTTTTTTTTTCAGTTCTTTTGGGGGGTTTTGCTGAAATTTTTTCTTTATTTAACTATCCATCCTAAAAATCAATTTAGCTTGTATCAGTAATCACATTGCTGAGTAACTTGAATGTGTATGTTAACTGGCAAACCTTTAGAAATAAAAGTTAAAGTTTGTTTTGTTTAACAACTGCACTAGAGCACATTGATTAATAGATCATCTCAATATAATATGGCCAGAATATTTTTCAAAATTGTAAGTTAAAATAAAAACAAATTTAGGAACCCATTTTCTTACATAGCCCCAGTACAATCTTGTAAATATGTCCTCAGAATTGAAAAAACTACTCTTTTTTTTTTAGGTGGGGTGGGGTGGGTTGGGGTGTATATGTTTTTTTAGTTAGTTTCTGTCCGTGTACTTAGATTAATTTTTTTTTTTTTTTTAATTTGCACCCTTCACTTTTTAAGACCCAGAAGATTTTTCTGGAATGTGGTAGTTTCTTAACAATCTTTCCTACAATTTTCAAATATTACAATTCAAATGATACAATACAATTCAGGGCACCACAGTGTGCAAATTCTGTAACTGTTAGCAACAGTGTATTTTTTCTAATACTAAAATATATTTGGACAAAAAAGTTTTACAAGTTGGTAAATGTGCTTAAATACAAGATTTTTTTTGACTTACATAGTGATGAGACATGGAATTTAATTCATACATCAGTTGTCAGTATTTGCATTTCATTTTGAAAATCTCCTGTCATGTCCTTGAATGTAGCTTGTATTTTACATTGCAATGCAGTGGTGCTAAATAGTTTTAAAAAAAATTGTCTTTAGTATATTTTTAGTTGAGTTGGCATGAAATAAAATAACTTATTTTTCTCTTCTCTTTTTTTTTCTCTCCACAGGTGTGTCACAGCAAGGCAGGGGAGATAAATCCCATGAAAATTAAGTCTCTGGTTGATGCATACGTTACCAAGTTCTGTAAACGCAGACACAGTGGCGGTAAAAAGTCGAAAAAAGACGATTCTAAGACAAATGGAATAAAAACCAAAACATCTCGATGATGTTTACCCTGTACATAGCTAACAGTAACAGATTGTTTGTTCAGTTCAACATTATTATCAGTGATCATGTGATTTACAAAAAAAGAGAGAGAGAGAGAGAGAGGGAACTCCTGACTAGTTTGTGATGTGCATGAATATACAAGTGTGATATACATCAGTGGATGGTGGACAATTTATTGACAAAATGCAGTTTTCTTTTGAAAGTATGCATTTGTGTGCTTGTTGAACCTTCTGGATGTTACGTGATGTGTTTTGGTGTCAAAAATGTATTTAAGTTTCGAAATGTAGTTAATTTCTCGAGAAGGAGAACACGGTATGGAAGCTTCCTTTACATTTCTTCAAGCTATTAGTCCAAGGTTTATTGAAAAATGTGTGGATAAAAGATTTTTGTCTATTGTAAATAATGTAGTCGTTCAGTCGGATGGATGGCAATATTTAAAAAAGTGTGAATTTGAGTTCCAGTAGCGTTTTCTCTAGCTAGACCAAAAAAAAGAAACACTTTAAATATTAAAAAACCCACTTTTCCATATTTGCTATATATGTCCCAGATTTGAACATAAGCACATTTAGACCAAATACAAAAAGTATATAATTCCTACAGTCATAAAAACAGCAATTTAATGTGCAAGAATGTTGGATAAACTAAAAACATTTTTTATGCCTTTTGTTTTAAAAATATTTCATGTTCAATATTTTGGACCAGAATTGGAATTAAAATTATTAGGTTTGATTTAAAAACATTCATATTTTCATTGTATCATTCAGAGGTATGTTGTGAACATATTCTTGGTTTCAGGAGATGCTTTTTACTGTAAACTCGCTGAACAGAAGATATTAACATTTTTGTACATTTAATATTTTGTATATTTTGGACTCCAATTTTACATTTTAAGGCATATCCTAAATACCATTTCTCTCTCCCCTATTTCTCTCCCCCCCCCCCCCCAAAAAAAAAGTCATAACTTTTAACATATTCAAAGAGGAATTGAAACTGCAAAACTGACTGTAGGATTGGAAATAAGTTTGATGTTAGCTGTTGTGTTGTGAGAGTTCTGTTAAAATTTACTAATAAGTTTCATGGAGTTGGGTCAATAACTTTAATTTGAAGCTCATTCTGTTTCATACTGAAAAAGTAGACCGACTATCCTGAATTTCCTGCATTGTAATATGCTTCCAACCAATAAAACCTTTAACGACTAAATTTACATATTAAATATATATTCTTGTTTAGAATATCAGTGTCTGTATATAAAATGAAGTTTGACCAAGTATAAACACAAACACATTTAATTTACAGCCACTAATATTTTATGCAAATATATATATATATATATATATATATATATATATAGATTACAGTAGTTACAAAGTCTCTTTTGGACTTTTAACAACTAAAGCAATTTCTGGATAGTCCCTTTAAAACACTAAAGCTAGACATATTTTGCAAATATTTATAATTTTCAGCATACGGTAGAAAAGTATATTGACATTTGAGAAAGAAAAAAAATGATTTTAATATTAAGTACAATTGCTTCATTAAAAGCTTAATTTAAAAGTGGCTTGCTTGATAGATTTAAAGGATATCTATTTTGTTTTTGGTCAGATGGCAAATGTTACTGCTAGTTTTACTAAAGAATATTGATTTTTGCATGTGACACAAATGAGAATAGGACTTACAGCTGCTCTAAACTTTTATGTCTGAATGAAATTGTCTTACTTTACAAAATCTTGGATTCTGTACCGAGAAATAAGTTATTAATATGATCCATCCATACAAAGATTTGATCATGTTCTGGGCTCTTATAAAATTGAAATTATCAATGGTACAACAAATATAACTTGATGATGTGTACAAAATGACATTTGCATCAGATTTATTACGAATCTAGTCAAAAACTAAATGGTTATATGTCATGTAAGTTTCTCGAGTACGTTTGGTTACACACACACCTTGAGTGACATTTTCATGTCGTTATAATCTACCATTTTTTTTATTTTGTCTTAATAAAATTCTTTATAAAATACCATAGCTGTATTAGGTTATTTTGATAAGTGATGAATTTGGTAATTTGTGTGGGTTTTAAAACCAAATTAAGGATATTAAAGCTGCTATCTCACTCATAACTTGAAATAATTTCTTAGTGCAAAATAAGTAAACCTGCTGTTGTTATACTCATTGCATGTGGTTAATTGCTCTGATATGACGTGTCTGTTGCCCCTTTTTAAATCTATTTACAATTACAGTGACACCCCTCAAAGCCAAACTCTCAGAATTCCTTTAAAACTGAATATGGTCTCTTTTTTAAATGACTGTACAGAACAGAACCTCACTAAACCAGATGCCCCTCAAAACAAACATTTTCCTTTAAGTGGGTGTCCAGTTTAAAGAGGTTTCTTTGTACATTGTTCTGTTAAAGAGTGAAAATGGCCAGAGTATGGGTTTTTTTTTTTTAGCATTAATGGTGAATTAATACATTTTTAAAGACCTACATGTAGATCAACTGTATCTAGGGAATAGTGAAGACTGATGTGAGGAAACGGGACCAGCTCGGGGGGGGGTCAGAAAGTTTCGCCAAACTATTTAAAATATGCAAAACCTAAAGCTATTTTCCAACAAAATATCAATTGTCACACAATTTCTTTTTTGCCAAATTAAAATAAAAGTACCCAATTGTTCTTAAAATTTGCAATTGGCGAGTGGCAGAGCTATCCGCGTGAAAATATTTTAAATGCTTAAATAATTTTTAAAATATATAGTTGAGATTGCAGCTTCAACAAATGGAGTAGGGTACGTCTTCATATTTAATGTTAAAAATTGTACAGTGTAACAAATATTACCTATCGATTGTACAATGTAAGAAACATTCTTGTTTCTTCAGATATTTACACCATCTACTTTAATGTAGCTACTCTAAACCATTAACTAATTGGTGCAGTTCT
The DNA here is from genome assembly GCF_016097555.1 of Gigantopelta aegis. Taxonomy (NCBI): domain Eukaryota; kingdom Metazoa; phylum Mollusca; class Gastropoda; order Neomphalida; family Peltospiridae; genus Gigantopelta; species Gigantopelta aegis. Next base: position 39,840,742 of record NC_054707.1, on the reverse strand, counting down.
AGTACTTTTTGACTTCTGTTTTTTTTGGTTGTTAATGATTTGGGTTTTTTCAACATCTGAATACATGTATATACTAGTATATAAAACCTGGAAGACTTAAGTTGTAAAGGATTTTACATTTTGATAGCTTTATTTAATGTAGATGTATCACATACCTTGGTTGGATTTATTTTGATTAAAACTTAAGTCCAGTTGTGTGTAAAACATGATGTGTGTTTGTTTTCTTTAGCTTACCTAAACTATTATTCATCATCATTCATTATTAGTCACCTATCGGTTCGATTATAGGTTTCATCTCCGTCGGTCTGTCCCACATGTAGTTTTCCAGTGTGTCAACTGAAAGGGATTGGTCGTAAGATCATCACACTTATGGTTAATTAGAGGAAACCTGCTGTTGCTGCTCTCTTCGATATTGCCATCTCACAGACAGGATAGTACATACTACAGCCTTTAAGCATTGGCTGGAACAAGAGATAGCCCAATAGGACAACTGATAAAGATTGATAATTAATCAGACGAGCACTTGATTACTTCACTATGTACCATCAAGGGCAATCGATAGTACAATCTATGAAATCTTAGGTGAGTGCTCTAACCCCCACCTTTCATACACTCCACCCTCGTATAAAGGCTGTAAGCACTTTCAAATCAGGGGAGGTAATTGGTGGACTAAAAAAGAGGGGGAGGGATCCGGGAAATTCTTACAATTCTAGGTTAAAATTTTGGAGGCAAAAATAATTGAAATGCGAGGAAACGCAATGTTCCATGACAGAAAAAACTTGGATCCGAGGAGAATTCCCACCCCTGTCAAATAGAAGAATGTGGACACGGGTCACTCAATATCAATTTTTGAATTTATTATAAAATACACTACAAAAGACTTACTGTACATTTTTTTATTCACAAAATATACATACATAAAATTTTGATAGTGTGCATACATATATATATATATATATAAATATATATATATGTATATAATTGACATGTATCACATTTTCTCTATATACTACAATAACATTAAAATGTGTATTGATTTAGTACATACAATGAGTGACAAACAAAGTGCATACAGGATTAATAGAAAGTACTGGTACCTTATTTTTTTAGTGATTTTAAATGATTTATTAATTGAACATGAATAGTACTGTCGGATTCACCGACAAACCAGGGCTGCATTCACAACAAGGGTTTTATCTGCTTTTAAGAATTTTCTCTTGAAGTAAACACAAACAAGGGTGTCACTGAATGGCGTAAAAGGGTGTTGGTTATTTTGCAACTGCATTGTATTTAAAGTCCAGGTTGCAATTAAAGTATAGATTTAATTACTTAACTGGAGCAAGCTCTATAAAAAACACCCATCCATGAATTGTCAACACGGTGTTCTATTAGTTGCCCTCTCGATGTTCAGTAAATTTTACCACCAAGCACTCATGTTTTTCAATGTTTTATTTATTTTTCCACCAAATGCATGCATATATGCATCCTCCCCTGGAAAATATCCTAAAATAAAATTTAAAATGTGTGAGCAGGGGGGGTTTCGGCCCTTAAAAATTCTTCCTTAACAATGTAACAATTAACCTCCACCAGTTACCATGAAGGTTCCACTGCATGGTCCACTGACCTGATGTTAAATAAATTCTTAAAGGCAATCGCCCTAATAATTAATAGGCAGTGTAAAATACATGTATTTTTATCTGTGACAGCTTTTGTACTTCACATTATTCACTCCTTGCTTAAATTAATGGCTTAATTTATGAAGCATGTTTTTCGTGTTTAAGTATAGGTAAATAGATGTAGTTACACTTGTGCAGTGGGATGGTTTTTGGGGGGTTGAAACCTCCCTCTTGCTCAAGTAAATTTTTATTCTTTTAATACATAGTTCAGGGGAGCATGTATCGACCTACTATGAACTTTACTTGCCAGTCTATACCCTCTCATGATTCCCCAACTACAATTCCTGCAAAGGTACTTGGCCTATAAGCAGGGTCTGATTTAAACCTTCAGGGTCCCGGGACACTTCAGGTTCGGGGGCCCCTCAACATAGAAATAAATTACATGACAAATAAAAAAATGAACTAATTTTAAAATTATTAAATTTTTTAAATAAAGGAGTCCTTAGTCTGGAGGGCCCCTCTGGCAGGGGGGCCCGGGGCAATTGCCCCCTTTGCCCCTTTATAAATCCAGCACTGCCTGTAAGACAAAAACAGGCTTTGTAACTTTGGGCCACAATGTTTCTGGTAGTAGTTCAAAATGCACCTTTTCTGACACAAAAGATAAGTAAATTCTTACCAAAAATTTAATTAATTTCCCCAGTGTTTTATGAATTAACTTTTAATAAATGTGCCATTTAGGTCATGAAAATACTGATTTTAATTTTATATGCAACAGGTTAGGAATAATCCCTGAGGTTATGTGCACTAAAAAGTGACATGTTGCCAAAATGACATGTATGTATATACAAAGTATAATTATACTTCTACTATTGTAGGTACATTATTAGGATCAGTCTGAGAATAATCCATTTTCTGAGGTATTCTAGGATATTTGCAACTGTTAAGAAGGTTTGAACCTTTTCAAAACACCATTTTACATTTACTCTTGTTTATTAACATTATACATGCACGTACACTTACAAATGGCATTATTCATTTAGTTACAAAAATTAGTGTACAACATAACTGATTGCCACAAGAACAAAAGAATTCATATAATTTAGTTTATTGTTGCCATATCAGATACATTTTTACGTAATGTTTTCAGAAAATACCTAACCTTTAAAGGGACACACCCTAGTTTCAACCCGTGAACATTAATACTAAGTTTACTTAATCTATAAACCTGTAACACATTTGGATAAAGTTACAATTGAGTAAAACATGAGCCTGTGACTTTGAAATGGTGAAATACCCTCTAAAGATAGACTAAAAGTCAACTCCATAACTGTTACTTCTCAGATGCACATGCTTTTTTTTAACATTAGATATGCATTTTGTGACATTAAAAACACCAGAATGACAAAAAACACTTCAAATGTACGGAAATGGATAATCTAAACAATAAAATCTAAGTAAAGTATGATTTCAGTTATCAAAAACGGCTTTAATAGTAAAACATATGCCTTCGTGTTTAAAAACTAGGATATGTCCCTTTAACAATTTAAACAATATTTTCTCTTTTTTGGGCTTTCTTTTATAAAAAATTGGAAAAACAACAAAACAAAACAAAGCAAACATTTTCAAGGGTTTTTACAATTATATTTTATTAATTTAACATTGAGTTTCTTAACTTTGATGTTATCACTATTTGAATGTTATCAATTTTTTTTTTAAATTACATTTTGCTCACTTGTAGATTCAATGGCATTGATGAATACAAGTCATATAAATAATTTATAAAAATCCTTGAATAATTACTAGTATATCCTTAAATTATTACCAAACCTTGGCCTTGATGCACTTAACCGTAGTTAACCAACAACTGCATATATACGAGTCCTTAATGTGAATTTATGCTGCTTACCGGTAATTTGAATGTTTTGTATCACAATTTCTAATTAACACAAAAATATTGATGGCACAGTAAAAGAAATATTGCAGGTACCAATTTGCACAATAAATATAAATATTTTATTTATAGAAAATAATACCACACAAATTTATTTCCTCTTAACTATTGAACTGTGCTGAATTGCAGTAGGTTAAAGCAGGAAATATCCAAAACATATGTATCCATCATTCTTGATGCATGCTGCCAAAATACACTGACCACTGAAAGCAAAATTGCAAACACACTGATATCCTGTGAACAGGGGTGAATCAATTTTTATTGTTCCATATAGCAATAACCTTTAACATGCTGAGCCTACCAAATCCAACTATAGAATCTTGCCACTTGTACCGAAGGGATGTTTAATCTTGTCAATAGCAGACTAAACCTTGTCACTTAAAACTTATATATTGATAAATACAGGTACTACTAAATAATACATCTAAATATACACTGTATGACATGTAAAATATATACATGGACACTGAAGAATTATAAGAATATATATATATATATTTACAATTGGGTTTTCAAAAACATTAATATATATGTGTATATATACACATACATATATATACATATATATATATATATATATATATAGTAGTCGTTTTCGAGTTGATAGACCTGCATAGTGACGTAACCTCGACGTCACAGAGTCCATTACGTCATCAGCTTTCCGTTGACGGTGTAATTAAATCTACATCTGATGAGTGAGAGCAATTCAACTCTCTCACGAAACAAGCCTGTCATGTAGAGATAAACATACACTTTTAACGATATATATATATATATATATATACAGTATATATATATATATTAATGTTTTTGAAAAATCAATTGTAAAGGGTGGACAAATAATGAGATCTTGCAATGCATCATGCTGCTCTGTGAGTATGAATTGTTGAAATGTGTGGGGGAAAATCATAAGGCCACAACAGTTAGACAATATAATTTACTGAGAACAAGATGTATTCATTTTTTGTATTATATTTTTATATGATGAAAATCATGGATAATTTCAGTTTCACCGTCTCTAAGATCAATTACAAGAAAAGAAAAGAAAATGATATGGAATGCACCAAAACATATGTACAGTGAAACTGGTCAAAACCGGATCACGCTGGGGAACTAATATTTATCCAATTTAGGCAGGATCCATCCAGTCTTTACAGAGTTGCATTTTAGAATTTAGAAAATTCGGGACCAAAAAACTTGGCAAAGTTTTGACAGGATTTTTTTTTCTTTCAGGGTCCGGTTTAGATAGGTTTCATTGAATTACATATCTTTTATTGACCGAGAATTAACTAGGTCTGTTGGTAATGTATTTTATATTGCACATAGACCTAGCTAATTCGCAGTTGACGATATACCCAGCTTTGTCTGGTTTTAACATATCGTTCAGGTTTCAAATAGTTGACTAGCTGATTATAGACACAGGTAAAAGGAAGTCATCAGTACAGACATTTAAGAAATACTTCAATATTTATAAGTTGTTTTTCATGGTTGACTTATAAACGGGTCAATAAAAAAATAAGTTTTTAGGGCGTGAAATTAGGGACCAGATGGACTTACAGGCGAAGATATAGGGTAATTATTGTATCAAATTTAAATTAACATGTTAATTTCATACAATATTAAAATTCATAATGGGTGAAAGGTGTGTCAATTTGTAGTTTATGTAAATGAAACAGTTTTTCGTTATAGCATTCCAGCTGCTCCTGCAGATCTGCAGGGGTTGTTTCAATATTTAGAAATCAACTTGCACATACACAGGATTTCCAAATAGGGAATGGATTTTTTTATTTATTTGTGGACTTACATTAGATGATGGGTAATTTCCCACAGGGGCGCATACACATCATTTCACCATATATTACTGTAATTTATTTATACTTCATTTTTATTTCTTGTACTAAATCTAAGAATACTATAAAAGACATGTGGTTCTTTGGTGCGAATACCTGTGTAAACATTAAAACACAAAAACGTACAACAAAACAGTTACACCATACACAGCATTAAAATACAATAGAGGACACTTTCAGGAGAGAAAGAAACAAAAACACACACATGTAATTGATAGGAAACCCATGTACAGTGAAACCCCTCTAAACCGGACACCCTGGGGACCAAGACAATTGTCCGGTATTAAGATGTATTCGGTTTCGGGAGGTTACGTTCTGTACTTGTTTTAAAAAGGGACTCTGTAAAATGTCCGGTTTGAGGAAATGTCCGGTTTATAGAGGGTCCGGTCTTGAGATGTTTCACTGTATTAACCCTTTTGTGGCATGACAGCACGTGGCACACTGTGCGTATAATAATGTTGTGGACACGACGGAACGCTGCACGCTGATATTAGTTTGACGTCACAAAACGGCTAAGTTCATGACGTCATCCCAGAACAGACACAAAAAGGTTAAATTTCCTCATTCATTATGCATTATGCGAGTAAATTGATTGTTAACTCTCTGCATACTGCCTGCAGGAAATGCTGCCCACTGTTACTTCTTCCCAAGCCACTGCCAGCAGGATTGGGTGCCCTTATTAATCAACATTTAAATTGGCAGAGGTAGAAATAATGCCAGCCCAACCAGTTTATGCCAGTCAACATCACCACAGGACGAGCAATATTTCTGTCTGTCGTCCTATCGGACCAGCAATTACTTCACGTTTATACTTTACGTTTATGTTTCATCCGGCAGGTTTTGATTCGGTCCGGTAGGATTGATAGTTTACCAGACAGGAATTTCAGCCCATTTCGACCCCTGATCGGTGTCTCCCCCACCCCTTATACTAATAATTAAAATCATCGAAACGCACACAAAATATTTTAATTAATTTTATCAGTGACTTTGGCTAGGGAGGTATCTCTTTGCAGCAGCAAGCATAGAGTTAATTAATTGTTAGATAACAAAGTACACTCAACAAAATTAATTCAGGGCCAGTAGACTTTTTGGATCAATGTTTGCTATTGTCATAATTATGTTACCAAGTTTTGAGCACAAACAATTTCTAAATTTTGACAAGTGATGTATATGAAAATCACCCACAGGGTGTGTTTTTCTTATTTTGTACTATATACGGTATAAAGAAATTCTAAATTTTTTCTGGCTATTAATTACTTTTGTTGAGTATACAATGTATTATGAGTGACATTTCCTCACTCACTTTTTTTTAAAAACAAATATGCATTTAGGTCATTTCACACAAATCTGGATATGGGAGAGATGGGAGGCAAATCATTTTTAATTACCCACCTCCCACAAAGTTAAATTAAATAATGTGGCTTTACTGGTATTAAAATCACAGACCCTAGTTTTTAAACACTACAGTTTATTTCTAACTATTAGAGTCATTTTTGGTAATTAAAATCTGACATTACTTACATTTTATTCTTTAAAATATCCATCTTCAAATATCTGAAGCATTTCTGGTCATCCTGGTGTTTATAATTCCACAAAAATGTATTTTTCATAATTCTAAAAACACACATATCTTTGAGAAGCAACAATTATGGAGATGGGTTCTGCATGGTCTATTTTTAAGGGTATTCCCCTGTTTGATCATCACAGACTCTTGTTTCACTCTATTGTAACTTTATCGAGATGTGTTAAAGGTTTGTAGATTAACCAAACTTAGTGTCTATGTTTATTGGTTTAAAGCTAGGGTCTGCAACTTTAAAAATTAAACGTAAGTTCCAGAATTAATCAAATAATGATTCCTGTGCCTCTCACCCCTCCCTTGTAATCATCTTTGGAACGTCCTGAATATTACACTGTGCAGAAAGGTGCTGAATATAAATATCTTGTAACACTTAACTGCACATATTATTAGTTTCATATTCTCCATTTTGCACACTTTCATGTTTATTTTTACCATGGACATTCATAACATTGCAACACAATGTGTCGCAGCATTCTTGAAAACAAAAATCAGGTTTTTTTTCTTCTTCTTTTTTTTCGGTGTATGTTTCATCAACAGCCAAACTTGTCAGTTGTCTCCCTCGCTTTTCCTTTAAAACCAGTCGCATTTGGCTTTGAAATAGTGTTTTGAGGAAAAGGGTTTTCACTGTTCCTTGTCCAGCTCCTTGCAGGAAACGGACCGCTTTATGGCAATGAGTTTACAGCCGACCAAGTGGTAGAAGGCCCAACTGACGAGGGCAAAGAGAACCCGGCAACCAAGGAACATCATAACCTGCTTGTTGAACTTCGTGTTCGTCAGAACATCGATAATCGTCACTGAAACAAGAGAAGAAACCAGATTATACAACAGTTTTCAATTTTTAAAAATATAAAGTTAACAATCTTTATTACAATGAATAATCAGATAAGTCAAATTTTAGACTAGGTTGGGTTTATTTTATTCATTTATGTGTTTTTTGGTTGTTTTTGGGTGTGGGTTTTTTTTAAAGCAAAAGTGAACTGACAAACAGAAACAAGAATTCCACAGAAATAAATGTCTCGCATACCATAAACTTATCAGTATCACTTTGCATTGATAGATGTTCCTCTCACTACATTAATAAAATTAATTAATAAAATGCATAATTTTTTTCTAAAATAAACAAAATAATTTTTTTAAAATTTAATAGAACTTTTTTTTAAAATGAACAGTCATTGATACAACTATAAAGTATGCATGTTTTATTGATTTTTATTGTTTCGTGAAAAATGGACTTAAATGTGAAAACTTAGCATTGGACCTAAATGCAAACTTGACGTGGACACTGGAAAAGTAATACCCGAGCCACCTGTATAACCTGTCTTTTAACTTCATCAAGACATGACAAAAATGTGAAAAAGATGGTTTATTCATATACTTCCCAAGGAAGATACTTGATGTAAAAAGAAAGAAATGTCTTCTTTAACGACGCACTCAACACATTTTATTTACGGTTAGATGGCGTCGGACATATGGTTAAGGACCACACAGATATTGAGAGAGGAAACCCGCTGTCGCCACTTCATGGGCTACTCTTTTCGATTAGCAGCAAGGGATCTTTTATATGCACCATCCCACAGACAGGGTAGTACATACCACAGCCTTTGATATACCAGTCGTGGTGCACTGGCTGGAACGAGAAATAGCCCAATGGGCCCACCGATGGGGATCGATTCTACACCAACCACGCATCGAGTGAGCGCTTTACCACTGGGCTATGTCCCGCCCCATACTTGATGTGTATTGTCCTGTCTGTGAAAAAGTGCATGTAAAGGAAATTATGCATTCAACTGTATACCTACAGTTATATAGCATTGAACATATGGTTAAAAAAACATGTAAATATAATGAGAGGAAACCACTACCACCATGATATGGGTTACTTTTTTCTATTACCAGCAAGGGTTCTTTTATATGCATCATCCCACAGACTGGATAGTACATACCTCGATCTTTGTTACACCAGTTGTGGAGTACTGGCTAGAATGATACATAGCCCAATGGACCCACCAAGAGGGATCAATCCTAGATGAACCATGCATCAAGGGAGCTCTTTACCACTGGGCTACATCCCACCCCTTACCTCGATCTTTGATACACCAGTTGTGGAGCACTGGTAAGAATGAGAAATAGCCCAATGGACCCACCAAGAGGGATCAATCCTACAGGAACCATGCATCAAGGGAGCTCTTTACCACTGGGCTACATCCCACCCCTTACGTCAATCTTTGATACACCAGTTGTGGAGCACTGGTAAGAATGAGAAATAGCCCAATGGACCCACCAGAGGGATCAATCCTAGAGGAACCATGCATCAAGGGAGCTCTTTACCACTGGGCTACATCCCACCCCTTACCTCAATCTTTGTTACACCAGTTGTGGAGCACTGGTAAGAATGAGAAATAGCCCAATGGACCCACCCAGAGGGATCAATCCTACAGGAACCATGCATCAAGGGAGCTCTTTACCACTGGGCTACATCCCACCCCTTACCTCGATCTTTGATACACCAGTTGTGGAGCACTGTTAAGAATGAGAAATAGCCCAATGGACCCACCAAGAGGGATCAATCCTACAGGAACCATGCATCAAGGGAGCTCTTTACCACTGGGCTACATCCCACCCCTTACCTCGATCTTTGATACACCAGTTGTGGAGCACTGTTAAGAATGAGAAATAGCCCAATGGACCCACCAAGAGGGATCAATCCTACAGGAACCATGCATCAAGGGAGCTCTTTACCACTGGGCTACATCCCACCCCTTACCTCGATCTTTGATACACCAGTTGTGGAGCACTGTTAAGAATGAGAAATAGCCCAATGGACCCACCAAGAGGGATCAATCCTACAGGAACCATGCATCAAGGGAGCTCTTTACCACTGGGCTACATCCCACCCCTTACCTCGATCTTTGATACACCAGTTGTGGAGCACTGTTAAGAATGAGAAATAGCCCAATGGACCCACCAAGAGGGATCAATCCTACAGGAACCATGCATCAAGGGAGCTCTTTACCACTGGGCTACATCCCACCCCTTACCTCGATCTTTGATACACCAGTTGTGGAGCACTGTTAAGAATGAGAAATAGCCCAATGGACCCACCAAGAGGGATCAATCCTACAGGAACCATGCATCAAGGGAGCTCTTTACCACTGGGCTACATCCCACCCCTTACCTCGATATTTGATACACCAGTTGTGGAGCACTGGTAAGAATGAGAAATAGCCCAATGGACCCACCAAGAGGGATCAATCCTACAGGAACCATGCATCAAGGGAGCTCTTTACCACTGGGCTACATCCCACCCCTTACCTCAATCTTTGATACACCAGTTGTGGAGCACTGGTAAGAATGAGAAATAGCCCAGTGGACCCACCCAGAGGGATCAATCCTACAGGAACCATGCATCAAGGGAGCTCTTTACCACTGGGCTACATCCCACCCCTTACCTCAATCTTTGATACACCAGTTGTGGAGCACTGGTAAGAATGAGAAATAGCCCAATGGACCCACCAAGAGGGATCAATCCTACAGGAACCATGCATCAAGGGAGCTCTTTACCACTGGGCTACATCCCACCCCTTACCTCAATCTTTGTTACACCAGTTGTGGAGCACTGTTAAGAATGAGAAATAGCCCAATGGACCCACCAAGAGGGATCAATCCTACAGGAACCATGCATCAAGGGAGCTCTTTATCTAATCCTACAGGAACCATGCATCAAGGGAGCTCTTTACCACTGGGCTACATCCCACCCCTTACCTCAATCTTTGTTACACCAGTTGTGGAGCACTGGTAAGAATGAGAAATAGCCCAATGGACCCACCAAGAGGGATCAATCCTACAGGAACCATGCATCAAGGGAGCTCTTTACCACTGGGCTACATCCCACCCCTTACCTCAATCTTTGTTACACCAGTTGTGGAGCACTGTTAAGAATGAGAAATAGCCCAATGGACCCACCCAGAGGGATCAATCCTACAGGAACCATGCATCAAGGGAGCTCTTTACCACTGGGCTACATCCCACCCCTTACCTCAATCTTTGTTACACCAGTTGTGGAGCACTGGTAAGAATGAGAAATAGCCCAATGGACCCACCAAGAGGGATCAATCCTACAGGAACCATGCATCAAGGGAGCTCTTTACCACTGGGCTACATCCCACCCCTTACCTCAATCTTTGATACACCAGTTGTGGAGCACTGGTAAGAATGAGAAATAGCCCAATGGACCCACCAAGAGGGATCAATCCTACAGGAACCATGCATCAAGGGAGCTCTTTACCACTGGGCTACATCCCACCCCTTACCTCAATCTTTGATACACCAGTTGTGGAGCACTGGTAAGAATGAGAAATAGCCCAATGGACCCACCAAGAGGGATCAATCCTACAGGAACCATGCATCAAGGGAGCTCTTTACCACTGGGCTACATCCCACCCCTTACCTCAATCTTTGATACACCAGTTGTGGAGCACTGGTAAGAATGAGAAATAGCCCAATGGACCCACCAAGAGGGATCAATCCTACAGGAACCATGCATCAAGGGAGCTCTTTACCACTGGGCTACATCCCACCCCTTACCTCGATCTTTGATACACCAGTTGTGGAGCACTGGTAAGAATGAGAAATAGCCCAATGGACCCACCAAGAGGGATCAATCCTACAGGAACCATGCATCAAGGGAGCTCTTTACCACTGGGCTACATCCCACCCCTTACCTCAATCTTTGATACACCAGTTGTGGAGCACTGGTAAGAATGAGAAATAGCCCAATGGACCCACCAAGAGGGATCAATCCTACAGGAACCATGCATCAAGGGAGCTCTTTACCACTGGGCTACATCCCACCCCTTACCTCAATCTTTGATACACCAGTTGTGGAGCACTGGTAAGAATGAGAAATAGCCCAATGGACCCACCCAGAGGGATCAATCCTACAGGAACCATGCATCAAGGGAGCTCTTTACCACTGGGCTACATCCCACCCCTTACCTCAATCTTTGATACACCAGTTGTGGAGCACTGGTAAGAATGAGAAATAGCCCAATGGACCCACCAAGAGGGATCAATCCTACAGGAACCATGCATCAAGGGAGCTCTTTACCACTGGGCTACATCCCACCCCTTACCTCGATCTTTGATACACCAGTTGTGGAGCACTGGTAAGAATGAGAAATAGCCCAATGGACCCACCAAGAGGGATCAATCCTACAGGAACCATGCATCAAGGGAGCTCTTTACCACTGGGCTACATCCCACCCCTTACCTCAATCTTTGATACACCAGTTGTGGAGCACTGGTAAGAATGAGAAATAGCCCAATGGACCCACCAAGAGGGATCAATCCTACAGGAACCATGCATCAAGGGAGCTCTTTACCACTGGGCTACATCCCACCCCTTACCTCAATCTTTGATACACCAGTTGTGGAGCACTGGTAAGAATGAGAAATAGCCCAATGGACCCACCCAGAGGGATCAATCCTACAGGAACCATGCATCAAGGGAGCTCTTTACCACTGGGCTACATCCCACCCCTTACCTCAATCTTTGTTACACCAGTTGTGGAGCACTGGTAAGAATGAGAAATAGCCCAATGGACCCACCCAGAGGGATCAATCCTACAGGAACCATGCATCAAGGGAGCTCTTTACCACTGGGCTACATCCCACCCCTTACCTCAATCTTTGTTACACCAGTTGTGGAGCACTGGTAAGAATGAGAAATAGCCCAATGGACCCACCAAGAGGGATCAATCCTACAGGAACCATGCATCAAGGGAGCTCTTTACCACTGGGCTACATCCCACCCCTTACCTCGATCTTTGTTACACCAGTTGTGGAGTACTGGCTAGAATGATACATAGCCCAATGGACCCACCCAGAGGGATCAATCCTACAGGAACCATGCATCAAGGGAGCTCTTTACCACTGGGCTACATCCCACCCCTTACCTCAATCTTTGTTACACCAGTTGTGGAGCACTGGTAAGAATGAGAAATAGCCCAATGGACCCACCCAGAGGGATCAATCCTACAGGAACCATGCATCAAGGGAGCTCTTTACCACTGGGCTACATCCCACCCCTTACCTCAATCTTTGTTACACCAGTTGTGGAGCACTGGTAAGAATGAGAAATAGCCCAATGGACCCACCCAGAGGGATCAATCCTACAGGAACCATGCATCAAGGGAGCTCTTTACCACTGGGCTACATCCCACCCCTTACCTCAATCTTTGTTACACCAGTTGTGGAGCACTGGTAAGAATGAGAAATAGCCCAATGGACCCACCAAGAGGGATCAATCCTACAGGAACCATGCATCAAGGGAGCTCTTTACCACTGGGCTACATCCCACCCCTTACCTCAATCTTTGTTACACCAGTTGTGGAGCACTGTTAAGAATGAGAAATAGCCCAATGGACCCACCAAGAGGGATCAATCCTACAGGAACCATGCATCAAGGGAGCTCTTTACCACTGGGCTACATCCCACCCCTTACCTCAATCTTTGTTACACCAGTTGTGGAGCACTGGTAAGAATGAGAAATAGCCCAATGGACCCACCAAGAGGGATCAATCCTACAGGAACCATGCATCAAGGGAGCTCTTTACCACTGGGCTACATCCCACCCCTTACCTCAATCTTTGTTACACCAGTTGTGGAGCACTGTTAAGAATGAGAAATAGCCCAATGGACCCACCCAGAGGGATCAATCCTACAGGAACCATGCATCAAGGGAGCTCTTTACCACTGGGCTACATCCCACCCCTTACCTCGATCTTTGATACACCAGTTGTGGAGCACTGGTAAGAATGAGAAATAGCCCAATGGACCCACCCAGAGGGATCAATCCTACAGGAACCATGCATCAAGGGAGCTCTTTACCACTGGGCTACATCCCACCCCTTACCTCAATCTTTGATACACCAGTTGTGGAGCACTGGTAAGAATGAGAAATAGCCCAGTGGACCCACCCAGAGGGATCAATCCTACAGGAACCATGGTCAGGTCAGGTCAGGTCAGGTCAGGTCAGGGTTTTTATGTGCACATTCAGAGCAAGCTGTTTTAGCACACACCTGCTATGGGCACATGTGCCAGCCTTGGCTGGCTTCTCTGTCCAGGACAGGGAAGTGGTTGGGATGGGAGAGGGAACCACCTGCACTGGCTGATGCAAGAGAACACCAGCAGCCTGACCAGGTGCTATGGAGTTTTGAAAGTCCCTTAAGATTAAGACAAAAAGAAAGGTTGCGCACATTCAATGAAGGAATTTGGGCACCTTTTTGAATGGTCTGCCGAAAAATAAAGGGAATATGAACCATGCATGAAGGGAGCTCTTTACCACTGGGCTACATGCTGCCCCTCCACAGTGTGTCAGTGTTAAGTGAACTTACTCAGCACATAAATGATCATTTGGCTGACTTAACAAACATTTGTTTCGTTTCCCATTCTCTCAAGATATGAAAGTTTGAGATACAAAAACTTCTCCTTTTTTATTCATAGAACCAAACTTACAAAGCCTGTTTTTTTATGTTACATGTATGTAGCTCCATACATTTACAATAGTTAAATACCTCTGTCTACAAAAAACAAGACTTCATAGGTGCATAATGTTATTATTATATAACAGATCCAAAAACATATTTATTATTAACAGTTTGAACCTCTAAACAAGGACAGAAACTAGTCAACAGTGAATGATAAGACACAGAAAACATTCTGAAACTAAAAGTTGATCAAAATAAATAAAATTACAGTGATAATTGTGTACTGTAATATACATGCAGTGGTGTAAATATGAGATCAGTACATCAAAACAGTATGGTTTCAACTGAATTTTAATGTATCGAAAATGCAATACATTAAATACTTATATGTACTATATATATTGGGTGATTAAGAACAAACAAAAAACTCCTACTTTTGGAAGCTGAACAGTGGGGAAAATGTGATAGTTTGCACAAAAAAGATTATTATATTTTGCACTGATGGTGAAATTTTCATTTTGATACATGGCTTACTTTCAAAATGGTATATGAAAGAAATGAAAGAAATGTTTTATTTAACGACGCACTTAACACATTTTATTTACGGTTATATGGCATCAGACTTATGGTTATGGACCACACAGATTTTGAGAGGAAACCTGCTGTCACCACTACATGGGCTACTCTTCCGATTAGCAGCAAGGGATCTTTTATTTGCGCTTCCCACCGGCAGGACAGCACAAACCATGGCCTTTGTTGAACCAGTTATGGATCACTGGTCGGTGCAAGTGGTTTACACCTACCCATTGAGCCTTGCGGAGCACTCACTCAGGGTTTGGAGTCGGTATCTGGATTAAAAATCCCATGACTAGACTGGGATCCGAACCCAGTACCTACAAGCCTGTAGACCGATGGCCTAACCACTACGCCACCGAGGCCGGTCAAAATGGTATATGATGCAAAACATGATGTTAACAAAAATGCTATACAAATGGACCAAACATATTTCCAACAATGGTCGATTATTGCACTATTTTCCTTTCACGTAGCCCATAATGTCACTAATCTTTCTTCCTATGAATGTTATTTTTTGACATCTGTTATTTCAGTAACCCTACACCCTATTGAATATGAAACTGTTTATCCAAGAAAGTAAACAGTGGTCGAGCAGACAAGTTTACCTGTAGTAGTGCTTTAAAAGGAAATATCGACATGCTGATGGCAAAAATAACACTCTAAGAAATAAAGAAGTGTATTTCATCCTGAAATAAAAGACTATGGGCTGTAGAAAAGACAATATTGGGCCAATCGACCATCATTTTCAGTACATACATTAGAGATTGAGTAACTTTTCATTGGTATAATTTTTTTTTTTTAAATTACATTTTATATCTTGCACCATTTTAAAAGTAAGACATTTATCAAAATGATAATTGTACCAACAATACACAACACAACAAACTGGGTTTTTTGCAAAATTTCACAGTTTTGCATTGTATACCGGTACTTTTCCTGCTATTCAACTTCAAAAAGTGGGACATTTTGTTTTAATAGTCCAATACAGTGAAACCCCTTTAAACCGGACATGCTCGGGACCAAGTAAAAAGTCTGGTTTTAAGAGGTATCTGAACAGATATTTAAAAAGGAACCATGAAAAATTTCTGATTTTGAGGGAATTCTGGTTTACAGAGGGTCCTGTTTTGAGGGAATTCCGGTTTACAGAGGGTCCGGTTTTGAGGGAATTCTGGTTTACAGAGGGTCTGGTTTTGATGAAATTCTGGTTTACAGAGGATCCGGTTTTGAGGGAATTCTGGTTTACAGAGGGTCTGGTTTTGAGGGAATTCTGGTTTACAGAGGGTCCGGTTTTGAGGGAATTCTGGTTTACAGAGGGTCTGGTTTTGAGGGAATTCTGGTTTACAGAGGGTCCGGTTTTGAGGGAATTCTGGTTTACAGAGGGTCCGGTTTTGAGGGAATATTGGTAAACAGAGGGTCCGGTTTTGAGGGAATTCTGGTTTACAGAGGGTCCGGTTTTGAGGGAATTCTGGTTTACAGAGGATCCAGTTTTGAGGGAAGTCTGGTTTTGATGGAATTCTGGTTTACAGAGGGTCTGGTTTTAAGGGAATTCCTGTTTACAGAGGTCTGGTTTTGAGAGAATTCTGGTTTACAGAGGGTCTGGTTTTGAGAGAATTCCTGTTTACAGAGGGTCTGGTTTTGAGAGAATTTCGATTTACAGAGGGTCTGGTTTTGAGAGAATTCCGGTTTTAGAGGGTCTGGTTTTGAGAGAATTCTGGTTGACAGAGGGTCTGGTTTTGAGAGGTTTCACTGTATATACTGTATTGGGTAATACCCAATTAATTTGATTTTATACAAGGTACAAATCATCAATGCTGGCCTACATACCGGTACTTAAAATTTTTCACTCACCTTTTAATGTTAAATATATCACTGCAGGTATATGTACAAAACAGACTACTAACTATAGGGACACTTTTCAAGCAACAAATTTAATTTCTATGGAAATAAAAGAGACAGCTAGTGGTTTTAACAAACAAACAGGTGTTAACTAAATATAAATAATTCCTTCAAAGAAGCTAGAACAAAACGTTTTAACACCTTCCTATGTACAGGAGAGAATCCGGAGGTCCAAGGAGGAGCAGATAAATGAAGAGCAAGACAACACAGCAGAAAGCTCTAGCGCCAGCATCAAACAGATTAAACAGAATGTAAAACGGCAAAAATATCTACTTATGTCTGCTTTTTAAAAGGGTAATGTGAGAGATTTTATTTTGCTCTTTTTTTTTACAAATGAAAAAATTATGACGATTCTTTTTTTTCTTTTTATTATAAAATTAAATATAAAAATAATTTATTTTACATTATTTCAATTATTTTACAATTTAATTTTTAATAAATGGTGTCCATTTTTTAATGATTGAAAAAAAAAAATTAAACATAAAAACAAATGTTATGTTTTGTTGTCCAGTAAGATAGTTTGTAGTTAATTAATTGTATTATTTAAAAAATATATATATATATTGTAATATTTATAAGATTCAAATTAATCTAATCAGAAGTACATGTACCTGTACAGTTAAATTTTACCGCCTTTTAAAATAACAACATCAGCATTTATTTCCTTAATTTCATTTTAATGTTTATCATATCCAAACAATTTTGATTCTTTTCTGTCATAAAATAGCATAGTTAACTCAACTACATAAAACTGGCAGTGCACAAAAAGAATATTACATGAAGTAGTAGTGCAGTTTGAGTGCTTCTTTAGATTTAAATTATATCTTCTTTTTTTTTAAAACACATATGTTAACAGTATATTTGAAATTAACGGTGCATTACAAAGAATAGTTGTTAAGTAATGTCTTCTTGTAATTTTAACCAAAAGGCAATATTTTCAGTGCACTGTCAACTATACAAATACACAGTACTAAACAGACATGAACATCAATTACGTTAAATATATAACAGTTAAATACATTTAACTTAATATTCATTGCTAAAATATTTTATTAATTACTAAAATATTTATTTATTCTAAATTTTTGCTTTAAGAAAGCTTACAAAAGTTTATATACTCATATTTAAAAATAAAGAAGTGTTTAATGTACATACAAAAAGCACATACCTAAAGAAAGAACATAGAATATCAAAGACTGGTATGTGCTGTCCTGTCTATTGGGATGTGCATGTAAAAGATTCATTGCTGATTTATGGTTTATATATACTCTTCAAAAGAAGAAACGCAAAACCACATTGTCGTAACATTTGGAGAATTGATTTAATTATTGAATGGTGAGTCCAATAATTACCAAATGTTGCAGGATTGTTCACAATTCACTCTAGTCCATTGTGAGTAAGTGATAGGACACACCACCAAGGTCAAGGTCATCTGGAGTCAATACCGGGTGTGGCCTCCGCGTGTGTTGACAACTGCCTGGCACCGCCTGCCCATTGAAGCAACCAGAGTACGGATGACGTCCCGGGGGATGGTGGCCCACTCGGCCTGCAAGGCTGCTGCCAGCTCGGGCAGGGTCTGGGGCTGTGGTTGTCGCTGTCGGAGGCGTCGGTCCAACTCGTCCCATAGATGCTCAATTGGGTTCAAATCTGGTGATATCGATGGCCAAGGAAGGACATTAATGTTGTTGTTCTGTAGGAAAGCCGTGCTGTGTGAGGCCTGGCGTTGTCATGTTGGAACACTGCGTTGGCGTTGGCCATAACTGGAACGATGTGTGGCCGGAGGATCTGGTCAATGTAGCCCTGTGCATTCAGGTTGCCCTGCACATGGACCAGGTCAGTTCTGCCAGTGTGTGAGATGGCTGCCCACACCATGACACTACCCCCGCCGAATCTGTCCACTTCCTGCACGCAGTTTGCCGCATAACGTTCACCACGACGCCTATACACGCGACATCTTGCATCATGACGTCGGAGCAGAAATCGGGACTCGTCACTGAACCACACCTGTCTCCATCGCAGTTGAGGCCATTGTCGATGAATCTGGCACCACTGCAGTCGGAGTCGACGGTGTTGTGGTGTTAAGATGACACCTCGAACTGGACGTCTGGCACGAATTCCTACCTCACGTAGGCGGTTCCGTACGGTCTGGTCGGATATCCTGCGCAAACCTGGTATTGCTGCGGCTGTGGAGGTGGCAGTAGTCAATCGTTCCCGAAGGTGGCGTACCCGGATGTAGCGGTCCTGCCCGGGGGTAGTGACCCGTGGTCGACCGGATCTAGGGAGGTCACGTGTTGATCCATGTTGCTGGTAATGGTCCCACAGTCTGGAGATGGTGCTTGGGGACACATGGAATGCCCTGGCAACGGCTGTTCTGGATTCGCCTGCGTCTAGTCGGCCGATGGCATTGTTTCTCTGCGGTTCACTGAGACGTGGCATGTCCTGGATTGTCAACTGTCGGCCAGATACAGAGGCTAGGCAAGCGAACACCCTGCACTTTTATACTGTCAGTGTTCATGTTGCACGTGCAGACAACGCACGTGCAGTGGTGACATGGTTTGCACGTGGCTGCGTTTTTGCGAATATTCACATTTTGGAACTTTATTGTACAGTAGCTGCATTTTATCGAATGTAACCGTGGGAATGTGTTTGGGACATGCAATGACCTTATATTCACAAAGCATGAACCGGTAGGAAACATAAAATCGGAGTTATAACCCATTTGTACCCTTTTGCATTTCTTTTTTTGAAGAGTATATATATACCGGGAATATATATAGCAGTAAGGCACAATCTAAACCAAATCTTAAAGGGCAATTTCATGGGAAAGGTTGATTTTTTTTTTTTAACAAAATGCAATTTTGTGGTGAAATTTTTCTATGAATTTAAGGTACATATATAAAGAGGAAAAAAATGTATGAGTTGAAGCTTAAACACATAGACTTTTTTTAATAAGAGATCTATTCAGATATAATTGTAAATTTTGAACTAAAAGTGAACAATGTTTTGCTTATTCTGTAACATTATTAGTATGTTATTTTTTAGTATTAGTATATGTTATTTATTAGTATCAGTTACATATGCGTGAGAAAGTATAACCCAAATAATGTACAACAGAATAAGCACAGACATCTTGCTTCATGTTACAGAAACAACAACACTTTAAAAGCAAAGTCCAGTGCATGGTGCACATTTACGTCAGACAAACATTGGCTTCATTAGCAAGTAGCACAGGTAATCAGAACATGACACTAAATTTAGTTTCACCATCCATAATGGATATCTTCTAATCCAATTTAATTTCAGTTTAAAATCAAGACATGTGATAATGCAATTAAAGCCATTTTTAATTGCCATTGGGGCCAGATTTTTAGTTCCTTGAAAACATGAATTAAATTTGCAATTTGAAAACAAGACCTGGTCTAAAGCCCCAGTCTCACATACACGAATTATACCCCGAATGTCCAGGAATATACACGATCCTATGCAGCCCTGATTGCTCCCGATTTTTTGCAGCAAAATTTGCATGATTCGGTTTCTTTCCCGAACTGCATACGAATGCTCACAACTGCTGCAAGAACTAATACGATACCATTACGATCTTGAACCCGATTCATTACGAATCAGGACGACCTACTACGTGTCCCCTAGGATGCCTTCCCAAATACGCTATGAATCATGATGATTAATGTGGAACACGTCAAGAATTACTACAACATGCCTACGAATCCGCACAACTGCTACACGAATCAGTACGACTGCCTCAAGAACCAGTACGACTGCCACAAGACACCTATATGAAGGCTGCCGAACAGGCCAGATTTCATTCGACATTCTGCTTGCATGCAGGGAACATCACCACGGCTCTCTTCAAGAAGTCAGCAACCAACCGCAAGGAAGAGGGAAGAGCCAGCATACCCATGGAGAACCAGAGGTCTCACTACACAGATCACTTCCGGGTGAGAGTTCATTGATCACGGTCCACTAGTTCCTAATTGTGACACATGTTATGGTTCACATATTCACTTCTAGGAAATGGTGAAGAATTAAAACAATATGTATGTTTAATCGTGAGCCTTCTGGCTATACTTTGCCCATGTTATTTTGTTATATTGTGCATTAACCTTTTGGGACATGAGTGTATAGTGCAAGAGACAGCCGGAGGGAATCGGTTAATGAGCCATCTGTTCGTACCGGTACTACAGCCAGATGCGGTTATATAGCAAAAAACTGAGACGGAAATGTTCGCAATTTTGGAGTGAAAATAAAAGCTTATATAATGTATGTTCGCAATGGTGTATGTTGTTAGTGCCAACGAGAACCCATTCTATTGGCAATCTTCGTTTGAAGTTGGGCAATTTAACATGGGTTTCAATGGTAGATGACATCTGTGTAGTGAGACCATAATGTAAAACATGAAATTACTGTTTATCCCCAAAAATATAAGTTTAGCAAGCCAAAATGAAAATGTACTAGTGTAGCATCCTTATAAAAGGTAATTTCATCAATGTGGATTTGAGCCAAGCTTATAGGGGCCCTATTTGGGTAAATATTGCAAACGTCAATTTTATTTATTTTTATTATTTTTATTTTTATTTTATTTTTATTTTTTAGGGGTGTGTGTGTCAAAATGTATATTCTAGTGTTCCTACATGTAATATATAAATTGATCTGAGTGTCTAACACTGAGTTTGTCATTGTAAAAGGTCAAAATTGAAGGTCACAAGGTCAATATCCAAATTCATCCTAATTTCTGTGATTTTGTGCATAATGAATTTTTTCGAATGTACAGTCATAGTGAAAACAGTTTTGATTGTATTGTGAATATATAACATAGTATTTTACTATAAAAGTAGAATTTGTATCTGCCATTAATAATGTGTGGATCTTCATGCTGAAATATACAGAAAAAACCCAGGATTTCAACACTTCACTATGAAACAATTGTTGCCCATAGCAACAATTGATGAAAACTAATACTTTTAATGAACTAATTAGATAATTAGCTTCTTTTTATATTCCTTGTATCAGAACTACCAACAAGGTCATACATTACCATATAGTGGCTGTTCGTTTGATGGCCATCTATTGTGTGGATGACCAAGGAGTAACAATGTGATATGAAGTTTTATTGGATGGTATGGTGCATCTATCTTTTGGTGTATTGATTAGAGTTCATAAGTTACATTGGTCTAGCAAAGCTTGTCATGGTGTAAACAACCCAAATTATCAAAGTGACTTCAAACCAAGTTTGACAAAATCTGTTACTAGACTTTAAGGTCTCACTACACAGATCACTTCCGGGTGAGAGTTCATTGATCACAGTCTTCTATAGTTCCTAATTGTGACACATGTTATGGTTCACATATTCACTTCTAGGAAATGGTGAAGAATTAAAACAATATGTATGTTTAATCGTGAGCCTTCTGGTTGTATTTTGCCCATGTTATTTTGTAATATTGTGCATCGACCTTTTGGGACATGAGTGTATAGCACAAGAGACAGCCGGAGTGAATCAGTTAATGAGCCACCTGTTCGGACCGGTACTACAGCCAGATGCGGTCATATAGCAAAAAACTGAGACGGAAATGTTCCCAATTTTGGAGTGAAAATAAATGCTTATATTATGTATGTTCGCAATGGTGTATGTTATTAGTGCCAACGAGAACCCTTCTATTGGCAATCTTCGTTTGAAGTTGGGCAATTTAACATGGGTTTCAATGGCAGATGACATCTGTGTAGTGAGACCAGAGGCAGAGAAAGAGCCAGAGGTAGAGAAAGACCTTTCTATAGTCATACGAATACTCCACGTTTAACCACGAATATCCCGAATGCGTCTATGAACATACTACGGTTACGCACGATGCCCTCAAGAACTCGTAAGATTGAGTTATGATTTCAACTTTATTCATGATTACTCCCGACAGTTATGAACATGTTCAAAACAGTCGGGAGTTGATCCAGAACATTCAAGAATACTGACGAAAGGTCAAGAACACCCAATGGTCTCAGTATGTATATTCAAGAATCACCAAGAATTCTTAAATCGGGCCCATTCGGGATATAATACGTGTATGTGAGACTGGGGTTTAATGAAATTAATGTTCACAAATTCAAAAGAATTCAGACTGAACAAATTTCAAAGAGTGCAGAAACATGCCTTAAAAAAATATTTGATCGTTGAATTCCCAGTAGTTATGGTTACACATACTTTTAAAATTTTAAAATTTGTTTTTAAGAATCCTCTGTGGAACGTCTTTACTATATACCCATGCCCCGAGATAAGTTTTATGCAAATTTCAATCAGACTGGTCACCAATTTAGTGTTACTTCTCTGCCTTACCATTCCATATCATGCCACAACCAATGCGAGGTGGTATCATGCTAGACCATTCTGTATCATGCCTTGCCATGCCATATCATGCCTTTCATTACAATTTCATATTTAATAAGGATGTCAAGCCAAACTACATTATACCATGTTGTACATATATCACATACAATACAATGCTAAATGCCACATCATGCCATTATCATATAAATGTCATGCCATACTAACTCATTGCAAGTCATGCCAAACCATCATGCTAGGTAAAACAAATGATGCCATGCCAGGACTTCTCACTTACAACAAACATTTCATCAATGATAATAGCGTCCGTCCTTCGACCTCCAATCCCTTCCCATAATCCAGTAGAAATAGGAACTGAGAAGAATGGTTATAACTTTACAGCACATCATCAATATAGGACTAATAGGCAGGCTTTCGCGTACAGGATAGGAGAACGCTGAAACTAAACAACACATGGACACTCACAAATATATCACAAATTAAGTGGCACAACAAGACACAGAATGAATACATAAACATATTGCCAAATATTATTTCCTGTTAATCAATGTACTGTAGTGAGAGTACAAGACAGAATGAATAAATAAAAATATTTCCATATATTATTTCCCGGTAATCATTGCACTGTCGTGATATGTGTTTTGAGACAACAAGACACAGAATGAATGCATAAAATATTCCCAAATATTATTTCCCAGTAATCAATGTATCATAGTCACATGTGTTTTTATGTTTTTAGAGTAATTAACTTTGGCCCAGTCTCAGAATTTCAGTCTGTGGCCTTACTAAGACAAGGCTTGTGTTTTAAGGCAGGCAACTGCCAGTACTTGCCTTTGCCTGCGTAAAGTGCTAATCAGAACGGCTACATATCACCCACCCACCCCAAAATAATGTTGAAAATGTACCGCCTAAATAAGTGCCCACATGGGGAATATAAAAAGAATAGCTTTAAAATATAGACTATTGAATCAACATATTTTTAGGGAGACCTACCCAAAATTAGTTGTCCAGAATAGAATAGATATTTAACGACACCCCAGCACAAAAAATACATTGTCTATTGGTTGTTCCAAGTTAAAAACAGCCTGCCTGTCCCATAAAAAGTCTATATACATTATAAATGAAATAGCCTCTATGAATATTCAATGAATAAAGATGCCTCTGAATAAAATTTAACACCCAAACACTTCCAATTACCCAATGTATGATTATAATATGTTTTTGAGGCTAAAAGTTACAGTTTGTGTTTATTTAATGACACCACTAAAGCACATTGATTTATTAATCATCAGTTATTGATAAATGTATATCAATAAATCTGATATATAGTTTACAGGAAACACACTATTTTTTCCATTAGCAGGAAGAGATCTTTTATACACAGTTTCCTACAGAAAGGGTAGCACATACCACAGCCTTTGATATACCAGACAAGGTTCTCTGGCTAGGATGGGGTGAAACCCAAAAGAGAGAATGGGTCCACTCAGGTGGTTTGATCCTGCAACCAAACACCCCAGGCAGGCACTCTACCAACTGAGCTAAATCTCACTCTGTTTGAGGGTAATTACCTTTTGTTAAATAGTGTGAATTCCAGTTTCTGACGTTACAACGAATGTCCCATGAATTATTAAAGATTTCTCTCAAAAAACAATTATGACATCTGTATTCTGTTTACCATGAAATTAATGCAAGTGAGGATGGTCAGACTAAAATATGGCATGCAGTTAATACGAGTGGTTTCTCATTTGCTTTTTCCATCATGAAATTAATGCAAGTGATGATGGTCAGACTAAAATATGGCATAAATTAATATGAGTGCTTTCCCGTTTGTTTTCTTCCATCATTAAATTAATGCATGTGATGATGGTCACACTAAAATGTGACCTGAAATGAATACGAGTGGCTTCCCATTTGTTTTATTCCATCTCGCTGCACTCGCAAGTTGCTACCAGTGAACTTATCCATCTGTCATAGGTGATTTTAAAGGAACAGTTCACATAGTGGTACCGTAATGATATGCTGACAAGGTTGCAGGTAAAACCACATTAAAAAAACAAAAGTTGGGGAGAATCTCCTTTCGGTCACATGTGGCTGGCAGCTGACTTACAGGGCTCGAAGTTATAACGGCGGCCATGCAGCAAATTGCTATAATATGCCTCACTGCCTCTAAATTAAACATAGTCACATGCCCAAACTGACCGGGTAGTTTGCATGGTACTAACTGATCATCACACGACTCCTGAAAGTTGTTTTATTACATAAACATGAAACCGTTCATATTTTTTACTTTGAATGGGTGCTGTTGTACATGTTAAATTAAGACACTTGTTGAAGTTTGTCTTATTGTCCAGCTTTTGGTCGTAATGCCCTCAAAACATCTTCATTTGTCTAGACCAAATGATCTTGTCCTTTAATTTGCCAAATTTGAGGCCTGGAATTCTGTTTTACCTGTGTTTTATAAAATGAACTATATGTATAATTTTTAAAAAATAACTTTTGACACACAGAGGAAAGTAAAAAATAAATGTATTAGTTTCACGATCTACAGTATTTCCCATTAATCAATACACAATAATGGCACCTATTTGGAGAGAGTGTTCATTTACATGTCAAAATATGATATTTTCATTTTACGACTTAATGAAAACAATATACAATAACTATAAGGACAAAATATTATTAACATCCATATACATGCGTATTTGCCATTAATTAAGCACAATGTACAATAAAGGCTTTGATGGTCAACAATGGATCTGGAGAATTCCGAACTACTGTAGATTTTGTCAGCTGCTTAAATTATATTTGTTTATTAAGGGAAGTGATAGGATATAAAAAATACTGTTAAAGCCAGAATTTCAAGTATATATTTCTAAAAGGTATTTAACAATTTAAAACAAATCTTCCATCTTGATGTCGTTATCATAGTTTGCCATTCTATATGCAGTTACTAATATACATGTAGTTCACAGAAAATACATTATTCTCCAATATAACTTTCATAAGATGAATGTGTTTCTGTCATTCTGTGTTACAAAAGATCAATGTATTTTAAAACTATGGCAACAGTCCTGTTTGTTGTATGAAGACAGATGGCGATAACCACTGTAGTTGCACATGTTTTATTTTGCATTAGTAAATGATGTTATACCTGGTCATAGGGCCTCGGAAGATGGCTGCAACTAGGGTGGGGGGTACTTATTAAATTCATATTGTGCATATTGTGGTCCCCCATTTTCAGAGTTAGGGTGCCAGTGCCAGTGCTCCCCCCTTCCCCCCTCCATTTCCAATGCCTATGCCAGTAATATGGTGAGGTGAGATTGTAAGTTTATTAAAACTGCAGTTTTGTTTGTAGTTAATAATGTTATAATATGCTGAGGCAAGATTGTGAGTGTATTTACATTTTGCATTAGTAAATGATCTTATAATATGGTGAGGTGAAACTGAGAGTTTATTAAAAATTTAATTATGTATTCCCAGTGTTGGTGAGCCTTATAAAGGAAGAATACTGTAAGGTGATGATTCGGGGATCCCCAACCCCGACACAACCTATTTTCTGGGAATAATAAAGAATTTGAAAAAAAAAGGAATGTAATTGTGTATGTATTTTGCATTAATAAATAATGTTACAGGCAAGATAGCAGCTATAATATCCACACACATTGTATGTTCCATCAACAAATTAATGTAATATTAAGAAGCAGAAACACCTTGAGGACCACTTGTTAGATTTATGTGTTACGAATTTAATATGATGGTAATTATATCACTAAATAGTTAACATTAAAGTATTGATACTGGAGAGTGGATAGAGCAGTTGAATACCACATAAACAACCAGTCTAAGTACTATTGCCTCTAGTTTTTTTCAAAGGAATTGCTTCGACTAACAAATTCTTATTTTCGATGTTGAAACTACAGTAATTTTGCACAAAAACAAAAATCAGCTACAGTAATTTTGCACAAAAACAAAAATCAGCTAATATATATCTGAAAATAAAGCTTATTATAAGTATATATTTGTTCAAAATGTTTTTTGGATAACTAATGACCAATTATGTCAAAATATTTACAAAAACAAGCATGCTGACTATACAAAAACATAAACATTTTCTAATTACTGTTTTAAATGTTTAACTATTTTAACTGTTGATATGACCTGAAATATATTCAAAAAATGCATTCAAATACACAAAAAAAAAAAAAATACAGACACACACACATATATATGTACATATGTTCACGCACACATACAAACATACACATGCACATTAAAACACACTTATTTTAAATTTAAATCTAATAAAAATGCTTTAAATTTTCACTGGTACACATGTTGAAAAACTTTGTAACATATGTTCTTATTGGTATACACAGTGACAAACTTTGTAAGGGATATTCTCATTGGTACACAGTGATAAACTTTGTAACAGATATTCCCACTGGTAGACCCATTGACAAACTTTGTAAGGGATATTCTCATTGGTACAAAGTTATAAACTTTGTAAGAGATATTCTCATTGGTACACACTGTGATAAACTTTGTAACAAATATTCTCATTGGTAGTGATAGGTAGACTTACCCAGTGTCTGAAGACTGAAGTAAACAATGCTTGATAGAAGAACACAGCGAATGATGTCTTTGTCCTGAGACTCTAAAGTGTTCCAGTATAGTAAAGACAAGCCTAAAAAACAATAAAACAATTTCTTACACACCCATTGGTGAGAATATCATTCGTTATTTATGATAACACATAGTTGTTAACACATGTACTTGTGTTAACAATTTCAAGACATACGACTGGCTGCTCCTAGGTGATGACCAGGTCACCAATGCCATATATCCAATGAAAAACAACATGAGGGAAATAGATTACACTTTGACGTATAGTTAACCTGACATTCATGTGTCTGTGATGCATAAGTTGGCTACAAGTGCAAAGGGTTGTAAATATCTTTTAGTAAAAACAATATGTTAAAATTTGCTTAAAGCCTGGTTTTTGAGGATATGTAAGAAATAGAATAATACATTCATGTCCATTAAATACCATTTATTTCAAAACTCGTTTTTTAAAAACGTATCAAACTCACTATCGCTCGTTAGATACATTTTAAAACAACTTGTGAGATAAATGGTATCTAAAGGCCACTCGTGTATTATTCTCTATCTAGTTCTTTCAATGTGACTACCCGGTACTACTGATATAAAATATAATATTACCCACACACACACAAACACAAACACACACACGCCTGCTTTTAAACTATACTCGTGTAGATTTTCCAAGAAAATCTACCAGAATCTGCCAGAATATACATTTCAGAGGTGTGTATACTTTGGCAATTCCCACAACCTACCAGTTGGTTATTAATATAGTTGCAATATTTTGTTCACAAAAGCTAGCTTTAACAGTTACTTGTAATCTGTTTTCCACAAGGAATAAAATAAAAATGTTTCATTTAATGACACACTCAACACATTTTTATTTACAATTATATGGCATCAGACATATAATATGGCTAAGAATCTCAGAGATAATGAGAGAAGAAACTCACTGCCATGGGCTACTTTTTTTTCCCCTTCTTTTTTTATAAATAGCAGCAAGGATCTTCTGTATGCATCATCCCACAGACAAAATAGGACAGGAGCTTGCGTACTAATTAATAGCTGGGTATAAAATCTGACACAGTAGTCCATATTGGTGTACTTGGTGGCTATGCATGTAGGTTGATACAATTTGTGTTAAATCATTCTTCCAGTGCCGGAAATTTATATTCTCTTTGGTACACAAAGTGACAGATTTACCCACATACATATATACAGTTTTATATTAGTATTATTGAAAGGAGTGACTGTTGAGTACTCACTGAGCAAAGCAGCACCGTACAGTCTGACAGGCAGCGTTAAGTATTTTCCTTCCTCCGTCTCAAAGGTAATGTCAAACAGGTGAGCTGGAAATATCAACGCCTGCCAAAAAGCAAACAAATATATATTATACAGTGCTGTCAAGTCTCACACATTCGATGTGAGACTTGTGCATTTGAACGTCGTGTCACACTCTCACACCAGTACATGATTTTCTCACGCATTTTAAACATTATAGCAAAAAACCCAAAACATATATATTTTTTTGTTGTTCATTCGATCTTGATGACGGACAACAAACAAGCCTGTGACTGCTGGCCGGCCCGGTTAAGCATTGTAAGGCATTAAAATCATATAATAGGTGTCCACGTTGTTTATTGGTCAAAATCTCAAACCTTGACCAATTGTCAGCACACTTATTTCCCGCGCCGGTTTATTCGGATTCACGATGTCGGACAAAATCTCACTCCTTGTGAAAGTTCAAACTTGAGAGTTCTGATTATATAGGTCTATATACAACAAATCAAGCCCTATGCTGCCAGGTATGTGTAAACTAGCAAAGTAGACTTGTTTAACCAATAACTAATTAAGAAATACCGGTAAGTGTAAAACAAATATATACAGCCCTGTTTAAAGAAAATTGCAATTTATTCATCAGTCAAACAAATTTTTTTACATCCAAAACAGACTTTTTAAGATGTATATTAATATGTTTTAACACCATTTACACTGGTGACAGTAACTACAATGGACTAAATTAATTTGTAATATGAGGTTCCCCAGACCATATGGATCTTAATAATAAAAGAAAGAAGGAAATGTTTTATTTAACGACGCACTCAACACATTTTATTTACAGTTATGGTTAAGGACCATACAGATATTGAGAAAGGAAACCTGCTGTCGCCACTTCATGGGCTACTCTTTTCGATTAGCAGCAAGGGGTCTTTTATATGCACCCATCCCACAGACAAGGTAGTACATACCATGGCCCGATGGGTCCACCAACAGGGATCGATCCTAGACCAACCGCACATCGAGCGAGTGCCTTACCACTGGGCTATATCCCACCCCCTTAACAAAAACGTCCATTCCTTCAATAGGATAATAAACAGGAACAAACTCTCATCACATGTATTTGCTTTGGTGTATTTGTATAATCATGGGGCACATTTACCATTCAAAACTGAAGATCCTAATTACAGTTTAAAAACCATCAGAGTCAAAATAAAGAAAAAACAGTTTAAAAACCCCCACAAAAAGTGTATTAAAATAGTGGACATGTTTCAAGGGAAGTAACTCACCCAAAGGGCTATAACTGTGAACATAATTGCCAGTAGAAGCTGCCATATTCTCAGACCATATGGTAGTTTGATGTACAACTGGTCACTATGGCCAAGTATTTGGCTCAACTGGAAATAAAAAAGTAAACATAAATAAACATCAGTGATTTATAACAAAATATATGATGATCATTAGTAATACTAAATATCGCTAGGTATATGTAATGAAATTTTACCAACAAAGGAAACATTATAGCATCAGGCACAGCGGAGCGGGGGTGGGGGTGGGGGGGGGCACCTGGGGGCTGAATCAAAATTAATATTGGTAGTAAATCTCAAGACAGAGATGAATTTTACTTGTAGAATGCAGGAAATTGCATTTAAGAACATCTAGTTTTCAAAATTTTATGGGGAAGTATATCCCTGAACCCCTAGAAACTTTGCTTTGCTCCCTCAATCTGAGTCAGTCCCCCCAATGTCTACTTGCTTTCACCGTGCTTGAGCAAAATACTTTTTGCCCAGTACATACTTTTGGGCTTTTAATTCAGATTGATCATTTGTGTCTTGTTTCATTAGTGATTGTATGTATGTGTAGGTTTGACAGTCTGTTAAAATAAAAAACAACAACAAAACAAAAACAACAACAAACAAACAAACAACAACAACAGCATTCCTACAGCAGCTGCTACAACCAAGAATGTGCTACTAAAAAAAAACCCCAATATAGTTCAAGGTCAAAAATGTAGCACGGAGAATTGAAAACTTTGTCAATCTCCATGGCATTAACAATTGCTGTGGGCAATTGCAGGTGTATACAGTAAATGTTGGTTTCCATAAAATCGGTAACATGTCACCAACCCACACAGATCTACGCAGACCAAAGAAGGTTTTCATGGGAACACTGCCACAAATGGTCTGCATCAGAGCCAGTTTATCCGAGTAGCACATGTAGCATGTATTACAGGCCCCACACTTCAGAGGCTCCATGGTGATGTGTACATTTATTTTTCCCAGATCCTTTTTTCCTCTCTCCACAAGGGGGTTGCAAAATATATATCCTGGGAAGGGGACCCCACTGTTATTTGTGCTACAGGTCCCACGGATCCTTAAACTGGCTCTTTTCTGCATTGGACCTGTCTGATACAGACGGATTTTATGCAATCCAAGCTTTGAAAAGTTAATGTGGCAAATATTTACGTCACTGATAATTCACTTTGGTCTTTAGGGGATAAAAATACGTGTTTATCCTAGACTGGACAAAAGAAACACTTCCCCATCACTACTTTACACTGACTATAATTAAGACATGCAGTACAGGAACTTACAATAAATGTAGAATTAAAATACATGTACACATGTGTAGTACAATCACTGAAAATCGGTCCATTAGCTTAAATAATAATGGAGACAAGTGTTAAATTCCTAAAAAAAGAATTAGTCTTTGTCTCGAACATTCCCCATTACAGAGTAAATGCGAAATTTAATTGTCTTTTAAATATTTTATAGGGCTGGTCTACAGAAAACAAATGAGGTTTTTTCTATGTCAAATTAAAAAAAACAAAAAAACAGGATGGAACACTTTTCTAGCTGATTAACAGATTGAGGATGGTTTTGTGTCCCGTCTCAGTATGCTAAAGGGTGTATACTACCAAATCAAATCCCATAGACAACAATAGTAACATATGTGGCTAAAACTCCTACCTGCAGCCTATCAATCGACATAAACACCATGGATATAAATACTACCACTCCTCACTCTTAAAGTGAATCAGAAAAAACTCTGGGGTCAAGCTGCTCATTTCTGAGATAATGGGTAGCTTCTATGACTACCTTAGTTCCGCACAAATTTCGACACGATGGTACTAGATGAAATAAAATTGCTTTTTTTTTTACCAAGATGAAACTTGTTTTGTTTTTTTACAACCAACACACTCACATTTATCACCAATCACAGGACTTGTGGTGTTTACTTCCCTATCAAAATTTGGGTGCACCTCGAACTTTGATCCAGCCAGAAGTTATTTGGTTTAGTACTACCTAAAGCTAGCTAGCTAACTATAGAGACTGTTCAGAGTTTGAGTTTACAAGTTATTTTCTGACTAACAGAGGTTTTTTTAACAATGAAATAAGAATTGTTTGTCTTTTTTTAATTTACAGTCACAAATTGAATAAAATTGTGAAACATTAGGATGATCAACTCAAATTAGTATGTACAGACAGTGAAATTCTAGACAAGACAAATGTATTTAATATGTAATTTCAGTCGTATAATAGCTCTGTTAGTCAGAAATGGTTTCCTGTGGCACCAATTATACAGTATAGTGTATAACTCTGGAAGAATTGCTGGAAGGTTGCATTGTACCAAAGTAGAAAATTCCATGACAAAGTTCAAGGTGCATCATAAAATATTTACGGAGTAAAAGCAGCTGCACCTCTGATTGGTAGTATTATGTGATAGTGAATATTTGTGCAAATACTATTATCCATTGGCAATGAATAAATACACTTTTATTTATTATACAGTTGTTATGCAGTAAACTCTAAAGGTGGAATGCAGTGCAAGGTACACTCATAATGAAAATGTGATTATCAGCAAAAATGAAGGTTGCTAATAAAAACATTAGTCAAATCCCTTAAATGGTATGTGACACACACACCCTTACACACACATTGGCATCATTTACTCTCTGATACATGTATGTTTTTTATCATTATATCAGTTTTATTAGGAAACATTAACATTATTGGCAATAGGAATTGATTTGATACACTGGAACCTAAATGCCTTGCGTGAGGAGATTTTATAAATCATAATCCAATGTACCAAAGCTAATGATACACATTTATCACTAATGTGATTTATGAGAGGAAAATGGCACCAACTAATGGCTTAATATGATCCCAGAGAAAACAAGGCTACATTTGTAACCACATGTTTTAAATGTCATGGGGGTTTTGGGGAGTTGATTTTTACAATTGAAACTGCCTAAACCAGATGCTGTCCATTCTGCATTTCAGATACAAGTTTGTTTTGTTTCACACAACCACTAGAGCACATTGATTTATTAATCATCAGTTGTTGGATGTCAAACATTTGGTAATTTCGATGTATTTTTCCATTAGTAGCAAGGGATCTTTTATATGCACCATTCCACAGACAGGATAGCAAATACCACAGCCTTTGATATACCAGTCATGGTGCATTGGCTGGAACGAGAAATAGCCCAAAGGGCCCACCAACAGGGATCGATCTTAGACTGACCCTGCATCAAGTGAGCACTTTACCACTGGGCTACGTCCCGCCCCCTGGATTTCAGATGCAAATTTAAGAAGAAAAGAATGGTTTATGCAGTTATTAGCTTTGTTTGTTTACTTTTTGAACAATGATGGCAGTTCCCTGGTAATTAGGACACCAAAGTGAAATGAAATAATTGTGCTTATTTAAATGTTAATAGACAATAAACCACCCCTTCTGTAATACATAGTTGTATGCAGCTTGATCAATTGGATTATTATTAGTGTTTTATCAGACCTATCGTAATATTTAATCCTAAATAGCATCCATTTACTTAGAAAAAAAGTTAGTTTGTTTTGTTTAACGACACCACTATTACAAATTGATTTATAAATTGCTATTGGATGTCAAACATTTGGTAATTCCAACATATAGTTTTAGAGAGGAAACCCGCTACATTTTTCCATTAGTAGCAAGGTATATTTTATATGCATGATCCCACAGACTAGACAGCTTATACCATGGCCTTTGATATACCAGTCAGGCATAAGGCGAGCACTTTACCAGTGGGTTACTTCCCACCCAATTATTAAAGAAGGTAAGAAAAGCAGATCTGAATCATAAATAATTGTGGTTGGATTATATACCATATACTATATTCTTGAAAATGTCTCAGAGTATACTATGAAATACTAGTTACATTACAACTACATGTATTAGTAGTTTCAGACAAATCCCAAAACTATTACATTTCAGAACTATAACTGGGGGAAACAGAGGGTAATAGATTTGAAGAAATGTAAGGAAATGTTTTTATTTAACAATGCACTCAACACATTTTAATTATGGTTATATGGCGTCAGACATATGGTTAAGGACCACACAGATATTGAGGGAGAAAGAAGAAGTTTGTTTTGTTTAACGACACCACTAGAGCACATCGATTTTTTATCTTATCATCGGCTATTGGACGTCAAACATATGGTCATTCTGACACTGCTACTCTTTTACGACAGGCAGCAAGGGATCTTTTATTTGCGCTTCCCACAGGCAGGATAGCACAAACCATGGCCTTTGTTGAACCAGTTATGGATCACTTGTCGGTGCAAGTGGTTTACACCTACCCATTGAGCCTTGCGGAACACTCACTCAGGGTTTGGTGTCGGTATCTGGATTAAAAATCACATGCCTCGACTGGGATCTGAATCCAGTACCTACCAGCCTGTAGACCAATGGCCTAACCATGACGCCACTGAGGCCGGTTTGAGGGAGGAAACCTTCTGTCGCCACTTCATTGACTACTCTTTTTGATTAGCAGCAAAGGATCTTTTATATGCACCATCCCATAAACAGGATAGCACATACCATGGCCTTTGATAAACCAGTCGTGGTGCACTGGTTGGAGCGAGAAATAGCCTAATGGGCCCACTGACAGGGATCGATACCAAACCAACTGCACATCAAGCGAGCACTTTACCACTGGGCTACATCTTGCCTCTAGATTTGACAAGAAAAGTAGTTTTTAATCATAAATGATTATGGACAGGAATATAATTGGAGATATATAGAAGGCACCACAAATGTCTAAAAATTGCTCTTAAGTGGATGTGAAATGTAATCCTCCATAAACAACTATCAACTATTCTAAGATGGCTAACATTACAGATTATAGATTTGAAGAATTAAATAGTAAAATAAGACAAGAAAAGTAGTTTGCAATCATAAATGATTATGGACAGGAATATAATTGGAGATATATAAAAAGGCACAACAACAAATGTCTAAAAATTGCTCTTAAGTGGATGTGAAATGGTATCTACCATAAACAACCTTTAACAATTAATTGCAGAATGTCATGAATAAATGACTAGTAATTACTGAAATAAATCTTTGAATGTTAGTACATTTGGTTGTTAGAGAGGTCACTTACTGTTATTAAACAATCATCAGAAGCACTTCCTTTCCAGCGAAACACATTTAAATGTCCTTGCTCCTGAAGGAAGTGAATATCAGATGCCTCTTGTTAAGCCATTAATGACTTGCTTAAAGGGTGTTCAGAGGAAATGCTCAATTGGTTTATATACATGATTTGGTTGTTAAAGGGTCACTGTGTGTTACATCAAATGAGTTCAGTGGTAATCAGTATGCGAATAACAAATAACAATGATAATGATGTCAAGTGAATGTTGATTGATCTTCGTAGAATATAGTATCTGGTTTGTGCATGAAATACATTTATCTGAAACTGGTGATGGTGATGGTCATCATGATTGGGATGATGATGACGATGATGATGATGATGATGATGATGATGAGGGTGGTGATGATGATGACAACATTGATGACAATTATGATTTCTGTTGTTATTCTTTATTACGGGTGAGATGTAGCCCAATGGTAAAGCATTCACTTAATACGCGGTTGGTTTAGGATCAATTCCTGTCGGTGGACCCTTTAGGCTATTTCTTGTTTCAGCCAGTTCACCACGACTGGTACATCAAAGGCTGTGGTATGTGCTATCCTGTCTGTGGGATGGTGCATATAAAAAAGTAAAGTTTGTTTTATTTAACGACGCCGCTAGAGCACATTGATTTTTTATCTTATCATCGGCTATTGGACGTCAAACATATGGTCATTCTGACACTGTTTTTAGAGGAAACCCGCTGTCGCCACATAGGCTACTCTTTTTATGACAGGCAGCAAGGGATCTTTTATTTGCGCTTCCCACAGGCAGGATAGCACAAACCATGGCCTTTGTTGAACCAGTTATGGATCACTGGTCGGTGCAAGTGGTTTACACCTACCCATTGAGCCTAGCGGAGCACTCACTCAGGGTTTGGAGTCGGTATCTCGATTAAAAATCCCATGCCTCGACTGGGATCCGAACCCAGTACCTACCAGCCTGTAGACCAATGGCCTGCCATGATTCCACCGAGGCCGGTGGTGGTGCATATAAAATACCCCTTGCTACTAATGGAAAAATGTAGCTGCTTTCATCTATAAGATTATATGTCAAGATTACCAAATGTTTGACATCCAATAGCAAATGATTAATAAATTAATGTGCTCTCGTGCTGTGGTTAAACAAAATAAACTTTAACTTTATTCTTAATTACATTATTAAAATATTTTTGGAATGAATTTTTTTTTTTTTACATCTAAATACAATACAAATATTACCTATATATAACAGTTCTGTTCTTGGCAAAATACTTTGACCAAAATGGAATACCTGTTCAAGAAGCTTTGTGGAATAGTTATAATACTGTATAATAGTGAATGCAGCTGATGCCCGTGTACATATATATGTTAAGTTGTTTAGCTAACAGTATCGATTTGAAAAGATGTTTGTTGGTTTCTAGATTGAGTTATTCCCCGAATAGAAATAAAACCGATCCCAACACTACCACAGTAATCTGTGCCTTCATTTAATTACTTACAGCTGAAATCTGAACACTACATAACGCCTACACGATGACACCATGTGTGTGTTACATGTACAAGACTGGCTGAAACAGCCAGGGTGGCCGGAAAAATGAAAGTTAAAGTTTGTTTTGTTTACCGACGCCACTAGAGCACATTGATTTATTAATCATAGGCTACTGGATGTCAAACTTTTGGTAATTCTGACTTGTAGTCATCAGAGGAAACCCACTACATTTTTCCCAATGCAGCAAGGGATCTTTTATATGCACTTTCCCACAGACAGGAAAGCACATACCATGGCCTTTGACCATTTACGCTGCACTGGTTGGAACGAGAAAAACTGCAATCAGTTGAATGGATCCACCGAGGTGATTTGATCCTGCAATGCGAGCACTCAACCCACTGAGCTACATCCCGCCCCAGTAAACATAAGGGCATGTGGGATGTGTGTGTGTGTGTGTTGGAGGGATGGGGGAGGGTTGAGTCTGAGCTGAAGTTAAGTGAGCATATTACATAAAACTGGCACTTTGGATCACACCTACCATACTACTACTACCTGTATTGATTTCATTTCTTTTTAACTTTTTTTTTTGTCATAATTTTATCCAGTTACGGTTCAAGCACATTGTTCTGGACAGACAGCTAGCAGAGTTATAGTAGTTAGTGAGACAGAAATCGGTGTAGTGGCCACACACTACCCACTGTGAATCCAGTATCTACCAGCCTTAAGTCTGATGGCTTAACCACTATACCACTAAAGCCAGTCTTAAGTCTGATGGCTTAACCACTATACCACTAAAGCCAGTCTTAAGTCTGATGGCTTAACCACTATACAAACTAAAGCCAGTCTTAAGTCTGATGGCTTAACCACTATACCAATACCACTAAAGCCAGTCTTAAGTCTGATGGCTTAACCACTATACCACTAAAGCCAGTGAATGTTCTAACACATACACAGCTTCTAGTTCTTAGCAAAAGCAAGTAAATCTGCTACTGTCAAATAGGCTACTCCTATTAAATAAAAAGCAGCAAGGGATCTTTTATTTGCACTTTACCACAGGCAGGACAGTACTTACCACTGCCTTAGATGTGTATTATTTCATAAAATCAAAGAATACCATGTTACAAGTTATTATAAATGCTTAAACAACAATGAGAATTCCACAGAATTAAATGTCCCATCTACCATAAAAATGTTTCATGCAGGGCATTGTGATGAACATCCATAGGTGCAATTATAAACCAAATTTCATTGACCTAGGACTTACAGTTGGTGAGAAACTGATCTAAACATAAAACTTTAAAATTAATCTTTAATGCAAAAGTTGACGCCATCACCACCACTGCTGCCACCACCACTACCGCCACCGCCACTACGCTGCTGGAAAAGTATTGCAACTTTAACCATGTACTGACGTAATAATTCAACAGACCCGCTTGTTTTACCTTCCTTTCTCGTTGAAAACATCACTCTGTGATTGATACCTCTATACATAATTATATTTGTATCTTGGGTCGGCGAAACACTCCCACTATAATGACCAAATATCCGAGAGTGTCACACAAAAAGCCGGGATTGCTACACCCTGTACTTGTAGATGTGAACACGTTACATGACTTGGCCTTGCTAATGATGGCTCTCGGGGCGACATCACTCTAAGATAATTGTTAAAAACTCACCTTGGATCGATGGACGTCGCCATCGTCAGTCTCTCCAACTCCAAGTAATTTCCGCGTTTTCAAGCGACTGTGAAGATCACCACTACTGTGCTTCCTGAAGAAAAATAAAAAAAGAAAAGAAAATGAATTAAATACAATAACATTTTACAGTTCAGTCATTTTAAGGTATTTTTATGCTTATAATCTAATTAGGATTCAGGCAGCCTGACTGGGTAGGCCCGTAGGCATGATATCTGGAGAGGAGGGCATAATCTCTAGTGGGGAGAAGTAGAGTCTTTAATGGTGAAGGCAGAAGCCTGCTTTTTTATCTTTATTTGTAGAGTAGGAAAAAACTTACATTTTTATCATTAAGTGGAGGGGTGGCACAGTGCCTCTCCCCCCCCCCCCCCCCCCCCCCCCTCCACACTTCCGATCCTACGCGCCTGCTGAGAGTTTTCCTGTCCCAAGCAATGTCCTACAACTAGTATATCCCCATAACTTGTATTAACCTATGCTTGTAATTTACCATTTTAATTATTCGTTAGACACTGGATATATTTATGATATATAATTCTCATCATTTTCACTCTCACAGTTTGGTGTGCTTTAAATTTACCACAGTTAGGAATTTTTAAAAAACAACCAGTAAACGCTTAACATTAAGGCTTCCATACGAAAAGAGAATGTGTGTTTAACAATACCTCAGTACATTGTTTTATCAGTGCATGGCTATTAGGTGTCAAATATGTTTTTTGTGTTACTTCGCCTAGAAAATGAGAGAAGAAACCCACTTCCACTATAAATCAAAGACATCTTTTTCAAATTAAAGAGATAACTTTATGAATACAACACACAGATACATGTACATGTAGTATGAAACCATTAATGGCACATGACTGAGTTTGCTACATTGTAAGATGTTTCTGACTAATAAAATATTTTTACAATTAAACTTACAGATTAAATATATTTTCTTGTTTAGAATATCAGTGTCTACATATTCAATGTGTTTCTGGTCATCTTAATATTTACAAGAAGCCCAAACTGGATTTTGTCTTCAAATAATTTCGTACTTACAAAAAAAAATATTTTACGAAATAAAATGAAATTTAACCTAGTACAAATATTAGAGTAATCCGAAACACGTTTAATATACAGCCACTAATATTTTATGCAGAAAAATGTATTTGATATGTAATAAAAATTCTCTGTTAGTCGATAACATCTTAATTGCAGCAAACTTAGGAATGTCCCTTTAATGGCCCATGACTAAAATTGTTTCCCTTGATCTTCCAACACTCCCATAGAAAAGATACACTTCAATAAATATTGAATTATTTATTGATATAAGCACTAGGCCTGACCGACTGATGAAAATTACACACTATATCATTCTAAAAACTCTTACAAAACAAAAAACCCAACTTGTCCCGTCGGTCTCCTAGGCTGAATAACACGTGCTTCATCCAGCACGCGCAAAACAACTCATCACTACGCCACCTATGGGAGCTCATCCCAAATCAAGGGAAAATAATTTCCGTCTAATTCTCTACGATCAAACGACGAAAATTACATTTATTTCAAGCTAAAGTAGAAATCCAAGATTCAAAATTCACAGAGGCAGGCAGCAAATGTCACAATACTAGTATATTCTAATATTCAGTTTCAAAAGCAGTTTTTGCTTTCATCTAATTTTGGACAGTATTTTCGAAAGGCTTTTTAAAAAAAAAAAAGTGTGATTTTCAAAATGATAATATAAACATTATGGGCTGAATTTATGAAGCCTGTTTTTCTTAAACACAGCTGTTTAAGCATTGTAAATGCATGTAGTTATACATGTGTAAGACATAACAGGCTTTGTAAATTCGGCCCTATGCTTTTATCTATGTTGTCTCAAGCCTTCTGCACTAATGGGGGCAAGTGATAGCCCTGTAGTAAAGCATTCGTTTGATGCGCGGTCAGTCTAGGATCGATCCCGTCAGTGGACCCATCGGGCGATTTCTCGTTCCAGCCAGTGCTCCACAACTGGTGTAACAAAGGTTGTGGTATGTACTATCCTGTCTGTGGGATGGTGCATATAAAAGATCCCTTGCTGATAATAAAAAGAGTTGCCCATGACGTGGCGACAGTGGGTTTCCTCTGTCAATATCTGTGTGGTCCTTAACCATATGTCTGATGCCATATAACTGTAAATACAATGTGTTGAGTGCGCCGTTAAATAAAAACATTTCCTTCCTTATCTATGTTGTCTCAAGCCTTCTACACTGCTGTTAGAACATCAAGTTCCACTACAAGAGTAATCAGAAATCTAACTTTGACACTGATTTCTAGAAAGACCGGCCTCGGTGGCGTCGTGGCAGGCCATCGGTCTATAGGCTGGTAGGTACTGGGTTCGGATCCCAGTCGAGGCATGGGATTTTTAATCCAGATACCGACTCAAAACCCTGAGTGAGTGCTCTGCAAGGCT
Source organism: Gigantopelta aegis (assembly GCF_016097555.1). Classification (NCBI taxonomy): domain Eukaryota; kingdom Metazoa; phylum Mollusca; class Gastropoda; order Neomphalida; family Peltospiridae; genus Gigantopelta; species Gigantopelta aegis. The sequence continues at coordinate 39,799,503 of NC_054707.1, read as the reverse complement.
CAATGGGTAGGTGTAAACCACTTGCACTGACCAGTGATCCATAGCTGGTTCAACAAAGGCCATGGTTTGTGCTATCCTGCCTGTGGGAAGCGCAAATAAAAGATCCCTTGCTGCCAATCGGAAGAGTAGCCCATGTAGTGGCGACAGCGGGTTTCCTCTCGGGATCTGTGTGGTCCTTGACCATATGTCTGACGCCATATAACCGTAAATAAAAAAAATGTGTTGAGTGCGTCGTTAAATAAAACATTTCTTTCTTTCTTTCTGATTTCTAGAACTGCTTCTCTTTTGTAGTATTTAATTCCAGTTTCAAATCTGAGAGGCAAAGATTGCTTCCCAGTGCACAACATGAATTTTGAGCCTTGAAATGTGAATGCAAAAACTACAGCCATTAGACCTTTTCAGGTTCAAATGTCAGCATCCATTAGCAATAAAACATCTGCGGTCTCACCCCACAGTCAGTAATTTAAAGCACAAACACTACGTTCTCTAGGGACCAGAAATAAATGACGTCTAACACAAATTCTGTCAGGGATCATTTGTTGGCCATAAATGATGCAGGTGTAATCATTACTACAGTATACTGACGATCAAAATAAAGAAGACTGATCAGTTCTGACAAAGAGTAAAAAATGACACAAAACACAAGTTGAAGCAAGTGTTGTATTTTGAGAGCATATAATCGTTTGGTGAAATATGAATACTGTATATATAATAATTACTGTTACAGAAAAATCAACCTCCACTGATTTGAACCAGAGACCCTCAGTACGAGAGTCCAGCGCTCTACCAACTGAGCTAATAGGGAAATTCCCACTAGCTACTGCTAGTAGGAGCGCTTTATACCAACACTACTACGGTTGTGCAGTATATGACAAGAAATGTAGTGAATATAACTCCCATACATATCACATATTGTTTATATACATAATATGAAATATAAAACCTTTACCGTACCGTTATACAGGTACACATACTCATGTTATAATTTTATTATTGTTGTATATTGTAAGATGATGATTCAAGGTACCCCAACCTTGACATTACCAGTGAAAAAAACTACAAAAAAACACTACTACATTTCCATCAGATATGTTCAGAAACTGCACTAGAGGTAAAATGTGTGATTTCACATGAAACAGTTTCAGTATACTTTCTTTCGATCATCAGTATATACACAATACATAAAAAAGAAACCATATGGGTGACATTTTGGTTTATTTTTCATTTACGAGAAAAACAATCGCCTTCAAGTACTGGGAATCCTTTTTAGTGTCGCTAATCAAAGCTTACAACTGACATTTCTGCTTCATTTTCTTTTCTTAAAACAGGAGACCAGTGGTTGAGCTTCAGACTTAATCACCTTCAGTGGAACAGTCTATTTGCTTTTTCCAATCCATCCATGCCACCATGACTGGCATATAATTAATGTCTGTCGGTGGAAAAGTACGCTGGCTTCAGTGGTGTCATGGTTAAGCCATCGGAAATAAGGCTGGTAGGTACAGGGTTAATAGTCTGGTACAGGCTCCCCACAGAGCGAGCTTTAACGACTCAGTGGGTAGGTGTAAGACCACTACAGCCTCTTCTCTCTCACTAACCACTAACCACTAACAACTAACCCACTGTCCTGGCCCCATGCTTATAAACCTTAAAGTCTAGACTTTAATAAAGTCCAGACTTTAACGTCATGGCAACACCATTCAAATAGCATTACATTAAAGTCTGGACTTTACTAAAGTCTAGACTTTAAGTTTTATAAGCAATGGGCCCTGGACAGACAGCCCAGATAGCTGAGGTGTGTGCCCAGAACCTTAATTGGATATAAGCATGAAACTAATTTTAAGTAAAATGGAAAAGTGCATATGAAAGACAACTGCTACAACATACAGGTAGAAATGAAGGAAATGGTTTATTGAACGACGCACTCAACACACGTACAGGTAGACTTCTATTGTGTTTTAACAGTAAATTTTTTAATATGCAGATTTTCCACAATCAGAACAGTGCCAGACCTCACCGTATAAAAAAAAATGAAGGGGAGTGATTAAATGGGGAGGGACATAGCCCAGTGGTAAAGCGCTCGCTCGATGTGCGGTTGGTCTGGGATCGATCCCCATCGGTGGGCCCATTGGGCTATTTCTCATTCCAGCCAGTGCACCACAACTGGTATATCAAAGGCAGTGGTATGTATTACCCAGTCTGTGGGATGGTGCATATAAAAGATCCCTTGCTGCTAATCGAAAAGAGTAGCCCATGAAGTGGCGACAGCGGGTTTCCTCTCTCAATATCTGTGTGGTCCTCAACCATATGTCTGATGCCATATAACCATTAAAAAGAATGTGTTGAGTGTGTTGTTAAATAAAACATTAAACACATTATTGATTAACTGCTTCCTCTAACTTAGATTTATGGGGAGCCATTTAAAATACTAACTGAATCACGTTCATACCATACGTCTTCCCTTTCTAAGGATGCTGAAAATTACTCTCTTTGAACTAGCCTCAGGGGAAGTTAAGAAGTTTGTTTTGTTTAACAACACCACTAGAGCACTTTGATTTATTAATCATCAGCTATTGGATGTCAAACATTTATTAATTCTGACTCGTAGTCAACAGAGAAAACCCACAACATTTTTCTAAGTCAGCAAGGGATCTTTTATATGCACTTTCGCACAGACAGGAAAAGCACGTACAGTTGTGGTGCACTGGTTGGAATGAGAAAAAAACCCAATGAGTTGAACAGATTCACTGAAGTGGTTTGATCCTATGACGCAACTGACTGAGCTAAATCCTGACCCTTACAGTTGTTTCTGCTAAATCTTACTGAAAATAGCTCTTGAAGAATACTTGTACATGTATATGTATCACTTCTGTTTCACATAAATTTAATTTTCAGCCACTGTACACACACCAGGATAACCAGAAGTCCATTGCATCTGCCAAAATTGATAACATGAGTAAGAAGTTGCATGTATAATACAGTAAAACATGGCTATCTCAATGCTGAAGGGATTGAACCGAACAGCTCCACATAGTGGTAGGTCGAGATAAACATGGTAGTTTTTAGTGAAAATTATGCTATGTCACCATTTCTTGAACTTAAGATTTCCTTGTCGAACCAGATAACAGGGATCGAGATAATCCCCCCCCCCCCTCATTGAACTAAGTAAGTTAACACTGTCAAAAATATTTTTACACTCCCCAATAAGTGTCAGTACCTTTAAATATAATAGTGCAAAAATAAAAATAATGACTCTTGCTGAAATTGCCAATTCTGTCTTAAGCAGTATTTTACTGTGCTTCCAAATCTTTGAATATGGGAAAAATTGACCTGTTGCAAGCAAACATCTATCAAGAACAAGTATGTAATATATAATAGACCAAGCATCTGGCCAGAGGGTGCAGTACTATAGATTAAAATGCCAAGCTGGTCTGAATCTGACAAGTCTTATTATGGTGCCTATTAATGTAAAGGTCTCACTGACAAATAGAATTATAAAGAGGTCAGTTCTCTTAAAGTTATTAAACCTAGTTTCTTAGACACAAGCCTTTTCTGTTGAACATATAAATGCACTATGGATGACCAGAAACACAATGGATTTGACAAAATTTATCATTTTAAGAAAGAAGTTTAAGTAATATGTAATTCAATGGTAAAAATACTATCTACAATATATGTTGCCTATGAACTAGGGTCACCACATACAATAGGCTACACTGAATGATTAGCTCTGTTATTTGTACCTTCCCACAGAGACAGGACAGCACATACCACATCCTTTGCTGTAGCAGTCATGAGGCACTAGTCACAATAAGGTAAGTTACTATACAAACACCAGTTCAATCAAAGCACATTACATTTGCCAAAATTAATAATGTAATAGAGAAGTTGCAAGTATAATACACTAAAATGTTGTCATCTTGATGTTGAAGGGACCAAACCAAACATCTGCACATAACACTGGGTTGAGATAAACAGTAGCTTTTCAACCAACCTTTTTGGTGAAAAGTTCTTGACCTCAAGATTACCTGTGCTAACCAAAATAACCATATTTTACTGTTTAATTTGACAGGTTAACAAAAGTTGTAAAAGCCATAAATATGTTACACTGCATAATATGAGTGTCAGTACCTTTAAATAATAGTACACAAACAAACACATTAAATAACACTTACTGGTTGCCTAACTAGGGACTGATCCTAAGATCAGTGTTTCTCAAGGACACAATCTATCACATCCCACCCATTCTGTCTTAGTTAAGAGATCATCTTTTGACATACCATTACCCAGACTTGTCAGTTAAAGTATATATAGTAACCGGAAAATTGGATTGCCTATGGTATTTTCTGTGCTGACTATCACATTAATGATAAGTACTATACTCTGTATAGGAGAGTGCATTGAATCATCGGTTGTGTCATGTATCATAGAATAGATATGGTATTTAAAAGCACAGTGTTTGTTGGCAAAATTTGAACCTAATTCTCCAATTCACATGGCATACTCGGCCACTGGGACTTCCAAAAAAAGGAAGCCCAGAAAACATAGTTAAAAAGATGTACTGTCAAGCAAATAGTGTAAGATATCAATAATTAAACAGTGTCTCATAACTGAACATCAAAGGGCATGCCTCCATATTGGCTACTTCTAGTACAAAGCAGCAAAGGATATCTTTAGTATACTATAAACACTTTCCAATACACAGGACAGCATATGTTTTTATATTTCATTTCATTTCAACTTATTTTCGAGCTTATATTCAATTAAGGTTCAGGCACGCTGTCCATGGCACACACCTCAGCTGTCTGTCCAGGACAGTGAGTTAGTTGTTAGTGGTTATAGCGAGAGAGAAGACGGTGTAGTGGTCTTATACTTACCCATTGAGTTGTTAAAACTTGCTCTGGGTGGGAGCCGGTACCAGGCTGTGAACCCTGTACCTACCAGCTTTAGTGGTTAGTGAGAGAGAAGAGGGTGTGGTCTTATACCTTTCCACCGAGTCATTAAAACTCACTCTGGATGGGAGCCGGTACCGGGCTGTGACCCTGTACCTACCAGCCTTAGTGGTTAGCGAGAGAGAAGAGGGTGTAGTGGTCTTATACCTTCCCACCAAGTCATTAAAACTCACTCTGGATGGGAGCCGGTACAGGGCTGTGACCCTGTACCTACCAGCCTTAGTGGTTAGTGAGAGAGAAGAGGGTGTAGTGGTCTTATACCTTCCCACCAAGTCATTAAAACTCACTCTGGATGGGAGCTGGTACAGGGCTGTGACCCTGTACCTACCAGCCTTAGTGGTTAGTGAGAGAGAAGAGGGTGTAGTGGTCTTATACCTTCCCACCAAGTCATTAAAACTCACTCTGGATGGGAGCCGGTACAGGGCTGTGACCCTGTACCTACCAGCCTTAGTGGTTAGTGAGAGAGAAGAGGGTGTAGTGGTCTTATACCTTCCCACCAAGTCATTAAAACTCACTCTGGATGGGAGCCGGTACCGGGCTGTGACCCTGTACCTACCAGCCTTAGTGGTTAGTGAGAGAGAAGAGGGTGTAGTGGTCTTATACCTTCCCACCAAGTCATTAAAACTCACTCTGGATGGGAGCCGGTACAGGGCTGTGACCCTGTACCTACCAGCCTTAGTGGTTAGTGAGAGAGAAGAGGGTGTAGTGGTCTTATACCTTCCCACCTCACTCTGGATGGGAGCCGGTACAGGGCTGAGTCATTAAATACCTTCCCACCGAGTCATTAAAACTCACTCTGGATGGGAGCTGGTACAGGGCTGTGGCCCTGTACCTATCAGCCTTATGTCCAATGGCTTAATTAACCACAACACCACCGAGGTCAATGCTTATATATTAAAGATCCCTTGGTAGAAGAAACCTATGCCAAGGCAGAACTTCTTTTCTTTCTCTTGACCATGTTGACAAAATAGCCAGGTTAGATACCAAAATAGCCATAGTTTTAAAATGTGCTGAAGTGTTGAATAAATATTGTATTCCATGAATGAACAACTTTAAAAAGTTAAAGTTGAAGGGTTTTTTGTTTATCAACACCACTAGAGAACATTTTATTTATTTCATCACTGGATGTCAAACATTTGGTAATTCTGACATAAAGGGTAGAATGTACAAAACCTGTTTTAGACTTACACTCGTGTAACTACGTATGTTTACTATGCTTAAACACCTGCATTTAAGAAAAACAGACTTCATAAATTTTGCCCATAGTCTTAGAGAGGAAACCTGCTACATTTTTTCATTAGTAGCAAGGTATCTTTTGTATACACCATGCCAAAGAAAAGATAAGCACACACCAAGACCTTTGATATACCAGTCATCATGGACTGGCTGGAACGAGAAATAGCCCAATGCACCCACCAATGGAAATAAATATCTATTACTATAGTTCTTCCCACCGGCAAAATTATTTTAATTATTAGTATTACAGTGGGAAAAACTGATTTAAATATGGATTGTAATAAGGGATTTCCACCAGACTGCAAGTCCTGTCAGCAGTGATCCATGAAGATGTAACATTTGGAAGCTTTTGCTGCCAGCATCAGGCAAAACAGTTAAATGAGCAATCCTACTTCGCAACATAACATCCATTGCATGGCTACTTTGATTCATACAGCTCTTAAGCTTATAAACAAGCAACTCAAGATAACTCATTCTGACAGTAATATGGAATGTCCACAAACCTAACTGACCATTAGCTGGATGACAATGAACAAACAACACACTATTAAAAAGCAGCCAAAAATATTGTTAGTGAAAAAATCCACGCCCACATATAGTGCAAAGGTCTCTATATTTTCATTTCTCTCAAGCTAACAATGTCAGTCTAGGATGGGGTAGGGGTATGGGGGTTTGGTCAATACATTCTTAACTTGGCAAGAAAAAGGTTTCCAATAATCAGGTATGGATCCAAGAGGTTTGATGGAGGTGTGTGCACCTCTCTCCCAAAACTGTAAATGTAAGTCTGTTATTTTTTTCTTTTTCAATAGGTTCTTAACTCTTGACAAGGAAAATGGTTTCCAATAATCACGTATGAATCTGAGAGGTTTAATAGAGGTGTGCACCTCTCCCCTAAAACCTCTACGGTTCCCTGAAAATCCAGTGTTTAACTATATTGTATATAATAAATTTATTAAATTAAAGGCAGGGGATCTTGATTGGATATTTTTTTTGAAGATTATATATCAAGTGTACTTTAGGATACTTTAAGTGCCCTTTTTTAAAAAGTTTCATGTCCATCCTGGACAAATCCAAGGTCTATTTTCCATGGGTATGTATTTTTAGCATTGCACAGGCTTGGTACAAGCAAAGAAAATAGACACATATTGTTTTAAAATAATTCTATGAAAGAAAGAAAGAAATGTTTTATTTAACAATGTGCTCAACACATTTTATTTACAGTTATATGGTATCAGACATATGGTTAAGGACCACACAGATACTGAGAGAGGAAACCCACTGTCACCACTTCATTGGCTACTGTTTTCGATTAGCAGCAAGGGATCTTTTATATGCACCATCCCACAGACAGGGTAGTACATACCATGGCCTTTGATATACCAGTCGTGGTGCACTGGCTGGAACAAGAAATAGCCCAGTGGGCCCACCGACAGGGATCGATCCCAGAACGACAGCACATCGAGTGAGCACTTTACCACTGGGCTACGTCCCACCCCTAATTCTATGATTATCAAGAGCACTGCTTCCATATGAGCAATACAGTTCATAGTAACTGTGTCCATGTCATCTGATCATTTATAGGATGTTTTTCTTCTCCCCACAAAAATTAAATTACTTTGACATTCCAGTTTTTCCATCCTTGTCATGCTAAATCTAGAGAAAAAGCCAACACACTGTCATAAGGTCTGGAAGGCAGACACATTTTCAACACTAAACTGACATTTAACATTTGTGTGGATTATGGCATAAACAAATGGCAAGAAAATATATCACTCACTGCTGCACAGTATCATATTACTATTAACTAAGTGATTTAGCACTCACTAACTAAAGAAAGAAATATTTTATTTAATGACACACTCAACACATGTTATTTACAATTATATGGCGTCAAACATATGGTTAAGGACCACACAGATAATGAGAGAGGAAACCCGCTATCGCCACTTCATAGGCTACTTTTTTCGATTAGCAGCAAGGGATCTTTTATATGCACCATCCCACAGACAGGATAGTACATACCATGGCCGTTGATGCACCAGTCATGGTTCACTGGCTGTGACGAGAAATAGCCCAATGGGCCCACCGCAGGGGATCGATCCTAGACTGACTGCGCATCGAGCGAGTGCGGTACCACTGGGCTACATCCCGCCCCCTCATACTAACTAATACAAATGTCAGTACTAAATTTGACGTTATTATAATTTGGCAAACTTATAACATGAAACAGCTAAAAGAATTTGTATTTATGTGTTTTTTATTTCTGGAATAAATATAATTTCTGTCAGTTGATCACAGAGAATTAGACGGAAATTATTTCCCCTTGATTTGGAAGTAGCTCCCATAGGTGGCGCTTCGGTAAAGTTAATGCTGCACTTGCAGTTTGTAACACGTGTCATTCAGACTAGGAGACCGACATTCATTCATTCATTCATTTCAACTTATTTTTCGTGCTTATATCCAATTAAGGCTCAAGCATGCTGTCCTGGGCACATACCTCAGCTATCATGACAGTTGGTTAGTTGTTAGTGGTTAGAAGAGGGTGTAGTGGTCTTACACCTACCCATTGAGTCGTTAAAACTTACTCTGGGTGGGAGCCAGTACTGAGCTGCAAACCATGTACCTACCAGCCTTATGTCCGATGGCTTAAGGAGACCGACAGGGCAAGTTGAGTTTTTGTTATTTTGTATAAGAATATGTTGAAATATTACTTAACAGACATTGTGTGAAGCAGTACCACTATGTATTATTATGTTATATATATACTCAGTTGGTCAAGCCTAGTGCGTTAACAATAAATGAGTTGATATTTATTATATTATGTGTATGTTTTCAATGGGAGGGCTTTGGAATTAAGGTAAAAACATTTATCTGATTTAATAATATGATGGTTAAAAGAATCAATTGTCATCAATGGGTTTGAGGTTCTCTTGCCTATGTGGTATCAGCAGGTATCCTATCATTTTCTCATTCCAGCCAGTGCATCATGACTTGTATATCAAAGACTGTGGTATGCGCTATCCTGTCTGTGGTATGGTGCATATAAAAAATGCCTTGCTACTAATGGAAAAATGTAGCAGGTTTTCTCTCTAAGACTATATGTAAATATTACCAAATGTTTGACATCCAATAGCGGATGATTAAAAATCAATGTGCTCTAGTGGTGTCCTTAAACAAAACAAACTTTTTAAAACTCTGAGACTATATGTCAGAATGACCAAATGTTTGACATCCAATAGTCGATAATTAATAAATCAATGTGCTCTAGTGGTGTTGTTAAACAAAACAAACTTTTTAAAACTCTGAGACTATATGTCAGAATAACCAAATGTTTGACATCCAATAGTCGATAATTAATAAATCAATGTGCTCTAGTGGTGTTGTTAAACAAAACAAACTTTTTAAAACTCTGAGACTATATGTCAGAATGACCAAATGTTTGACATCCAATAGTCGATAATTAATAAATCAATGTGCTCTAGTGGTGTTGTTAAACAAAACAAACTTTTTAAAACTCTGAGACTATATGTCAGAATGACCAAATGTTTGACATCCAATAGTCGATAATTAATAAATCAATGTGCTCTAGTGGTGTTGTTAAACAAAACAAACTTTTTAATCTCTCAAAATTATATGTCAGAATGACCAAATGTTTGACATCCAATAGTCGATCATTAATAAATCAATGTGCTCTAGTGTTGTTAAAAGAAACAAACTTTAACTTGTTTTAGGTATCCTTTGTTTGTCTCCTGACCAAGAGTTGAAATAATCATATGTTAACCACAAAAGAGTTACACGTAGTCTAAATTTTTTTATGATTTCTGCCTCAACTGAATATTATGCTGTGACACGTACAGTGTTTACTTGTGAGCAATCACTGATGAAAACCACATTTGTAAATAAAATTATAGGACTACTCTCTCTCTCTCTCTCTCTTAATTATGCTGCCTGAAAGGAAATTCCAGACTAGAATTTTTGCCCCCAAGGGAAAGTTAGGCTATTCAGAAATAACATCCGGTGTACAGATCATACTGATGATGCAGATGACATGCGTATAAAAGCCTTGTGAATGCCATTAGTAGACGGTGAAGTCAGATCAGGATTAACCCTTATCCGGCTAACATACAGGCAATTACAAGGGAATTATCGCGTTGGTGCAACAACATTGCAGGACATTGCTTCAACCCTTTTCCGGCTAATGTACGGACAATTACAAGGGAATGATCACGTTGGTGCTACAACATTGCAGGACATTGCTTAACCTTTTTCCAGCTAACATATGGACAATTACAAGGGAATTATTGCGTTGGTGCTACAACATTGCAGGACATTGCTTCAACCCTTTTCCGGCTAACGTACAGACAATTACAATGGAATTATCGCGTTGGTGCTACAACATTGCAGGACATTGCTTCAACCCTTTTCCAGCTAACATATGGACAATTACAAGGGAATTATCACGTTGGTGCTACAACATTGCAGGACATTGCTTAACCCTTTTCCAGCTAACATACGGACAATTACAAGGGAATTATTGCGTTGGTGCTACAACATTGCAGGACATTGCTTAACCCTTTTCCAGCTAACATACGGACAATTACAAGGGAATTATTGCGTTGGTGCTACAACATTGCAGGACATTGCTTCAACCCTTTTCCGGCTAACGTACGGACAATTACAATGGAATTATCGCATTGGTGCTACAACATTGCAGGACATTGCTTCAACCCTTTTCCAGCTAACATACGGACAATTACACAGAAATTATCGCGTTGGTGCTACAACATTGCAGGACATTGCTTAACCCTTTTCCAGCTAACATACGGACAATTACACAGAAATTATCGTGTTGGTGCTACAACAATGCAGGACATTGCTTCAACCCTTTTCCAGCTAACATACGGACAATTACACAGAAATTATCGTGTTGGTGCTACAACATTGCAGGACATTGCTTAACCCTTTTCCAGCTAACATACGGACAATTACACAGAAATTATCGTGTTGGTGCTACAACAATGCAGGACATTGCTTCAACCCTTTTCCAGCTAACATACGGACAATTACACAGAAATTATCGTGTTGGTGCTACAACATTGCAGGACATTGCTTCAACCCTTTTCCAGCTAACATACGGACAATTACACAGAAATTATCATGTTGGTGCTACAACAATGCAGGACATTGCTTAACCCTTTTCCAGCTAACATACGGACAATTACATAGAAATTATCATGTTGGTGCTACAACATTGCAGGACATTGCTTCAACCCTTTTCCAGCTAACATACGGACAATTACACAGAAATTATCATGTTGGTGCTACAACATTGCAGGACACAAAGTTAAAAGTTAAAGTTTGTTTAGTTTAACAACAACACCACTAGAGATGTAAAATATTTGGTAATTTTGACTTAAAGTAAATTTTTCCAGTAGTAGCAAAGGATCTTTTATATGCACCATCCTACAGACAGGATAGCACATACCAATGTCTTTTATATATAATTTGTGATGCACTGGCTGGAATGATGCAGAACATTGTATGACAACACTGTGTACCGGTATATTTATTGGTCTACATGGATGGCAACACTGTGTACCGGTATATTTATTGGTCTACATGGATGGCAACACTGTGTACCGGTATATTTATTGGTCTACATGGATGGCAACACTGTGTACCGGTATATTTATTGGTCTACATGGATGGCAACACTGTGTACCGGTATATTTATTGGTCTACATGGATGGCAACACTGTGTACCGGTATATTTATTGGTCTACATGGATGGCAACACTGTGTACCGGTATATTTATTGGTCTACATGGATGGCAACACTGTGTACCGGTATATTTATTGGTCTACATGGATGGCAACACTGTGTACCGGTATATTTATTGGTCTACATGGATGACAACACTGTGTACCGGTATATTTATTGGTCTACATGGATGACAACACTGTGTACCGGTATATTTATTGGTCTACATGGATGGCAACACTGTGTACCGGTATATTTATTGGTCTACATGGATGGCGTTTTAACCTGGGTTAAAAATATCATGGCTAAAAGCACATTTATGATTCAGGTGGAATTGAAAAAATACTAAATTGTCAAATTCAATGCCTGACAACCAAAGTTTGTTTTGTTTAACGACACCACTAGAGCACATTGATTTATTCATCATCAGCTACTGGATGTCAAACATATGGTCATTTTGACACAATCATAGAGAGGAAACCTGTTACATTTTTCTATTAGTAGTAAGGGATCTTTTATAAGTACAATCCCACAGACAGGATAGCACATACCACAGCCTTTGATATACCAGTCGTGGTGCACAGGCTGGAACAAGAAATAGCCCAATGGGCCTACCGATGGGGATCGATTCTTGACTGCCCGTGCATCAGGTGTGGGCTTTACCACTGGGCTTATCTTTTATCTCTGCCAGTTGGCTCTACATTGTTATCATGGAGACACGCAATCCTGAATGAAACTGTAAACTGTTTTCTCAGTTGATTTATCCTACATACACACATCCTACAGAAATGATTTCCAATAGAGACAAATTAATAAAAGGATAATCAAATATAGAGTTTAGTAGGATATACAAATTGAGAAGATATATATATACAGTCGAACCTGTCTATGGTGGCCACTCGTGGGACATGACAAAAGTGGCCGCCATAGAGAGGTGGCCGCTGTATGCAGGTCATATATAAGTCCGAATTTTTTAAAACAATTACACGTATGTTGCAATAGAACTATTGAGGAGCCATATACATGTGCAAAAACGTAATTAAAAACAAGACAAAAAATTATCATCTATATGAAATTTTATTAAGTGAAAAAGAGAATATTTAACAAACAACAGAATAATGGAGCACTGTTCTGCACATTAAAGTCACTGATTATCCTTTAATGTTCACTTGCTAAAGAAGTCACGTATCTTGCTTTGTTTGCACGTTTGACACGTTGACACGTTGACACGTTTGACACGTTTAATTCCAGTTGTTTTAGGCTAGATACCCTCTTATCAACTGCGTTTAATGACCACCGCCGATGACTAGTACATCGCACCATTAATCCAGATTAAAAACACTTGTTAATTAACGAACACAGCTAAACGACCGACGACCTTTAAAGGACCGCTGTTTATCAAGCCAATTGGTTATATCAACAAAAACATCTTACGTTTTTTTTTACGATTGCCGATATTTCTTTATAACTTGCACTAAAAAACAATTGTGGCAGCGATAGCAGGTTCATTTTCACTTTTTTATGACAAAAGTGTGGCCGCTGGCCGCGTTGAGCAGGTGGTTGCCATATAGAGGTAAAATATATAGTAAAATTCATTGGGGGGATCTCAGGGTGGCCGCCATGGACAGGTGGCCGCCATATGGAGATGGCTGCAAAGGCAGGTTTGACTGTATATATAATTTCATTCTGTGCTATTGTAAGTATTGCTGTTTTATTTCTATTGTGACCAATGGTTTTACTAACTGTACATAAAAACAGAATGGGATGGGACATAGCCCAGTGGTAAAATGCTCGCCTGATGTTCAGTCAGTCTAGGATCGATTCCTGTCAGTGGGCCCATTGGACTTTTTCTTGTTTGCAGCCAGTGCATCATCATGACTGGCATATCAAAGGTCATGGTATGTGCTATCCTGTCTGTAGGATGGTGCATATAAAAGTCCCTTGCTACTAATGGAAAAATGTAGTGGGTTTCCTCTCTAAGACAACATGTCAAAATAACAAAATTACAAAATGTTTGACATCCAATATAGCCAATGATTAATAAATCAATGTGCTCTAGTGATGTTTTGAAAGAAAACAAAAACTTTAACTTCAAAAACAGAACATTTTGGTTATTTCTTTTTCTATTTACATCAAGACAAACAAAAATTATTGAATTTTTTTTATGATGGTTGGAATGGGTATATAGACCCCACCAACTGTGTTACAATGTCTCTAGTTATACTGATTCCACTTTCCTTGTGTAATGTAACCAGGTACAGATAGGTAACCTTTTCTTGTAACTAATACTAATACATCAATGACAAACATGTCTGAGATTGCTGACACTGCAAATGTCGACCGTTAATACAAGACTTGCACTATGTGGAACAACCAGGAACAAGATTTTACCTATTTTATTGATAGCAACTAAATTGTAAAGACAAGAGAGACAGACAAAATATGAGAAAAAAAGGAGATTTTAAAAATTAAATCTGAAGTCAAAATGGACTCTTCTTCATGATGATAATGATAATGATAATAATGTTGTCATTATTTATAAAATGTACTCATTTACTGACAAGAATATTTATTCTTTCCAGAAGTGTTAAGAAATAAACAGTGAAACAAATAAAAAATATTTATATGACACAGTGTGTGGGGGAATTTTGCCATGCTCATATACCACGAAGGTTTCAAGCATGTCTGTCCCAGGTTCCATATCTGGAAGAGACATATGTTTGACACTACATTATTATTCTTAGTCATCCTATATTTTAAAATAAAATATTGCCCAAATAGTGTATAGCACATAACATTTAATAATACATAAAAATAATAAGAAGAATTTTGCATAATTAAATGTCTCGCTTACCATAAACAAATTTGGTGTACTGTGATGAACATCAATATATGTTGTGCAATATTAACCAAGTTTCATTGACCGTATACTTATTGTTTGTGAAAAACTGATGTAAACGTGAAACTTTAATGTTAAACTTTAACACAAAAGTTGAAGCCATAACCACCACCTACAGAAAAGTAATACCTGTATATCGCACCTTTTTATTTTGTTAAGGCGAGACAATAATACTAATTTCATAAAAAACACACAAAAAAACCACCATATTAGACCCCCAGTAAAATACTACATTGTTACCTTTGAAAACGTTTCCAAAAATTATTCATTATAAAAGTATTAATACTACACACTCATCGCGTGAAATCTCTATAACAAGGCCTTTTTAAAAAAATTACATTTAAAATCTAAATTATATTAGACCCCCAGTAAAATATTACATTCTTACCTTTGAAAACGTTTCCAAACATTTTTCATCACTAAAGTATTAAAACTACACACACATTGCATGAAATCTCTATAACAAGGCCTTTAAAAAAAAACCCCCACAAATTCAAAATCTAAATTATATTAGACGCCCCGGTAAAATACTACATTCTTACCTTTGAAAAAGTTTCCAAAAATTATTCATTGCAAAAGTATCAAAACTACTTTTGAACGAAAATTCCTTGAAAGTGATAACACTATCCAAATAAGCCAAATAGCAGTACACAGATTCACAGATACACCGTACTCCTCCCAATTATCAAACTAGATTTCCCGAAACAGCTTACTGGTTGAAAAGACGTCTCCACAATAGCCGTACAAACTTAAGCCATGGAGTGGCAAGGGTACTGTGTGTTGTATATGACAATCAGAGGACTGTGTGCAGGCTCCTGTATCGAGTGAGATCAATATCGTACCAGCATTTATGATGCACTCGAACCGTATGACATGACATGACAAGACAACAATGTTGACAGGAGGAGGATATTACCTCTGCTGGGAAGAAATGGAAAGCCATTTCTGTCGATATGAAATATTTCAATAACTGTCTATGTAATATTTTCATTCAGCAGTTAAATAATGCAGTCAAACTAGACCTTTATAGTGATATGAAATATTTCAACAACTGTCTATGTAATATTTTCATTCAGCAGTTAAATAATGCAGTCAAACTAGACCTTTATAGTGATATGAAATATTTCAACAACTGTCTATGTAATATTTTCATTCAGCAGTTAAATAATGCAGTCAAACTAGACCTTTATAGTGATATGAGATATTTCAACAACTGTCTATGTAATATTTTCATTCAGCAGTTAAATAATGCAGTCAAACTAGACCTTTATAGTGATATGAAATATTTCAACAACTGTCTATGTAATATTTTCATTCAGCAGTTAAATAATGCAGTCAAACTAGACCTTTATAGTGATATGAGATATTTCAACAACTGTCTATGTAATATTTTCATTCAGCAGTTAAATAATGCAGTCAAACTAGACCTTTATAGTGATATGAAATATTTCAACAACTGTCTATGTAATATTTTCATTCAGCAGTTAAATAATGCAGTCAAACTAGACCTTTATAGTGATATGAAATATTTCACAACAACTGTCTATGTAATATTTTCATTCAGCAGTTAAATAATGCAGTCAAACTAGACCTTTATAGTGATATGAAATATTTCAACAACTGTCTATGTAATATTTTCATTCAGCAGTTAAATAATGCAGTCAAACTAGACCTTTATAGTGATATGAAATATTTCAACAACAGTCCGTGTGATACGTTTTAAATGTTGCAGGTAATATGAATGAATGAATGAATAGATGAATGAATGAATGAATGAATGAATGAATGAATGAATGAATTGAATGAATTGAATGAATGAATGAATGAATGAATGAATGCACGATTGCTTGGTTGGGGTCAGTGAGTTGGTTGGTTGGATGATTGGCTGGTTGGATGGTTGGTTGGATGGATGGATGGATGGATGGAGGGATGGATGGATGGATGGATGGAGGGATGGTTTAGGGAGGGATGGATGGAGGGAGGGAGGGATGGAGGGATGGATGGATGGATGGATGGAGGGACGGTTTAGGGAGGGATGGATGGAGGGAGGGATGGATGGAGGGATGGAGGGATGGAGGGATGGAGCGATGGAGGGATGGAGTGATGGAGGGATGGAGGGATGGATGGATGGATGGATGATGTAATGAATAAATGAAGGAATAAGTTAATGAAGGAATTTATTATGTAATAAGGCATTGGTTGGGACAGGGGAAAAAACAATGGATCCACTGAGATTGAAATCAATTTGACAAAACACTGGGGTAAATATTTCAAAATGTTACATAAATATACTGACGTCCAAAAGAAACTTTACAAGGCTTGAAATTGAATTATTAAAAATCAGAAAACGGTACAGTGGGATATGAAAGTATCATGAAGTTCAACATATTTAAGTTGCAATGCACTTCGTGATACATGTACAGTGTTTGTAAGGTGGTTTCTAAATTGGTTCTTTTTGATTAGCAACAATAGTTATCAAATTATTCAGATTTTATGGATGTAAAGTTTCTTTTAGATTTCAGTATAGAAGTCGGTTCATATAATGTTTGACCTACAGTAGGTGGTTTGTTTATGTGAATTATTCTTTACAACTAGATTACATCAAGTCATTTAAAAAACTAAACCTTTTATAGAACAATACACACTACATGCATTTTTGGAATAATTCAATAAAGTTCTGGTGGTCCTTAAGATTGCTATTTTAATTTTCAAAGATAACAATTCATCACGAAATTTGGAATGTTAGATTTTTGACATCACAGGATGCTGTACAGTTATAAAAGATAGAAAGATAATATTTGGTATACAAACAGGACAAAAAATACTTAATTATTTAATTTTAATAACAAAAAATATATATATACAATGCTCGTGTAGCAAACATCTCACTATCGTTTTCTCGTCTTCTAGCCATGGTAAAGGATTATTACATGACAGAAAAAATAATATCACAAATAAATCTGCAAGGGGACAACAATATTAAAAAATGGTGCCTATTTGTTGCGGTATTAGAAGCCAGTGAATAAATATTCTTCTTTTCCGTTTTCTTTTTATTAAGGTTGATTTAATCAACTGGTTTTAATGCATTTATAATAATATATATTTATGCAAATATAGAAGTCGTGGAAATAAGAGATCTGCGGTGAAATAGCCCATGTGTTCAATTACATGTTATACCTCCCTGAATCATCAGCTGTACATGCCTTTACCTTCTTTTTTTCAAATACTTTTTGTATTCAATTACGTGCTGTGTGTATAGTGTATTGTTCTTTTTCTTCTTGTATTTTGTAATTTATGTTTTATAAACTGTACCTTTGCCAATAAATAAAATTTAAAAAAACAACAACAAAAAACCCCAATTCATCACATATTCTATTGGCAGTTCTTTTTTTTTCTCTCTTTTTTTTTTATCCCAATTCCCCCTTTCCTTTCTCTCCTTTGAATTCCATCTCATTTCTACCTGATCTGGCAACTCCTCCTATCTTTCAATTTCTTTCACTGTCCATCTCCACATCCTAGTCCTTGTCTCTCCAACCACAACAGGTGCTTTTCTCTTGTGGCTGTCTGTGCCACACACCTGCCATTCCCCATTAGCTTAGTCTGACCACTTTGGGGAGTGTTCAGTAGTTACTTCTGGCATTGTTAAGAGGCACTTGTAACCACCTACTATGCACCCCTACTACCGGCGGTCATTAGTTAGTACCGTGGGTCAGACCAGCTTTATTAGTGGCAGAGGATGAGGTGGGTGCAGGGAAATACACAGAGACTGCACCCATGGAGGAAGTTGAGACAGGTAGGTGATGATGTGGACAGCTCAGAAGACAGAGTCGGATGAAACTGACAGAAAGGGTTGAAACAGATTGAAATCATGGGAGAAATTGGAAAGTTTTTTTTATATTAAGATAATGAGAATGATAGGCAGAAGGTGATAGATGACACAGATGAATGAATGTGTGAGCCAGCTTTAACGGAATTTGAACCACTGTCATCAGCTTGATTGTCCAGCAGCTTATCCACTTGACCATGGAGTTCACTACTGGCAGTTCACTTCAATTTGAATATGTGTAACCAGTACACAAATAGATTGACGGTTTATATAAAATATTATATGATGAAAACACTGCACATCAGGTAAGTACTGGGATACATTTCACTCATGAATTAATATAAATCCATCTCTACTACATTAGATATATGAGACTGAAAGGTGACTTCTCAAATCAGGTGGCTACTTAATAAACTATAATTCCTCTGCAGAATTAAATATCTCGCCCACCATAAATGTTTTTGATGCACTGTGATAAACATCCATAGGTGCAACTATAAACCAAGTTTCATTGCCTTAGGACTAATATTTTGTGAGAAACTGATCTCAACATGAAACCTTTACATTAAACTTTAGCGCAAAAGTTGATGCCAGTGCTTTTGCCACCACCATTTGGAAAAGTAATGATTATATCTAGATTTTTTACTTCGTAAAGATGAGACAAAAACTCGTCTGTTTTGACATAACATGGCATCACATTTGACAAGAAGATATTTAGCAGTAGCTGGATAATAACAGAAGACTTTTATAATCAATATTAGATATTTCAATAACATATTATATTTACTTAAACTAATTCATTCACCCCAAAAAGGATAAAAATTAAATTATTATTGGAAAGCGGACAAAAAATTCTGAACCGATTCTGTAATCAATATTGTGATGACTCAGTCTTTATAGGATTTTAGTCAACTAATTTTATTATATATACTCTTCAAAAAAAGAAACGCAAAAGGGTACAAATGGGTTATAACTCCGATTTTATGTTTCCTACCAGTTCATGCTTTGTGAATATAAGGTCATTGCATGTCCCAAACACATTCCCACGGTTACATTCGATAAAACGCAACTACTGTACAATAAAGTTCCAAAATGTGAATATTCGCAAAAACGCAGCCACGTGCAAACCATGTCACCACTGCACGTGCGTTGTCTGCACGTGCAACATGAACACCGACAGTATAAAAGTGCAGGGTGTTCGCTTGCCTGGCCTCTGTATCTGGCCGACAGTTGACAATCCAGGACATGCCACGTCTCAGTGAACCGCAGAGAAACAATGCCATCGGCCGACTAGACGCAGGCGAATTCAGAACGGCCGTTGCCAGGGCATTCCATGTGTCCCCAAGCACCATCTCCAGACTGTGGGACCGTTACCAGCAACATGGATCAACACGTGACCTCCCTAGATCCAGTCGACCACGGGTCACTACCCCCGGGCAGGACCGCTACATCCGGGTACGCCACCTTCGGGAACGATTGACTACTGCCACCTCCACAGCCGCAGCAATACCAGGTTTGCGCAGGATATCCGACCAGACCGTACGGAACCGCCTACGTGAGGTAGGAATTCGTGCTAGATGTCCAGTTCGAGGTGTCATCTTAACACCACAACACCGTCGACTCCGACTGCAGTGGTGCCAGATTCATCGACAATGGCCTCAACTGCGATGGAGACAATTGTGGTTCAGTGACGAGTCCCGATTTCTGCTCCGACGTCATGATGGAAGATGTCGCGTGTATAGGCGTCGTGGTGAATGTTATGCGGCAAACTGCATGCAGGAAGTGGACAGATTCGGCGGGGGTAGTGTCATGGTGTGGGCAGCCATCTCACACACTGGCAGAACTGACCTGGTCCACGTGCAGGGCAACCTGAATGCACAGGGCTACATTGACCAGATCCTCCGGCCACACATCGTTCCAGTTATGGCCAACGCCAACGCAGTGTTCCTACATGACAACGCCAGGCCTCACACAGCACGTCTCACAACGGCTTTCCTACAGAACAACAACATTAATGTCCTTCCTTGGCCATCGATATCACCGGATTTGAACCCAATTGAGCATCTATGGGACGAGTTGGACCGACGCCTCCGACAGCGACAACCACAGCCCCAGACCCTGCCCGAGCTGGCAGCAGCCTTGCAGGCCGAGTGGGCCACCATCCCCCGGGACGTCATCCGTACTCTGGTTGCTTCAATGGGCAGGCGGTGCCAGGCAGTTGTCAACACACGCGGAGGCCACACCCGGTATTGACTCCAGATGACCTTGACCTTGGTGGTGTGTCCTATCACTTACTCACAATGGACTAGAGTGAAATGTGAACAATCCTGCAACATTTGGTAATTATCGGACTCACCATTCAATAATTAAATCAATTCTCCAAATGTTACAACAATGTGGTTTTGCGTTTCTTCTTTTGAAGAGTATATGTTGGGATGATTTAACAAAGCTTGTTTTTCTTGATTCTACAAAGCCTGGTTTTCTTAAATGCAGGTGTTTAAGCATTGTAAATATATGTTGTTACACATATGTAAAACAAAAAAAAGGCATTCTAAATTTGGCCAGAATTGTATGTTGCTACATCTTCAGCGGTAGTGTGTTGTCTAATTTGTACTGACCGCAATCACAAATAAATGTAAAATAAATAAAAAAGAAGAAAAAGAAAAAAAGAAGAAAGAATAATGCACTGGCATTTATTATAATGCAACATTAAAATAGTTTTCATATATCCCTTTATGACAGTGTTTTTTCAATGCCACAAAACAATCAATTGACCCTCACATCTTAACATCATTATGGGGTATTTGGGTTTCATATATAATAAAATAATATTACATACTATAATATTTTTAATACAATACATTTGACAGATGGTACAGATTTTAAAATTAATATTTTAAAATTCAAATGTTTTTTCTACATTTGTGAAAAATATAATTTAAGAAAACAAAATACCTGTTGTAATAAAAACAGTTAACAAAAACTGGTTTGAATTAAATTATGGTAAACAATGATGCCACGGCAATCAGACTGAAAAGTTTTCATTTAGAAATGTCATTTGAATAGGATATGTATAAAATACGTAATTACATTATTATATTTTCAATTGTGTAAATACATTTACTCAACAGATTGAGTAACCACATATTAATCATTATTTTGACAAAATACTTGGAGTAAATTGTGGTGAAGAGAGAGAGACTAGAGAGAGCGAGAAGAGCAGAGAGAGAGAGAGAGAGAGAGAGAAGAGAGAGAGAGGGGGGGAGGTGAGAGAGAGAGAGAGGGGAGGAGAGGAGAGGAGGAGGGGAGCAGAGATGAGAGAGAGAGATGAGAGAGAGCGAAGATAGAAGAAGAGAGAGAGAGAGAGGAAGAGAGAAGAGGAGAGGAGAGAGAGAGGGAGGGAGGGATAGTGAGTGCGAGAGAGAGAGAGGGGGGAGGGAGGGAGAGAGAGAGAGAGAGGGGGGAGGGACGGGAGAGAGAAGAGAGAGAGAGAGATATAGAGAGAGGGGAGTGAGGAGAGAGGAGAGAGATAGAGAGAGAGGGGGTTTCAGAGCGAGAGAAGAGAGGAGATAAGAAAAGAGAGGGAGGGGTGGGGGTGAGCTGGTGGGAAGGGGAGGCGGGGAAGGGGTTGGGGGGGGGGAGGGGTGGGTAGGGGGGGAGGGGGGTGGATGGAGGGAGAGAGAGATGTTATTTTATTTATTTAAAAATAGCCTTGCCTAAATGTCTCCCCAAATTTATTATCCCAATATTCTTAATTTTTGTTTTAAAACCAAGTTCATTTTGCCTAGGGCTTATTTTTTTTGGAAAATTGTCTTAACATGAAACCTTTACATTAAACTTTAGCGAAAAGTTGATTCCAGGCTTTTGCCACCCCATTTGGGAAAAGTAAGATTAAATTCTGATTTTTTACTTCTAAAGATGAACAAAAAAACCTTCTGTTTTTGCATAACATGGCATCACTTTGAAAAAGATATTTAGCATTACTGGACAATAACAAAACTTTTATAATCAATTAATATTTCCATAACATATTTATTTTACTTAAACTAATTTATTTACCCCTAAAAATTTAAATTTTTTAAATTCCCAAAAACTACCAGCCAATTTTTAACCACTTCAGGATTTTCCCCAAAAAGTAAAAATTTTTGGGATGATTACAAAAATTTTTCCCGATTTAACAAATTTTTTTCTAT
>NC_054707.1:39674709-39776439 GCF_016097555.1 Gigantopelta aegis | reverse complement strand
CCACCATTGGAAAAGTAAATGATTATATCTAGATTTTTTACTTTGTAAAGATGAGACAAAAACTCGTCTGTTTTGACATAACATGGCATCACATTTGACAAGAAGATATTTAGCAGTAACTGGACAATAACAGAAGACTTTTATAATCAATATTAGATATTTTAATAACAGACACATATTATATTTACTTAAACTAATTCATTCACCCCAAAAAGGATAAAAATTAAATTATTATTGGATAGTGGACAAAAAATTCTGAACCGATTCTGTAACAAATATTGTAATGACTCAGTCTTTATAGGATTTTAGTCAACTAATTTTATTAGATATGTTGGGATGATTTAACAAAGCCTGGTTTTCTTGATTCTACAAAGCCTGGTTTTCTTGATTCTACAAAGCCTGGTTTTCTTGATTCTACAAAGCCTGGTTTTCTTAAATGCAGGTGTTTAAGCATTGTAAATATATGTAGTTACACATATGTAAAACAAAAAAAAGGCATTCTAAATTTGGCCAGAATTGTATGTTGCTACATCTTCAGCGGTAGTGTGTTGTCTAATTTGTACTGACCGCAATCACAAATAAATGTAAAATAAATAAAAAAGAAGAAAAAGAAAAAAAGAAGAAAGAATAATGCACTGGCATTTATTATAATGCAACATTAAAATAGTTTTCATATATCCCTTTATGACAGTGTTTTTTCAATGCCACAAAACAATCAATTGACCCTCACATCTTAACACCATTATGGGGTATTTGGGTTTCATATATAATAAAATAATATTACATACTATAATATTTTTAATACAATACATTTGACAGATGGTACAGATTTTTTAATTAATATTTTAAAATTCAAATGTTTTCTCTACATTTGTGAAAAATATAATTTAAGAAAACAAAATACCTGTTGTAATAAAAACAGTTAACAAAAACTGGTTTGAATTAAATTATGGTAAACAATGATGCCACGGCAATCTGATGCCACGGCAATCAGACTGAAAAGTTTTCATTTAGAAATGTCATTTGAATAGGATATGTATAAAATACGTAATTACATTATTATATTTTCAATTGTGTGAATATATTTACTCAACAGACTGAGTAACCACATATTAATCATTATTTACAAAAATAACTTGGAGTAAATTGTGTGAGAGAGAGAGAGAGAGAGAGAGAGAGAGAGAGAGAGAGAGAGAGACAGAGAGACAGACACAGAGAGAGAGAGAGAGAGAGAGAGAGAGAGAGAGAGAGAGAGAGAGAGAGAGGGAGAGAGAGACAGAGAGAGACAGACAGAGTGAGTGTGAGCTAGATGGAAAGAGATGGAGTAAGAAAGACAGAGAAAGATACAAAGAGAGAGAAAGAGGAAGATACAGAGAGAGAGAGAAAAACCCCAGAGAGATAAGAAGAAAGCACATTTTAAACTATGGCTATTGTGTTACTATATGCAAATAATGAGGATTAAAAACTCTGCAGCTGACATATAGGCTTATTCAAACTGAATAGCAGCAAGAGATAAATATTCAGTTCCCACAGAAAAGAATAGTTTTTGATACACGAGTTATGAGATAGTGGTTTGGACAAAATAAAAACGTGTTGCGTCCACTAAGAACGATTAGTGCTATGACTCATAACACTTTTGCTTACCACTTGGGACACCCAATAGCTAATGTGTATTTTTGTGCTGGGGTGTCGTTAAACATTCATTGATTCATTCATTCATTCATAACACTTTCAAGACGCAAGCACTCTACCAAGCAATCTATGAATGGGATGATCATGCTAAATGAATTCAAACTTTGAAGTGTTTATTTTAAAAATAATAATTGTTTTTTATTAAAACAAATTGGTAACAGAACTCATTCATTGTATTAGAAAACGACAACTAGTAACAAATTGATTTATTAACTGAATTATGTAATATTTCTGTATCAGATGCCAGAACAAACAAGAAATTAATTTAATGTTATATCACAAATAAAATTTATCACTCATGTTTTAACATGAAAAATTATGTCTGTTTCAACTGTATTTTTCTTTACAAAGACATAACAAAGAAAGTATTTTTTGTTCTTTAATATTGACACCACTGCCGCCACATAAGCTACTCTTACTGAAGAAAGGAATGTTTTATGTAACGACACACTGAACACATTTTTAATTACAGTTATATGGCATCGGATATATGGTTAATGACCATACAGATAATGAGAGAGGAAATCTGCTGTTTTATCTTTAATAATGACACCACTGTTGCCACATAAGCTACTCTTTCTGAAGGAAAGAAGAAATGTTTTATTTAATGATGCTCTCGACACATTTATAATTATGCTTATATGGCATTGGACATATGGTTAATGGCCAGATAATGAGAGAAAAAACCCACTGCCATCATACAATGGACTACTTTTTTTCATTAGCAGCAAGGGATCTTTTATATGCAGCATCCCACAGCCTTTGTTACATCAGGTGTGGCGCACTGGCTTGAATAAAACTCTTACTGAAAAGCAACTAGCTATCTTTTATATTCTCACAAAAAAATAAAATACATACCATATAGCCTTTGATTTACCATACAGTTATGGAACACTTGTTCAAATAGGAAAAAACCAACATTGGGTCCAAAAACCGGTATCGATCCTGTGATCTTTCACACCTCAGGCAATTGGTCTGGGCTCAGTGTTACAAAGTGATCTTAGTGCTAAAATCATCTTAAGTGCCTAACTGCTTTATGCACTAAAGGTAATTTTAATGCTAAGATCGCTTCATAATTGGCGCCCTGAAGCTCGACAAATACTGATATTTAAAAAAAATACTCATATGGATCCTCTACAAGTGGGATTTTTTTTCTCGTTTTTCAATGCCCCAAGATCTCGTGGATTCCTTAAAATGTGGCACAGATGTAATGATATCATTATACACAAATTTGAACTTCTTGTTATGGTTCCAGTGGAATTTATAATAATTATAGCATTCAGTTTCTTTCCTTCCAACAAGGCAGCTAACACACAAAAGTCTAAAATAGATGTGTATGAATGGCGATAAATTGGAATCTCAGTTTCCCTATTATTTTCCTCTGAAATAATCCGATTTCCACCAATTTTGAACACAACTTGCAATTTTGCTAATTTGTGAGGCAAAAATAGATTGCAATACGATTCCTACAGACAATTTGGTCAATGGTGTCAAACGAAGTAGGTGCAGCATATTGTAACCTACTAAATATTTTTATTACACACCTATTGGTGAGAACATCATTTGTTATTTTTGATAACAATTTAAAGACATACTACTGGCTGCTCCTAGATGATATCCAGGTCATGATATACCAACAACGATATCCACTGCCATACAGTGCAATGCAATGAAAGAAAAAAACACAATTGAAAGGAAATAGCCCAATGGGCACACCAACAGGGATCGATCCCAGACCGACCGCGCATCAAGCGAATGCTTTACCACTGGGCTATGTCCCGCCCCATAACCACAACTGAAACTGACTGCTCTGTGTTGCATAAGTTAATCAAAAACTGATTGCTCTGTGTTGTATAAGTTAATCAAAAACTGATTGCTCTGTGTTGTATAAGTTAATCAAAAACTGATTGCTCTGTGTTGTATAAGTTAATCAAAACTGATTGCTCTTGTGTTGTAAGTAATCAAAAATATAAGTTGCATAATTAATCAAAAACTGATTGCTCTGTGTTGCATAAGTTAATCAAAAACTGATTGCTCTGTGTTGCATAAGTTAATCAAAAACTGATTGCTCTGTGTTGCACAAGTTAATCAAAAACTGATTGCTCTGTGTTGTGTAAGTTAATCAAAAACTGATTGCTCTGTGTTGTGTAAGTTAATCAAAAACTGATTGCTCTGTGTTGTATAAGTTAATCAAAAACTGATTTCTCTGTGTTGTATAAGTTAATCAAAAACTGACTGCTCTGTGTTGTATAAGTTAATCAAAAACTGATTTCTCTGTGACGCATAAATTAACTGCAAGCACTACTAGGAACGTAAATAGGTTTTAGTTGGAAATGACATTTAAGTTTATTTTAAACTTGGTTTTTTTTAGGATATGTAAGAAATAGAATACTATATCCGTGTCCGTGTCAGACACCATTTATCTTACAACTGATTTAAAAATGTATCCAACTGACTTTTGCTCGTTAGGTATATTTTAGAACAAGTCGTTGTGATATAACCACTCATGTTGTATTCTCTGTTTGTCACATATTTACATCCACTGACTGACCTCAGTGACAACAATGGGCAGGTACTGATGTCTCTTAAGGTGTTCACTTATAATGAAGATGAAGAAGTTTGTTTTGTTTAGAGTACATTGATATATTAATAATCGGCTATTGGATGTCAAACATTTGGTAATTCTGACTCGTAGTCATCAGAGAAAACCCGCTACATTTTTTCTAACCAGAAAGGGATCTTTTATATGCACTTTTCCACAGACAGGAAAGCACATACCACGGCCTATGTCCAGTTGTGGTACACTGGTTGGATCGAGGAAAAGCCCAATCAGCTGAATGGATCCACCAAGGTGGTTCGATCCTGTGACGCAAGCACCTTAAGCGAGCACTCAACCGACTGAGCTAAATCCCGCCCCTCACTTATAATGAATGCTGTCAAAATAAGAAAAATAAGTGGACCTCAATCATAGCCAGAAAAGAGGCAATAAAAAATAAAAAAAGATTCTTCTAGGCCAAGAGAGCTCCACTATTTAATTTACAATTTTGTCACTAGTTCAATAATTTGTAAAGACAAATTAAAATGTCTATGTGTTAAGTTTCAGAATTATAGTATACAACCGTGTCCGGTGTATCGGCGTGTCCGGTGATTCGGCACACTTGGTATTTTGCTTAAGTATGCTGAGGAAGTTGTCGTGTTGTCGGAGTTTTTAACGAATTAAAGTTCAATTCCTTTTTCAATGGTTAATCAAGTATTAACATATTTATTGTTAAGGGTGCAATTTTTTTTTTTTTTTTTTGAATTATCAATAATTATATAATAATTTCAA
The DNA here is from genome assembly GCF_016097555.1 of Gigantopelta aegis. Taxonomy (NCBI): domain Eukaryota; kingdom Metazoa; phylum Mollusca; class Gastropoda; order Neomphalida; family Peltospiridae; genus Gigantopelta; species Gigantopelta aegis. Next base: position 39,771,419 of record NC_054707.1, on the reverse strand, counting down.
AATAAATCATTCACCTGTTTTTGTGTTTATAAACGCGAAGTAGGTCAGCCTTATTGATATTAAGAATGTTAAAACCAGTCTAAAAACACCTTTCCCGCATTTTAAATATTATAGTAAAGAGTATAAATGTAATTATTTTTGTTCGGTTATTTTTTATTTAAACCGAAAAAGAAAACACAGACAAATGCAAAGAAAACAAATATTTTACACCTTAATTGACAGTCATCCCAGTTCACAATTGTCACATTATTATAAAAAATAAAAGCGAAATAAGATCCACGTGTGTGCATAATCTACCAGAGAAAAATAAAATCCATGTAGGCATCTTAGCCATGCATGACAATGAACATGTCTGCATCTGTAGTACTGTGCCACGATTCCGAAACTGATCATGAGATGGGTCATATGTGATCGTTCATTTTCATAGTAATATTTTTAACAAGACAAAACAAAAAAGTACTAAAATAATTCTGGGATAATTATAGTGTAGCGTTTATGGGCTAAAAGTGAGGTCATGGGCAGTTTATAAATAGCGGGGTCTACGATCCACATCTACTGCGCCGAATCACCGGACATGCAAATCGTTTTGGATACAAGGGGGTGCCTATATTTATGCACCATTTTAAAATGTTTATTTACTACAGACATAAAACATTTTGTAGTGTATTTCAGATTATGCACTTCTTCATTGGTGAGAAACTCATTTTATTCAATATTTCACAATGTTCACATAGAAAATGGTCCTTGAAAGCTTAGGTGCGCCGATACACTGGACAGCACTGTAATGGGTATTATTCATGTGTGTATAATTTTCAAATTTTTGGCATTTTTAATTTAACCACAAAATTCACAATTATGTGAATAAATACTAGCAAAATCCATTTAAGAAAAAGACCCCCCCCCTCCCAAAAAAACACCCCCCCCAAAATCCCTAAACAAGACCAGGGCATAAACATTTAATCACAATACTTGTAGTTGCACTACCAATATAAGAAAATATTAAGCATGGCATATTTAGTTTGTGAAGACAGCTTTTACACGGAATTATTGTACAGAGTATCATAACTATCCAATCAAAACTCAAAGAAACTTTTAAATTTACAATAAATTTTTATTTAAATTCTTTTTAATTTAAAGAAAATTTTAAAATTTAAAACTTCCAAAATATTTCAAATTAATTTGTCTTTTTCTAACACTAGATCATATGACAAATAACTTATTTTTGTCACCTAAAAACCAAACTGAAAAATATACTTTCGCATCAGTAAACAAATATTGCTTTGTTTTGCTTTTAAAAACATTAATATATAATATATGCAGCATGCAAAACTATGGCTAATGTGTTTATTCTTGTGATTAAAAAAACAAAAAACAACAGAAAAAACCTCCCATATTTTTCACATGAGCTAATATAATTTTTTTTATCAATGGACAATTTATCTTTTTTTTTTGTGTACTCAGTTGCCATAATTTTTTTTTTTAAAATCACCTTCAAGTAAATTACCCATTCATCAAAGGAAAGACAAATATCTGTCAACATGCAAAAAAACAGAAACTGTTGAGATTAAATTGATATATTGTATCAAAGCATCCCTCTACAGGAACTAACTCATGCAGTGACAGCACATTATATCCACTTTATCACACAAGGGGTCAAATCCTGTCATTTAATGTTTAAAAATTATATCTAAAGGAAAGGAATATTTGTTATAAAATATATGTATGACTATTTTGACACTTGGTTGAGAGAGAGAGAGAGAGAGAGAGAGAGAGAGAGAGAGAGAGAGAGAGAGAGAGAGAGAGAGAGAGAGAGAGAGAGAGAGAGAGAGAGAGAGGGAGAGGGAGAGAGAGGGAGAGGGAGAGAGAGAGAGAGAGAGAGAGAGAGAGAGAGAGAGAGAGAGGGGAGAGGAGAGGGAGAGGAGAGAGAGAGAGAGAGAGAGAGAGAGAGAGAGAGAGGGAGAGAGAGGGAGAGGAGAGGGAGAGAGAGAGAAAAGAGAACGAGAGAGACGGAGGGAGATAGAGAGAGACAGAGAAGAGAGAGAGAGTACAAAAAAGAGAGGGAGAAAGAGAAAAGAGGGAGAGAGAGAAACAGAGAGAGACAGATACAGAGAGAGAGAGAGAGAGAGAGAGAGAGAGAGAGAGAGAGAGAGAGAGAGAGAGAGAGAGAGAGAGAGATTTGTCATATCGTGACATTTGATAACTGTGCAATGATTTATTGTTTAACGTGCACATTCAGAGCAAGCTATTGTTGCGCATGCCTGTCCTGGGCACAGGTGCCAGCCTCGGCCGGCTCCTCCGTCCAAGACAGGAAAGGTAGGGGTGGGTACCATACCAGTCATATCAGGACCTTTTATACCAACAGCGATGACTGGACTACACCCTAGTCTGATTTTCTCTTGTTCAGATGAATTCGACTTCTCAAGTTTTATATTTCTGAACAGTGCTATACATCTACTATACAGTGGCGTAGTGAGGGGGGCCATGGGGGCAATGTCATCCTCCCAATCAAACTTAAAAAAAAAAAATTCTGTATTAAATTTTATAAAATCATACATACATACATACATACATAGTGTAGGTTGCCCCCACCCAATAGTGGTTTGGCTCCCCCCAATATAAAATTCTGGCTTTGCCAGTGCTTCTATATCTACTGACAGGATGCAACCCATCTGGTTTGTAACAGTATGCACATTGACGACCTTGGACACATAGATCGGATGTTTATCATTTAGGCCTTCATTCAAAACTTTAGATCAAAATTCTTTTTTCCCCCTACTTTGTTAAAATAGCCTGATCCTCTCTTCTTTCTATTATTTATTTTTGGACTGTCCTTCAAATTACTTCAAAATGCTCCAAATTACATACATTTTCAACCAAGCATGCAGTTAATTCTTTTTGGAGGGTCAGTTAATATTTTATTCAGGTTTTCTTTTCACTAAGTTCAAGATTTATTCCAAATTATTCATAGCCCGCCATAAACAAAACCCCTCCCACTCTCATTTTGGGCACAAACTCTAGTTATTTCATTGTTTGTACCCACACCGAGTGCGTTTGAAACTTAATTGGATGAAAGCACATTAAACCTGTTGGTTGATAGATTGATGACCTTTAATAACAGCAGGTATATACTAATGGCCATGTTATCGTGACGTTTGATACTTGTTTATGTCACTTACATCGACATTCTTTGTTAACTTAATATATCTACCAGTCATATAGTATACACATGTACACAGTTATGTGGTGTACACTAGAGGTTGAAACCAGTACTGGATACCAAGAAAACAAAAATGGAACTACCCAGTATGGTTTTCTGCCAAAATATGCCATGTGACAGCCTTGTTTTTGCTGGTAGATAAACCATACATCATTAAACATGTTGTGCATTGATACACTGATGCTGATCTCATCTTTTCATTAAAAAATGTTAACATTATCGGCAATGGCAACTGATTAGATCCAGCAAAATCTATACCACATGCCAGCTGTTTGATTTATGTAGATTCCCACAGGTACATACATACTACAGAATTTAATATATAAAAAAAGATAACTTATGCATAAAACGAAATAATACATGTAAAACTACTTACTATAAGATATATATTATACTTACATATGGACCATAATGCATCTTCAAGCCTTGTACAGCTACAGGATCTATCAGTTCAACTGCTTAATTATATTCTTAGTACAATCACATCCTCAGAACACCTTCAGAAAAAATCCTTCTAACATTGCAATTATGTTTGGCACTGACCATATGTTACAGCAAATAAATTTCCACGTGTAGAAAGCTTTAATCGTTTTATGCCAGCCATAAAGTGCAATTAACCAACTTCATAACCAAGGCTTCAAGACTCGAGAACATGGTAAATTTTTAGTGTTGTAATTTTTTTTTTCCCACTGACGATGACAATTCTGGTAGCTCAACATGGAATATTCCTCATCAACAATCAATACATTTCCAGAGAAAGTACAAAATATATGGCTAAGATGTCCATGGAAATCCTTCCTGAATACAAAATGATGGACCACACTCTCGAGTTTTTAATGACATTTAGAACACAAGAAGTGTGAGACTAAACTGCTTAATAATCAGATTTATAGATACTCAAGATATTTCACTATGGTGTGTATGAATAGTGTCCATATTTTTTCTACGGTGTTGCACAAACTTAATGCTGAAAAAAAAACATGAATAGCTTGGATAATCAAGAAATTCGCTGGATAGAAAATTTGACCATCAAAACTGTCACAGTTAATCCAATAAAAATATTGATTTTAAATTCTTAAGCACATTTCATAAAATCAAAATAATGATTTTAATTTAATAGCATCCAATCAAAAATGGTGGAGTTTTAAATTCATGAAAGCATTTTACTGAATCAAAATATTGATTTTAAATTCAGAAAAGCATTTATAAAAAAAAGAAGGGTTTTTTTTCCTGTAACTGCAATGATATTGCAGGAGTGCGGATTGAAAAGATTAATACGGAGTATCACAGAGCACACTTTGACTCCCCGAATCTCAGAACAAATGTGAGGTGAACTCCAAACATTGAATTCCCAGCTGACAAAATAAAGCTGCAACACTTTGTATTCTTCGCAAGGCACTGATGCTATGGAGGTATGGTGAAAACGTGGGTAACAAATGGCCAAAATGCATGTGAGAAATGACGAAGATGTCCGTATGCGTATAACTCACACACAGACACACACAGATCACATGCACTGTTTGGGAAGATGGCCTGAAGCTAAATCAAGTGGAAAATGAAGCATTTGGCCATGAATGTTAATGAATGAATACAAATCAAAGTCAGAGCGGGTCTTTTCAGAACTATAAATCAATTTTATAAATATCGAGTCAAACCGACACCATTACGGATCAATATATTTACTCCTTGGCATAATGATCAATATAGATTCTTTTATTTGTTTATACACTGCGGGATATATGCAGAGTTGGTGTGGAACAGTGCCCTGCCTGAGGTGTGATGGGTTACAGGGTTAAATCCCCATAGTGGATCTAGTGAGTTATTAAACTTTCCAGCCCAGTGGAGGGGTTCAGGAGGTTCAAATCTTCCATACCTTTTGAGACAAGATGCCCCTTTTGAAAAAGAAGTTAAATTTCAACATTCTGTAATTTTAGAACATGTTTGTGTAATAGCTAGTCCTATAATCCCCAAATCCTAATGATTTTAAATTGCTACAAACTTTGAGGAAAAGAAAGGAATATTTACTTAGTAAGATTTTAGAACTAAGATATGGTTATTTCAAAACTTGGTCCATAAGTTACTCCTTCTGCATATATATATATATATATTATACATAAACATATGTGTGTGTGTGTGTGTGTGTGTGTGTCTATATATTTTGCCAATGGACTAATTATTCAGCTTTTGCATGGTGCTAGATAAATCTGTAATATACACACACACATATTCACACATGCCATTCACCAATTACATACTGCAATATTTGGCCTTTTTATACCCCCTCTCTGCATGTAATGTTTTATAACATCAAGACTACTCCCACCTCTAAAATTAAGTAATACTTTTCTCTCTGTCTCTCTTTCTCTGTCTGTCTGTCTCTTTCTCTCCTTCTCTCTTTCACACACAAACACACATCATTGACCTAGCCAGGATTTCAAATTAGGGGGCCACCCATATTGGAATCGGTGCAACCACACTGTCTATGAGTTGTGTTATGAGGTAATAAAAAAAAAATATAAAAAGTGATTGGATATACAATGTATTTTCTTCATCCACTGGGTTTAATGGTAAAATAATCCTTTTAAGTTCAGTCTCCATCAACAAAAACAGAAAATTAAATTAAGAAATTCTTTGAAGATAACAGTGATGTGTTTTCAACAGCACGGATTAAAGATGAAAAGTGTGAAAACTAACTTAGCCATTATAAAGGTTATATACAGCTTTCCCATTTAGTGTTCATTATTCTGTCATTATCCAATCTCCCAAGGAATTTATCTTAATATATTCTTGTGTGTCAATCGACAAACAATCTGTAACAGATATACACAGAGAAGCTAAGTAAAAATCAATGCCAAAACCAATTATCTTCAACTATATACACCTGGGATAAAACATTAATCATCATATGCAAAGGTGGAAAGAATGCTTTCCATAAAGCTTTTACGATGTTTGAACATAAAAAGAAACAGACAAACATCACATTTTATTAGCCATTGTAACATATTTTTTGCTATATTTTAAAGCCACTGACATTAGTTATTAGCCATTGTAAAATATGCTCGGCTATTACAACTTTTTTACTGTTAATTTACACATCACTTACAACGTGTTTCTGATTGTCCAGGAGTTTGTAGTAACACAAAACTGATTCTATGAGACAAGTTCAGAGAAACAAGCATTCGGAGAGTACTGATACAGCAATATATGTCCCCTACCGGGACCAACAAGTTTTTGTATCTCCTAAGTTCAAGGGCCATAACTCTGTCAAAAATGGGTAAATCGCCATGAAAGTCATACTTGATCTGTAACAGAATTTCAGCTCAGTACATTGCGGTATTGCGATAAAAAAAGTCAAGAAAACAAATATTTGTATCTCCTAAGTTCAAGGGCCATAACTCTTGTCAAAAATGTATAAATCATCATGAATGTCAAACATGATCTGAAACAGTACATAATAAAGCCATATACGAAATTTCAGCTCAATATATTGAGGCATTGCTGAAAAAAGGTCTGGACAACTATATGTGGGATAGACGCACAGACAAATAGACAAAAGGACACAGACGAAACCTATACTCCTCTCCAGTTGGTAAATACCTTGGGAACTAAGCTTTCAAATACAAATGTCTTGTATCTTTATACATCTTTGGAATAATACATCAGCTTTCATTGCATATCAAATTAATGTCCATAAAGGAGTATTGTTGAAAAAAATAGGCGTTCTTTGTTGGAAAGATGCCTATCAAAAGTTCCTATATCAATATATACACACATATAAAAAATTGCGAAAAAAAATGAATTACCAGAATCAATAAAGAAAATTCTGATTATTTCTACTTTATGGAGATGTGCACATGACCATCTTTACAAAAGATATTGTCTCCCCAAAAGTGGATGTGATACTGACCATAATCTTTGACCTGCTGTGACCAGGTCACTGGGATGTGATCGGGTCTGACAGTGTCTGACAGATGTTTGAGAAAGTCACTAGCCCTCACAGAAACTTTGGCTAGTGTCCTATGTATTATAGTAATTCCGTTGATATTCTTTACTAGCCCTTACCAAAACCGCACTAGCCATGTTTACTAGTTCAGTCAATCAGTAGAAAGGTGCCATGCTAGAAAAACCGTCTATAGTAGGGTCTCCATGAGTACTCGAGTACTCAGGCATGGACCGAGTCTAGCAAGACTCGAGTCTCTTCACAGGACTCGAGTACCCATACATTTTGCCATATACATGCATATTGCCGCCATTTAGCCAATATTATAGGTCTATGAGACATGGAGAGAAAACAAAAGTTGAATGTATGGAACGCAATACAATGGCATGATTTGGCATCCATGTTCAGCGCTAGAATTAAGATGCATAGTGCTATTTTACTTTATTCCTTAGTCTCATTATCATCCAGTGTAAGTGTCAGGTACTCGGGTTCGGGTCGAGTCTGACCGTGGAGTACTCAAGTCCAATATTTGTGACTCATGGAGGCCCTACCATCTAGCACATATCCCCTAGATGGTGACATGTCCTTTTCATTGGTTATTTGATCTCCTCATTGAGGAGGTAGACAGCTGTTGCTACCTGTTCATTACGTCATTCTATAATTAACAGTAGTACTTGATGTCATGTAATATGTAACGCTGCATGCATTGCTTTTAGTAGTGATGGGAATCGGTTGCAATTTCATCATCGATCATCGGTTGTAATCGGTTAGCACTAATCGATCGACTTTTTCAATTATACAATTGGTTAGAATATATAGGAACTTGGGGAGGATTGGTCAAATTCAGAACTATGCACCTATTTTAAAAATATATACATGTATATTTTATCATCTAAAATATCTGAATTACTTAGTAATTTTTACGTTTAAATGTTTTTGCATTTCCCAAACAGATTTTGTTACCGTTTTGTAGAATATTTTGGGGAACAATATAGCAAAGACATAAATGTAGAGTTCAAATAGCATAATAGATTCATTTCTTTAATATAGGTATAGCTTGCTCCAAGGATTGATTTTCTTGAAACGAGTGTCGGGAAAAAAAACATCAACAAAAGGACGCATGCCAAACACTATCACTCTGAACATAGTCATCTACATATGCATGTGTCTGATTATAAACAGTCTCAAGGTGGAATCTAACTCAGGTGGGGCAGGACGCACGCCAGAAACTATCACTCTGAACATAGTCATCTACATATGCATGTGTCTGATTATAAACAGTCTCAAGGTGGAATCTAACTCAGGTGGGGCAGGACGCACGCCAGAAACTATCACTCTGAACATAGTCATCTACATATGCATGTGTCTGATTATAAACAGTCTCAAGGTGGAATCTAACTCAGGTGGGGCAGGACGCACGCCAGAAACTATCACTCTGAACATAGTCATCTACATATGCATGTGTCTGATTATAAACAGTCTCAAGGTGGAATCTAACTCAGGTGGGGCAGGACGCACGCCAGAAACTATCACTCTGAACATAGTCATCTACATATGCATGTGTCTGATTATAAACAGTCTCAAGGTGGAATCTAACTCAGGTGGGGCAGGACGCACGCCAGAAACTATCACTCTGAACATAGTCATCTACATATGCATGTGTCTGATTATAAACAGTCTCAAGGTGGAATCTAACTCAGGTGGGGCAGGACGCACGCCAGAAACTATCACTCTGAACATAGTCATCTACATATACATGTGTCTGATTATAAACAGTCTCAAGGTGGAATCTAACTCAGGTGGGGCAGGACGCACGCCAGAAACTATCACTCTGAACATAGTCATCTACATATGCATGTGTCTGATTATAAACAGTCTCAAGGTGGAATCTAACTCAGGTGGGGCAGGACGCACGCCAGAAACTATCACTCTGAACATAGTCATCTACATATGCATGTGTCTGATTATAAACAGTCTCAAGGTGGAATCTAACTCAGGTGGGGCAGGACGCACGCCAGAAACTATCACTCTGAACATAGTCATCTACATATGCATGTGTCTGATTATAAACAGTCTCAAGGTGGAATCTAACTCAGGTGGGGCAGGACGCACGCCAGAAACTATCACTCTGAAAATAGTCATCTACATATGCATGTGTCTGATTATAAACAGTCTCAAGGTGGAATCTAACTCAGGTGGGGCAGGACGCACGCCAGAAACTATCACTCTGAACATAGTCATCTACATATGCATGTGTCTGATTATAAACAGTCTCAAGGTGGAATCTAACTCAGGTGGGGCAGGACGCACGCCAGAAACTATCACTCTGAACATAGTCATCTACATATGCATGTGTCTGATTATAAACAGTCTCAAGGTGGAATCTAACTCAGGTGGGGCAGGACGCACGCCAGAAACTATCACTCTGAACATAGTCATCTACATATGCATGTGTCTGATTATAAACAGTCTCAAGGTGGAATCTAACTCAGGTGGGGCAGGACGCACGCCAGAAACTATCACTCTGAACATAGTCATCTACATATGCATGTGTCTGATTATAAACAGTCTCAAGGTGGAATCTAACTCAGGTGGGGCAGGACGCACGCCAGAAACTATCACTCTGAACATAGTCATCTACATATGCATGTGTCTGATTATAAACAGTCTCAAGGTGGAATCTAACTCAGGTGGGGCAGGACGCACGCCAGAAACTATCACTCTGAACATAGTCATCTACATATGCATGTGTCTGATTATAAACAGTGTCAAGGTGGAATCTAACTCAGGTGGAGCAGGACGCACGCCACAAACTATCACTCTGAACATAGTCATCTACATATGCATGTGTCTGATTATAAACAGTCTCAAGGTGGAATCTAACTCAGGTGGGACGGGATGTAGCCCAGTGGTAAAGCGTTCGCTTGATGCGCGGTCGGTCTGGGATTGATTCCCATAGTCATCTACATGTGCATGTGTCTGATTATAAACAGTCTCGAGGTGGAATCTAACTCAGGTGGGACGGGATGTAGCCCAGTGGTAAAGTGTTTGCTTGATGTGCGGTCAGTCTGGGATTGATTCCCATAGATGGGCCCATTGGGCTATTTCTCACTCCAACCAATGCACCACAACTGGTATATCAAAGGCTGTGGTATGTGTTATCGTGTCTGTGGGATGACACATATAAAAGATCCCTTGCTGCTAATCGAAAAGAGTAGCCCATGAAGTGACGACAGCAGGTTTCCTCTCACAATATCTGTGTGATCCTTAACCATAAAGTCCGACGCCTTATAACCGTAAATAAAATGTGTTGAGTGTGTCGTTAAATAAAACATTTCCTTCCGAACTCAGTTGGTAGAGTGATCACCTCAGTGGACCTATTTTATGATTGGGACTTTTCACATACTAAACCAGTGCACCGCGACTGGTATTTCAAAGGTCATGGTATGTGCTGTTCTGTCTGTGGCAAAATGCATATAAAATAACCCTTGCTGCTAATGAAAAAATACAGTGGGTTTCCTCTGAGACTAAGAGAATTTTTTTTTTTTTAATATTTGACATCCAATAGTCAATGATTAATAAATCAATGTACCCTATAGTGGCGTGATTAAACAAAAGAATTAAAAAACCAAAACAGTCTCCTAATTTGAAAAGTAATTATGAACACTACAGTATGTAATGTAACTATCTATTGACAGTATTTTTTAGTTTTTGTGTTTTTATTTTTTTTAAGAGGGATTGCATTTTTTTTGTATGTGTGTGTGTGTGGGGGGGGGGAGGGTTGTTGGGGGGTTATGTTACAAAATGACCAGAACTTTAATACAGTGAATTAAATTTATGTTTAAAGTTGGGTTTTCTTCTTCTTCTTTTGATTTTTTTTTTTTAATATATATAAAATTTAAAACTATATATCTGCAATATTTATAATCACATGGACTTTGTCTTCTCTTGTACAAGGACAATTTTTATAGAAATAATAATAAACTAAAACAAATTTGATTTCACATTTCACAATTTTTATTGAAATAAAAAAAGATTTTTTTATTTTTATTTCACATGATCTGTCAACAACAAATGAAAGAAATGGCTGTTTAATGACAACCGACTGTGTTGGGTTTTTTTTCAATCACCGAAGTATTCAAATTTCAAGCAATAAATCTAAAAGGGATTGTAGTTGCTAGACAGTAATTGAATCCTGAATGTAATTCGCTGGCAGTCAGCTAGCCACTTGTGTGTATGTATTGTCGTTCAACAGAGTCGTTATCTGTTTCTATGAGCAATAAAACAAGTATTGCCTTACGTAAATGTCAATAAAATATCATTTTACACCCCCCCACCCACCCCCCATTATGCTGGAGTGTTGATAATTCACTTGCTGTTATTATATAACACTACTGAAATTATAGACAATGCTATCTAATGGAACCATATATTTATATATACTAGTATCATTATAGTGATGATGATGATAATGATGATGATATTGGTGATATAATTTATTTTAGATGTTATGTTTAATTAAAGTTGTGAGTACAAACTTCAGTTTTCTGTGCAAAACAGCCTTATTAGGCTGACCATTAACAACGTAGTTAAACAATGACTTTTGATAAACATGCATACAAACATGCTGCCACAATTAATATATATCTTCAATTTTGGCTTTTCACACAAATATTTTTATTCATATAGTCAATGCATCCATACTGTAAGTAAATAATTTTTTTGTTCTGTGTGTTAAAATGTTTATATCATTACTAAAATGTATACTCAATGTATACTAATGTATACTCATTACTAAAATGTATATACTCAACAACAAAAGAGAATGAATATTTTAATACATATATTTTTGCATGACAAAATTAATTTGGTAAATAGACGGTCAAAATGGGTCAATAATGTCCACAGACAGATAATTTTAATAGACACAAAAGCTAGTGGGATTCAGACTGAATTGTTTTAATAAATTAAAAAAATAAATACAGAAATGTTTTTATTTAACGACAAACTCAACACATTTTATTTATGGTTATATGGCGTCAAACATATGGTTAAGGACCACACAGATAAAAAGAGAGGAAACCCCCTGTCCTCACTTCGTGGGCTACTCTTTTTGATTAGCAGCAAGGGATCTTTTATATGCACCATCCCACAGACAGGGTAGTACATACAATGGCCTTTGATATACCAGTCGTGGTGCACTAGCTGGAACGAGAAATAGCACAATGGGTCCACTGATGGGGATCAATCCCAAACCGACCGCGCAACGAGCAAGCGCTGTACCACTGCACTACGTTCCACCCCTTTAATATTCGCGTTTCTTTAGTTGTTCAGTTTACATCATTGTAAACAAAACTATTAGTAAATGTTTGTGTGATATTTTCAATACTAGAGTTGCTTTTTTTTTTGCTTTTTTTTTTTAATCAATCCTAGAGGTAGTAGGCCACAAGTAAACATAAACAAACATCAGAATAAAACTTTCATTAATAATTTTACCAGTCATAGCATGAGTCCATATAAAATATTTAGTTAAAGACGCTGTTTTATTACAAACAGAATATCGATGCATGCATGTGGATGTTTCATTTTATGTTCAGGACAACAGCTTAAACAGAATATCGATGCATGCATGTGGATGTTTCATTTTATGTTCATGACAATGGCTTGGTTATTTATATGTTTGCAAAGTTGGCTTGATTCAAGTGGAAGTGGTATCGTAAAACGTGGATCAAAGCGAAAATGAGAATTGGATGAAAATGATTGTACAGCTAAAAAACAAGTTTTCCAAAGATTTATAGTCACTGAACACCTAATTACTAAACTGTTTGCTGGCGGAGGCAGGACGTAGCCTAGTAGTATAGCACACGCCTGAGTCGCGGTTGGTCTGGGATCGATCCCCGTCTATGAGCCCATTGGGCGATTTCTCATTCCAGCCAGTGCACCACGACTGGTACACCAAAGGCCGTGGTATGTGCTATCCTGTCTGTGGGATGGTGCATATAAAAGATCCCTTGCTACTAATGGAATAATGTAGCGGGTTTCCTCTCTATGACTGTGTCAAAATAACCATATGTTTGACATCTAATAGCCAATGATTAATAAATCAATGTGCTCTAGTGGTGTTGTTAAACAAAACAAATTTTTGTTTGTTTGCTGACAACATGTACAAAGATCTATATTGTGTGTTTAAATAAATATTTGACGTTTTCAACACATTTGGCTTATTGTCTCATTTCTCCTTCACCATGCAAATCTCATTTCTCCCTAAAGTTCCTCATGTCTCCCTAAAATTCCTCACTTCTCCCTAAAGTTCCTCACTTCTCCCTAAAGTTCCTCACTTCTCCCTAAAGTTACTCACTTCTCCCTAAAGTTCCTCACTTCTCCCTAAAGTTCCTCACATCTCCCTAAAATTCCTCACTTCTCCCTAAAGTTACTCACTTCTCCCTAAAGTTACTCACTTCTCCTTAAAGTTACTAATATAGTCTTATTTTAAAAGCCTGCTACATTTTTTCATTAGTAGCAAGGGATCTTTGATATGCACCATCCCACAGACAGGATAGCACATACCACAGCCTTTGATATACCAGTTGGTGTGCACTGTCTAAAACGAGAAATAACCCAATAGGCCTACTGACGGGGATCGATCCTAGACCGACCGCGCATCAGGCGAGCACTCTACCTCTGGACTACAGCCCGTCCATATACGGCTGTTTTATTTTTCATTTATATATAATATAGGTTAACGTGAAAAATCACTTTCCTTATGAAAGATATTTCTACTATATCTCCTGTAAGCGCTTCCTTGCAGACAGAGAATAAATTACAAATGTTTTTTCCATATTGTTTTGTCTGTCTAAAACAGCTAGGGATTAATGTCAGAAAATCGACAAGTGACAAATGTTTTCTTTCACTGTTTTTGCCTGTCCAAATGAGTTAATAGGTTAATGGGTTAATATACGAAAACGCAATACAGAAGCTGTATGAGACTACCAGTTCCTTCCTACTGACGCAAGACAAGCGATAAATGTGTTTTCGTGTTTTTCTCGAGGATGATTGGTTAATAGTTAATATAACTGTACCTTTAGCATCTCTTGAAATCTTACTGCGACTAAAGAACAAATGATACATATTATTTTATTGCTTCTGATGAGGGTTCATGGGTTAATATGTTAATGTGAGAACCACTGCGGTTATGGCCCGGGAAGTAGATAAACTTGTATAAATGGTCCTAACATGAATTCTATGTCGCGGGACTTGTTGATGTGTACTAATTAGGATCTATCTACGTCCCGGTACTCGTTAATTTCCCTTTTACCTGGTTGACGGTCTGTGCAGTCAAAAGGTAACAACAAACTAATTCTATACCACAGTGCAGTTATTAGCACTAAGAATTTGTGCCACTGGTTATGTTGTAGGTATTACAAATAAATAAAATAAAATAAATTTTAAAATGATATAAAATAATATTGGCTCCAACCTAAGTTTTAATGGCTCTGGTGTAAATATGTCTGTCCGTCCCTCATCTGTCTGTCTGTCTGTATCTATGTCTGTCTGTTTGTTAATACCAGAAAATTATCATTCTTATTTTTATGGTAATATATATACCAGGTAACGTCCAAGTTCTCCATATAATATACACAATGGTGTAGATTTTCTCACAGGTAATAACAATTTTATAAACTGGTTACATAATTTTTCAGTTAATGACAAATTTTCAAAACCCCATATTTCGCTGCCATATAATAGGACTGGTAAAACCATGTAGTCAAACAATTTCCGAACAGTAATGCTAGAATATAACGCTTCTTATTTCGTTGGTAAAGAAAACATGGCTCATGTAAACCAATTAGTTCCTTCTACTTCCTGGGACATTCATTATTCGGCAAACTGGTACTACACAAAATCGGATTTTTTATGTCCCGGGCCGACACCACCACTGCCACCACATAGGTAATGACTGTTCCTAATATCCCCCCCCCCCAGCCCCATGCATCCTGCCATTGATATAGATGCATGCAAAATAAACAAACAAAAAAAACAACAACTTATATTTCTTTAATAACACCACTAGAGCACATTGATTTATTAATCATCAGCTATTGGATATCAAACATATGGTCATTTTGACACAGTCACAGAGAGGAAACCCCGCCACATTTTTCCATTAGTAGCAAGGGATCTTATATATGCACCATCCCACAGACAGGGTAGCACATACCACGACCTTTGAAATACCAGTCATGGTGCAAAGGCTGGAATGAGAAATAGCCCAATGGGCCCACTAACAGGGATCGATCACAGACCAAGTGCGCATCAAGCGAGCATTTGACCACTGGGCTACGTCCCGCCCTGTACATTGCAAAATAAGACTAGAGACAAATGTTTTGACAGAAAAACAAATGAAATCTGTGATGTGTTTTTTGGCATTTGTTTGTTTTCATCACGAAAAGCATCAATGAATGCTTTGCAAGTATTCCACAGTACAAATAAAATGCAATTAGAAAACATACAACTGTTTTAACTGCATACAAGGAAAAGGATTTTTTTTTTTTTTCACGTGACAGCTACATTCATGCGTTTAACAGATGAGTTTTAATTTCTCTTGAGAACAAACCAATATTGAAAGCAAAAGTAATCATCAATATATCATCTATCAATAAATATTTGGATTTATAAATATATACTCTTCAAAAAAAGTAGGGAAACTCTAATAAGAATTTATAATTGCCAAAATTGTAAGGTATATTAGCTGTGGGGAATGGTTATACGATAATAGTAAATTCATTGGGCAAACACAACCGGTAGTTCAGTATTACAGTAGATTTTATAACCATCAAAGATCTTGAAGGACAATTGCGGTCAGAGGTGAAATTTGAAAGTTGATGTTTTTTTATCAGTAAATCACAAATTCAAACAATAAAAATTACTGAAAACAAAACAATAACAACTTTATGATCAACAGAATGAAAAGGATTGACAGAAATAATTTTGAACAGTGACTAATGGACCTTCCTGGAAATTGTCAAAATCAATAATGACACCCCACGCACGTGTACAGGGCAAATACGTCATGTGCAAGCTATTCTTATACAAGGCACTCATATCATGTGGCATTACCTTAAGCTGGAGTTACCACATAAACATACCAGTAATATGCATGGTAATTTGCACACTAAACAAAACAAACAAACAAACAAACATTAACTATATGCAAGGAATAAATTAAGGAACACATTCTGAGCGGTCATGCAGACAATAATAAGACCATATATGGCATATTACATTGTTGTATTAGTTGGAGAGGCAAGGACCAAGATGTTAAGATGGATACCAAGAAGCTAACAAAGAAGGAATGCTATCAGAACAGAAGCATGGGATGAACATCAAATATGAGGAGAAACAAAATCACTGGTAGAAATAATATCAGTAATAATAATAAAATAAAACAAGAAAAACATATTTAAAAAAATAAAAAAAATATATTGTCTACTTGTATTCTTTTTCATACCTACATAAAAGATCATATGCTGCACATAAATGTGTAATAAAATGAAATAATAATCAATTAGAAGTTGAATACAATACAGTAAAATCCCTAAAAACCAGGACTCACAAGAACAAGTAAACAATCTGGTTTAGAGAAGGATGGAAGGGAGGAAATGGTTTATTTAACGACACACTCATATAATTTTATTTACGGTTACATAACGTCAGACATATGGTTAAGGACCACACAGATATTGAGAGGAAACCCGCTGGTACCACTTCATGGGCTACTCTTTTTGATTAGCAGCAAGGGATCTTTTATATGCACCATCCCATAGACAGGGTAGTACATATCACGGCCTTTGATGTACCAGTCGCAGTGCACTGGCTGGAACGAGAAATAGCCCAATGGGCCCACTGACGGGGATCGATCCCAGACCGACCGTGCATCGAGCGAGGGCTTTACCACTGGGCTACGTCCCAGTTGGCCCACTGGTTTAGAGAGGTTCTGGGGCCCATTTCACAACACATCGTAAGTTTATGTCTGTGACTAGCAGATATATACCGGCCATACGTTTACGTGTGCTTGGCATCTATTTCACGCAGAAACTTACATCATTACAGAAGGAACAAGGACAAAATAAATTGAAATATGTGTATTTCAAACTATATTCATTTTACTATTAGTAGTATTAAGATTTCTGGTTTAGTCGTAAATTTACATTCACATGCAAAATTAGGCTTACAATGTTTTGTGAAATTGGGCCCTGTTCTGTACAGATATTCAAAAGGAACCATGAAAAACATCTGGTTCCGAGGGTATTTCAGTTTACTAAGGATCTGGTTTCGATATAGAAAAGGAATATTTCAACATTTTTAATCAACAGTTATTAAATGTCCAATATGTTGTCACACAAGTAGCTTTACATTGTTGGAGAAAAGAAGGAAGGAAGGAAGGAAAAGTTTTATTTAATGACACATTTTATTTTATGGTTATATGGTGTCAGACACATGGTTAAGGACCACACAGATATTGAGAGAGGTAACCCACTGCTGCCACTTCATGGGTTAATCGTTTCGATTAACAGCAAGGGATCTTTTATATGCACCATCCCACAGACAGGATAGCACATACCACAGCCTTTGATATTCCAGTCATAGTACAGTGGCTGAAATGAGAAATAGCCCAATGGGTCCACCGACGGGGATTGATCCCAGATCGACCACGCATCAAGCACAAGCTTTACCACTGGGCTATGTGCTGGAGAAACAACCTGCTACTACAGCACAAGATACTTTATTTAAAAAGCAAAAACAGATCTAGCTTTAATATACACATTTTGGCACTTTCATACCAGGTATTATGTAGCAGTACTCCTTAAGATGACAATCCTATTCAGAAGGAATAGTCTAGACTAACTGTAAAAAGAATTAAATGTCGCAGACCCTAGTTAACCTGTGAAAATGGACACTAACTTTGTTAATCTACAAACCTGTAACACATCTTGATAAAGTTACAATAAAGTGAAACAAGATTCTGTGATGTTGAAATGGGAAAATACACTCTAAAAATAGACCACAGCCTATCTCCATAACTGTTACTTCTCAGAGGTATGTGCATTTTTAGAATTATGGAAAATACATTTCACAGTATTAAAATACCAGGAAGGGCGAGATGTAGCCCAGTGATAAAAGCGCCTGTCTGATGCGCAGTCGGTCTGGGATTGTTTCCCGTCGGTGGGCCCATTGGGATGGTGCATATAAAAGATCCCTTGCTACTAATGAAAAAGTGCAGGGTTTTTTCTATCTAAGGCAGTGTCAAAATGACTGTATCTTTGACATCCAATAGCCAATGATTACCGGTAATAAATGAATGTGCTCTAGTGATGTCGTTAAACAAAACCAACAATAACTTTAAAATACCAGGATGACCATTTAGATGTATGGAAATGGATAAACAAACCAATAAAATGTTAGTAATGTCTTACTTCAGTTTTCAAAAACAGCTCTAACAGTGAAAAATATGTGGTAGTAATTTTTTTTTTTTTTTTTTTTCATTCAGTGGAATGGGGACACAAGCCCATGGATCCATCAAGGTGGATCAGTCCCAGTGCCAATGACAGTTTCTGTTAATTTAAGCACTCCAACCAATGATCGAGCCATAATGGCAACCTTTGACACAACTGTACAAAAATTTCGCTCCTGGATGGGTGAGTGGGTGGGTAATTTTAGGCATGCTTCCATCAGAGAACTGTTCAAGCATGCCTGTCGTGGGCATAACCTCCAACTTTGTCAGAGAGTTCTGTCCATGACAGGCTTTCGCTCGCTCCTATTCTATCCCTATCCCTTAAATATGTGCCCGATTTCACCTAGCACACGGCTGGTTTGATTTATTAGGTGAAAACAAAGCTGGTTTTTACTTTGTTTGATGGCCGCCAAACCAGGCTGTTCATGCCTCAGCACACCGTAATGACACGGGTTGATCAATACATGGGGTGATCGACTCCATTCACTAATACGACAATTACCCGCAAACCCATTTCAACATTTCCTCTGCCTGATCTCAGCAAGTCCATTCCAGATTCAGTCGGCTTTAGACTACAGCTCCCGTAAGTTAATGTGAATGCTGGGGGAAGAACCTATGCTACTGTTGAAATGAAATTACACACTGATGAAAACAAGAAACAAACAGACAACTCATACTGTGAACTGGTCTTGGTAGAAAAAGAGGTTTAATTTATTGGACCTCAGGCTGGTAGATACTGGGCTTGCATGCCAGGATTGGTTTACATCCAATGGCTCAATGAGATCATGAGAGTATGCCCCTTCTAAAAATAAATCCTAAAATTATTTTGACTTCCAAAAGGTCAGTACAATCATTAAAGTTGGCTCGAGGATGAAGTACCACTGGGAAAAAAATTTGTGAAGCACTACATTCTAAAGCCCAGTTTTTCAAAGCATAGTTAAATTAACTCTGGGTTAGTGTTAATATTTTCCTTTTAATTATTATATTATTACACAAATACAAAAATAAACTTTAGATTTTATTACATATGGAAAACAAGTTTTAACATTATGTTTTCAATTATTATTTATATATAGAAGAAGTTTGTTTTGTTTAATGACACCACTAGAGCACATTGATTAATTAATCATCGGCTATTGGATGTCAAACATTTCGAAATTCTGACTCGTAATCATTAGAGGAAACCCACTACATTTTTTCCTATTGCAGAAGGCAATCTTTTATATGCACCATCCCAAAGACAGGATATCACATACCATGGCCTTTGATCTACCAGTTGTGGTGCACTGGCTGGAACGAAAAATAGCCCAATGGCCCCTGTCTGTGGGATGGTGCATATAAAAGATCCCTTGCTGCTAATCAAAAAGAGTTGCCCATGAAGTGGCAACAGCAGGTTTTCTCCCTCAATATCTGTGTGGTCCTTAACCATATGTCTGACGCCATATAACTGTAAATAAAATGTGTTGAGTGCATCGTTAAATAAAACATTTTCTTCCTTCATTAAACAAAACAAACTTTAAACAAACGTTTTAGCTAATGATAAAACAAACATGATTTCATCTCAATCATTGGTTGCTATGCATTCTGCTATTCTTATACAAGGCACTCATATCATGTAGCATTACCTTAAGCTAGAGTTACCACATAAACACACAGGTGATATGCATGGTTATTTGCATACTTTCAATGTTTTAATTAGCAGCAGATATAACATGTACCCCCCAGGCTGTTGCACTCAGGACTCCTGGCTATCAATCAAAACATTAAAAATGTGCAATGACCATGCATAGTTTATATTATGGTAACTTTAACTGAAACAGAGACTGTTAGATAAAGTTTGTTTTATTTAACGACACCACTAGAGCACATTGATTTTTTATCTTATCATCGGCTATTGGACGTCAAACATATGGTCATTCTGACACTGGTTTTTTTTACAGGAAACTGGCTGTCGCCACATAGGCTACTCTTTTACAACAGACAGCAAGGGATCTTTTATTTGCGCTTCCCACAGGCAGGATAGCACAAACCATGGCCTTTATTGAACCAGCTATGGATCACTGGTCGGTGCAAGTGGTTTACACCTACCCACTGAGCCTTGCGGAGCATTCACTCAGGGTTTGGAGTCAGTATCTGGATTAAAAGTCCCATGCCTCGACTGGGATCTGAACCCAGTACCTACCAGCCTGTAGACCGATGGCCTAACCACAATGCCACTGAGACCGGTAGACTGTTAGATAGGCAGCTTCTTATATAGAAAGCCACCAGCCATAGTTGTATATAGTATTTAAAGTTGCAGGCCCCAGTTTTAACCTGTAAAGGAAGGAAGGAAATGTTTTATTTATGGTTATATGGTGTCGGACATATGGTTAAGGACCACACAGATAGCGAGAGAGGAAACCCGCTTTCGCCAATTCATGGGCTACTCTTCGATCAGCAGCAAGGGTTATTTTATATGCACCATCCCACAGACAGGATAGTACATACCACAGTCTTTGTTGCACCAGTTGTGGAGCACTGGCTGGAATGAGAAATAGCCCAATGGGCCTACTGATGGGAATCGATCCCTCCCCCCCCCCCCCATTTTCCTACGTCAGTGCTGATTGTAAAAACCACTAGCATGCGATCACATAATGTGCTAACAATGTGAAGATCAATCCATCAAAGACCCCTTGAAAGTAATGTTGACGGGTAACAGATTAATCATTTCCCGCACACAGAACAGTCAGCCCCACGGGAATTAACATGCCCGGGAATCTTAATAATGTCTACGAAAATACTCGGGATCAAAATCCTTAGCAATCCCTGATTGGCACAAACGTCCAGTAAATATGCCATGCATCTTTTATCGAATCAACACACTGGAAATGGTAGATAGGCGAGTAAGTGGCCATTATATTTCCTCCAATGGTGATCATTCTGGCTGCTAAAAAAAATAAAAATCACCTACAAGATTATAATCCATTTATATTAGCAGGGAAGCAGGAGTAGCTCTATCACTGGGCAAAATTTCAAAAATATATTTTTGTTCATTTTTATTTGTGGTTGTTTTGGGGTTTGGGGTGTGTGTGTGTGTGTGTGTGTGTGTGTGTGTGCGTTTGTTGGGGTTTTATGTCCAGTCCAGATGCCTATGGTTTCCCATCTTCATAAATCAAGGCTAATATTCGTTCCTCGTATTCAGCCTTGATACATGTCGTCAAGAAATCGTGCCACAAAATGCTTAAATTTCATTGGATGCGATGAGATCTGATTGCAACAAATCGCAACGCTCCTTATAGATTCCCTTGTTATTGTAAACAAAGATGGCAGCGTCAGCGTCCGGCGGTTAATTTTTTATATTGCTTTCAAGATTGTCACATGTTACCGATGCTGTGATTGGTCAGCGATGTCATCGTGTAAGGGACATAATCAGTGTTACAAATTTTCTTCCAATAGAGGGCGCTAGTAGTGGATATCAGTAATCTTGACTACATGTATCAAGGCTGAATACGAGGAACGAATATTAGCCTTCATTTATGAAGATGATGGTTTCCAAGATAGATCAATCTTGTCATCAATAAGCCAAGTACATTCTGCTTCCATTGAAAAAGCTAAAGTCTGTTTTATTTAACGACACCACTTGAGCACATTGAATAATTAATTAATCATCGGCTATTGGTTGTTAAACATTTTTTAATTCAGACTCACAGTCATCAGAGGAAACCCGCTACATTTTTTCCATTGGCAGCAAGAGATCTTTTGTGTGCATTTTCCCCACATACATGAAAGCACATAGCATGGTCTTTGACCTGTTGTGATGCACTGGTTCGAACAAGAAAAAACATAATCAGTTGAATAGATCCACCAAGGTGGTTTGATCCTGCGATGCAAGCACCTCAGGCAAGCATTCGACAAACTGAGCTAAATTCTTCCATTGATGTCAGATAGATAAAAAAAAATACCTCTACTGAACAGCAAATTATTTAATGCAAGTCTTTGATATAATATGTCATGTCATTATGTAGTCCGTTGAAGAGAAGTTCAAAATAGTGAGCAAAGCTGTCATCTATAATTAATACTTTGGAAAAACGTAACTGAACCATGATTAAAAAAATATTATACTGTAACTTTCAAAAAGTTAGCCACTTTTTTTTTTAAATGTGTACTTTTTTTTTAATGGCAAGGAAGCCTAATATATTTGAAAACTAGCTGGTTTAGAATTTTGTGGCACTCCCCCAGGGAAAATGGACAAAGATTGAAATGGTTAAGGACCACACAGATTTTGAGAGGAAACCCGCTGTCGCCACTTCATGGGCTACTCTTTCCGATTAGCAGCAAGGGATCTTTTATTTGCGCTTCCCACAGGCAGGATAGCACCAAACCATGGCCTTTGTTGAACAAGTTATGGATCACTGGTTGGTGCAAGTGGTTTACACCTACCCATTGACCTTGCGGAGCACTCACTCAGGGTTTGGAGTCGGTATCTGGATTAAAAATCCCATGCCTCGACTGGGATCCGAACTCAGTACCTACCAGCCTGTAGACCGATGGCCTAACCACGACGCCACCGAGGCCGGTGCTTTTAACAAATACAATACTATACTCATGTCCATTTATTTTATGACTCATTATTTACAGACATTTCCAACTTATTTTTACTAATTAAAAATGTCTGGAAACAACCGACTGTAAGATAAATTATGATGATCACAGTCCTAAGATTGTATATTATCTCCGACAACACTATTTGGCACTAGCATGTATAAATAAACTATGGTCTAGCTGTTACCCAAACCAAAATATGAATGCGTTATTGTTTATTTTTAGTAAAA
This sequence comes from Gigantopelta aegis, assembly GCF_016097555.1. Classification (NCBI taxonomy): domain Eukaryota; kingdom Metazoa; phylum Mollusca; class Gastropoda; order Neomphalida; family Peltospiridae; genus Gigantopelta; species Gigantopelta aegis. The sequence goes on along the minus strand of NC_054707.1, from coordinate 39,747,939 downwards.
CATGTTATATATCCTCCTTATTTGTCATAGATGTTTATTACCCCACCCAATTTCGTGGGTTTTTTTTAAATGGAGCAAATCTTTGAATTCGACCAAATTAATGGAGATATTCAAACAAAATGAGCGAGGGCTGTATTTTCGAAACTATCTTAGCACTACGAAATCATAAAACCATCATAGGCTATGACGTCACTAGAGCACAAGCCATAATGACATCATAACCTACAATGGTTTTATGATTTCGTAGCGCTAAGATAGCTTTGAAAATATGGGCCCTGGTCTGAAACGTTTTTGTCATGCATTTTCATCATTGCACACACAATACATCTATTTCTTGCTTAAGCCAGTGCACCATGACTGGTATACCAAAGGCTGTGGTATGTGTTATCCTGTCTGTGGGATGGTGCATATAAAAGATCCCTTGCTGTTAATCGAAAAGAGTAGCTCATGAAGTGGCGACAGTGGGTTTCCTCTTTCAATATCTGTGTGATCCTTAACCATATGTCCAACGCCATATAACCGTAAATAAAATGTGTTGAGACTGTGTGTCGTTAAATAAAACATTTCCTTCCTTCCTTCACAATAATTCATGTAAAAATGCATAGCGATTTGTTTGCAACCCTATATATAGCTGCTTGGTAGAAATGCTAATATGAATAAATGTTGTTATTCAGATTCGAGCATTTTCATTCAATTTGGACAAAAATCAGCCTTCCCCCTTATAAAATTGAGATCTTTTGTGTTTAACATTATCTATATACACTGTTCTGACGGGAATTCCATGATCAGAGTATTCCCAGAGAGCATCACTATGTTAATTGGTTCAACTGTTGAATCTGGTCAGGAAAACGACAGCTGCAATTCGTGGTCACACCAATTTTGATTAATGAGCGACAGACTGCTGCTAGATATAGTCACCTTGCAAGAACGAAAGAAGGAAATGTTTTATTTAACGATGCACTCAACACATTTTATTTATGGTTATATGGCATCAGGCATATGGTTAAGGACCACACAGATACTGAGGGAGGAAACCTGCTGTCGCCACTTCATGGGCTACTCTTTTCAATTAGCAGCAAGGGATCTTTTATATGCACCATCCAATAGACAGGGTAGCACATACCATGGTCTTTGATGCACCAGTCGTGGTGCACTGGCTGGAGTGAGAAATAGTCCAATGTGCCAACTGCAAAAGGGAGAACCAAACACCAAAGAACCAATATCAAAAGTTAAAGTTTGTTTTGTTTAACAACACCACTAGAGGTGGGATATATAGCCCAGTGGTAAAGCACAATTGGTTTAAGATTGATCCCCGTGGGTAAATGAGCCCACTAAGCTATTTCTCATTCCAGCCAGTGCATCATGGTTGGCATATCAAAAGCTGTGATATGTGCTATCCTCTCTGTGGGATGGTGTATATAAAAGATCCCTTGCTACTAATAGAAAAATGTGCGTTTCCTCTCTAAGAATATACATGTGTATGTCAGAATTGCCAAATGTTTGACATCCAATAGCTGATGATTAACAGATAAATGTGCTCTTGTGGTGTTGTTAAACAAAACAAATTTAACAACACCACTAGAGCACATTGATTTATTAATCAGTGGGCATCTTTTATATGCACTTTCCCACAGACATGACAGCACATACCACAGCCTATGTCAACTGATTGGGGGTTTTCTCGTTCCAACCAGTGCACCACAACTGGTCAAATGCTCAAGTATGTGCTTTCCCGTCTGTGGGAAAGTGCATATAAAAAATTCCTTGCTGCATTAGGAAAAATATAGCGGGTTTCTTCTGATGACTACGTATCAGAATTACCAAATATCTGACATCCAATAGTCGATGATTAATTAATCAATGTGCTCCAGTGGTGTCGTTAAACAAAACAAACTTGAACCACAGCCTTTGATACTGGTGCACTGGTTGAAACAGTGGAAAAAACCCAAATCAGAAATCAACATCAGTGATTATATAGCCACTGTTGAAACAGTGGAAAAACCCCAAATCAGAAATCAACATCAGTGACTATATAGCCACTGTTGAAACAGTGGAAAACCCCAAAATCAGAAATCAACATCAGTGACTATATAGCCACTTTTGAAACAGTGGAAAACCCCCAAATCAGAAATCAACATCAGTGACTATATAGCCACTGTTGGGTGGTACGTAGCCCAGTGGTAAGGCTCTCACTCGATGAGCAGTTGGTTGGGATCGATCTCTGTCGGTGGGCCCATTAATTGGGCTATTTCTCGTTTCAGCCAGTGCACCACCACGACTGGTATGTCAAAGGCTGTGGTATGTACTACTCTGTCTGTGGGATGGTGCATATAAAAGATCCCTTGTTGCTAATCGAAAAAAGAGTAGCCCATGAAGTGGCAACAGTGGGTTTCCTCTCTCAATATCTGTGTGGTTCTTAAACAGGCTTTGTAAATTCGACCTGTGATGTTCTACCACATACTGACCCCTTGGCAACATCCTAATTGAGTTGAAAGCTGTGTCTGTCTATTCGTGAGATATGGCTGATACGTTGCAGTCTGTTATTTAAGTATCATGCTGTGGTCTGTAGATTAAACAGTGTGTGGGAGTCATGAAACAAACGATCCTTTTCTTTCTTTTAATATCAAACTTTAGACATGTTATTTAACTTTTTATCACTGTTTGTTTGTATCTGGACATGATACTGCAGGCAACGTTAAATAAAAGATATCAGTTTATCAGAATATAATGAAAACAGAAATGGGTAGAATCCAATCAGTTTAGGAAGGTATCCAGCTAGCTGTCTCGGACATCAGAAGACTTAATAAACACTGATACAAATCAACTAATAAAGGTTTTCATTTTAGTTTGATTTATTTTCATGCATTATATACAGTCAAACCTGCTCTAGTGGACACCTGTATTAAGCAGCTACCTATGTTAAAAGGCCACATTTTAATTGTCCTAAATCATCTAATACAGTATAAATTGACTTGTATTAAGTAGCCATATCATATGGTTGACAGGTCTGCCTATATGTTTCAGTGGCGTAGGAAGGTGCCAAAAAGTGTGGGGGGGGGGGGGGGGCCCACACTTTTATATTTACACACGTTTACACTATTATACAGCAAATATAAAGCAAAATATCTGAAAAATGGGGGGCACATGCCCCCTGCCCTCCCCCCTCCCCCCATCGCTTCCTACGCCAGTATGTCTTATATGGTCACTTTTTGATATTTTTATAGATGGCTGTTTAACACAGGTTTGACTGTATTCAGTTAATGTTTGAGCATACTGTTCTGGGAATACACCTGAGTATAGGCCAAAGAATAATGGTTTAAGTGATCAGTGGTTATAGGAATAACAGCCTTCTCCTTCTCCTCCTTCATTTCAACTTATGTCCGTGCTTATACCCAATTAAGATTCAAGCACACTGTCCTGGACACACACCTCAGCTATTTGGGCTGTCTGTCCAGACCAGTGGTTTAGTTGCTAGCTGTTAGTGGTTAGAGAGAGAGAAGAGGGTGTGTAGTGGTCTTACACCTACCTATTGAGTCATTCAAACTCGCTTTGGGTGGGAGCTGGTACCGGGCTGCGAACCCTGTACCTACCAGCCTTATGTCCATGGCATCACCAAGGCCGGTTATTCCATGAGCAGAATCAAGGCAAGTTGAAGATCTCTCTCCTGAAGTGGACAGTGGCAAGCAATCACTTGTTGAAGTTTCAAATTTAAAATGTATTAAATTTTTTATTGCAAGGTGATCAGTTTGCCACTCTCCTAAAATTGTCTAGGACAATGTGGAGGTGAGTGAGGAGTGATCACTCACCTGTCCTACTGAAGCCTGAAGCACGAAACAAGCATATCCAGGATATCAAAACTACACTAAAAGTTTTTTTTTTATTAGTTTTTTTATTTATTATTATTATCATTATTATTATTATTATTATTTTTTTTTTTTTTTTTTATTATTATTATTATTATTTTTTTTTTTATTATTATTTTTTTTTTTTTTTTTTTATTATTATATATATTTTTTTATTATTATTATTATTTTTTTTTCATTATTATTATTTAAAAGAAAAAAAAATTGCCAAGTCTCCAGATCAAAATTTCAAACACTGAAGGTCTACATTTTTATATCCTACATGATTTTTATTTAACTGATTAGTTTTCTCTCATTCCTTAAAAGAAACCAAAGATGGCTGAAAAAGTAATTTTTTAAACATTATTGTCTCATAACAAATCTCAACTATCAAGTTATTTCAGCTTAACAAGATACTTAAGTTATACATGTATGGTGATTAAGTCTGGTGATTAAGCTCACCTTACTATAACCTAATACTGATTCTTACTAGAACATCACGCATGTCCATTCATATCATCCATATCATCAGACGTAACCATGTATCACGTTGCATATGTTGCAGTACATTCTACTGACAACAGCACATACTCCATAGCATTAGGTAATACTAACAACAACATGGTTTTTGTGCTTAATGTTAAATCAATATGATAGGGTGGGAACTCGTCAAATTCTTTAATTGTCAGCACATCCTCGTGACAAAACCTATGTATTAAACACAAGCTGTGTGGATGCGAATGAACAACTGGACTAAAGGTTTAACATGCACATTCAGAGCAAGCTGTCGTAGTGCATGCCCAATGAACAACTATTATAGTGGCCATAAAATACACCTCAACATGAATTAGGTGTGTTAAGTTGGGTTGTTTTTTTTACACCACCATTAAAGCACATTGATTAATTAATCAATCATTGGCTAATTGAATGTCAATACATTTGGTAGTTCTGACATTAAGTTTACATTTTTCTATTAACAGCAAGGGATCTTTTATATGCACTTTCACACAAATACCAATACATGATGCACTGGTTGGAACGGGAAAAAACAATGGGTCCGCCAAAGAGGTTTGATCCTATAACCTAAGAAACTCAGTGAGCACTATACTGCCTAAACTAAATTCCACCTCTTATTTATGCTATAGGTCGCATGGAGATGATAATGTGAAACAAACCAGCATTTACCATTTCAACACTAAGCCACGGAAATCAGTTACAAAACAGAAGACAAAAAGATGTAAAAATAAAACAGAGATGTCACTAATAAGTGGAATGCAGCTATTTTTGTAACCAATTTATTTAGTAATTAGTGTTCTCCATGCAGGTATCAAATTTCAAAAAATAAATATTTCCCAACAAGATGTTTATATTTTAATAATGTACCGTGAGTTTTGCATGTTGACAAGCCAATCATGTGCATGTTGACAAGCCTATCGTATGCATTTGCAAGCTTGTTCCTGATTAGTTAATATAAATTACCTGGTTCAATAATGTCAATATTGAAGATAAACCAGTGAAATTGTGTCTTTCTAAGGCTTTAATATCGTCCTGATTATACGCCACATGACATTTGCAGCAGACAGTTATACAGACAGCTATAATATCATTGTCACCTGTTATTTTTCATTCTTAATAACACCTCTGTACACAATGATCTTGTATTTGATTTACGACCATGCCATGCAGACATCACGTATGGACACCAGCCTATTGATCGTTAGATACAAGCAAAAACACTGCGTCCATTAAGTTCAAGAATATATAATTCTGAAAATGGTGAATATCAGAGAATGCCACTTCCTGTAATCCATCTTGCTTGGCAGGACATGATCTTCCACCATTCTGGACATAATTGGTAAAATAGAGTCTGGCACGAAAGATCGGTTTCAAACCAGGACTCTCCTTTTTTTCTCTCTTTACAAGAGAACTGTAAACACAATAACAGGAAGTGCTGCATAGAATGACCGAGGTCAATCACGATTATAAAACATTAAAAAAAACCCACAAAATAAACCTTTGTAATTAACTGACACCTCATCCCTCCATCATTAGCCATTCTGCTGGTAGTAAGTGTCATGTGAGACCGTGTGCCCCTGGCTTGATCACAGATCTGTCACTGTGATATGTACATTAATTGGTTCAATTTTTCACATGTTCAGTTGTTGTTTTTATTCATTTATTTATATATTCTTAATGTCTTTGTTTTGTTGTTGTGTGTTTTTATCATAATAATCTAAATTAAAGAGTAATGGAATGAGACCTTTTAATAAAATATACCAAGAGGCAAATTAGGCAGCTGGTATATTAACAAATTTACAACAAAATAACTTATCTTTATTTTTTTTTTATTTTTTTTTGATATTCTATGATTAATTTTTTTCTTTTGTCAGAAATACCTTTTTTTTTTAAAGAAAAAAGTCAACAGAATATGGTAGCCATCTTGGAATTTAGTTGGGTATTAAACATTTGGTAATTGTGACATGCATGGTTTAGCTGAAGAGAAAAGAATCTCAATTACCACAAAAGTCATTCTTTTCAATTATTTGTAATTAGAATTACTTTTATAGTCACTTATATCCACAGATATGCCCCAACTTACCAAAACTTTAATTAACATATACCAGTCATGCAATTTTGGTAGACTAGTATAATAGGATGAACTAATTAAATGTCATTAATAAGTTTTTGCCAGAATCATAAAACCCCATAAAGACTAATAATGTGGCTCTTGTTAGCATATATACAAGACTAATGGAACACCAATAGCTTGCCAAGAGATCGGCACTCCAACAACACATGAAGAGGGATTTCCTGAGTCTGGAAGTTTTAGATAATTTCAGAGTATCATTTCTCCCATCCCTAGCTATGCAAGACAGATCCATTCCATGACATCAGCCCATATGGAATAAATCTGTTTTGCATGGGTTATGTCATCATTGAATTTAACATGGGGAATTTTATGGCGTTTGCAATATATGACGTCATATTAACAAGTTGGTTACTTTTAGATCAATATTTTGTTATTAAAACCTTCATTATAAAAGTAGTCTTCTTAATTTGAAGTGTTAAATTATAGTTAAATTATAAGTTATAAATTATTTAAATTATATTTAACATATGAAACAGACACGGCAAATATGATAGTGTAGTTTATTTATGATAAAACGGTCAGATAAAGAAGTTACCTTTTCAGCCATCTTTGTTTGTTTGTGTAAAATAATGGTTTATTTATCGAATGGATGGGAGAAAAAGACTCCATCATATGTGGTCATGTGGGATAGAAAATGTATAACCTCGGTGGGGGAAATTTCTACCCTGGTCCTCAGCAAGCCTTGTCCAGGGTAGAAATTTCCACCACCTCGGGTATAGTTTTTCTATCCCACATCACCACATTTGATGGAGTCTATTAATCCCTCACTAGACATCAGGGCCTGTGCTTATTAAACGTAGTTTTGTTTTTGTTTAACAACACCACTAGAGCTCATTGATTTATTAATCATCGGCTATTGGATGTCAAACATATACATGTAGTCTCAGAGATGAAACCTGCTACTTTTTTCCAAACACTGAAGGTCTACATTTTTATATCCTACATGATTTTTATTTAACTGATTAGTTTTCTCTCATTCCTTAAAAGAAACCAAAGATGGCTGAAAAAGTAATTTTTTAAACATTATTGTCTCATAACAAATCTCAACTATCAAGTTATTTCAGCTTAACAAGATAATTAAGTTATACATGTATGGTGATTAAGTCTTTAATATCGTCTGATTATACGCCACATGACATTTGCAGCAGACAGTTATACAGACAGCTATAATATCATTGTCACCTGTTATTTTTCATTCTTAATAACACCTCTGTACACAATGATCTTGTATTTGATTTACTACCATGCCATGCAGACATCACGTATGGACACCAGCCTATTGATCGTTAGATACAAGCAAAAACACTGCGTCCATTAAGTTCAAGAATATATAATTCTGAAAATGGTGAATATCAGAGAATGCCACTTCCTGTAATCCATCTTGCTTGGCAGGACATGATCTTCCACCATTCTGGACATAATTGGTAAAATAGAGTCTGGCATGAAAGATCGGTTTCAAACCAGGACTCTCCTTTTTTTCTCTCTTTATAAGAGAACTGTAAACACAATAACAGGAAGTGCTGCATAGAATGACCGAGGTCAATCACGATTATAAAACATTAAAAAAAAAACACAAAATAAACCTTTGTAATTAACTGACACCTCATCCCTCCATCATTAGCCATTCTGCTGGTAGTAAGTGTCATGTGAGACCGTGTGCCCCTGGCTTGATCACAGATCTGTCACTGTGATATGTACATTAATTGGTTCAATTTTTCACATGTTCAGTTGTTGTTTTTATTCATTTATTTATATATTCTTAATGTCTTTGTTTTGTTGTTGTGTGTTTTTATCATAATAATCTAAATTAAAGAGTAATGGAATGAGACCTTTTAATAAAATATACCAAGAGGCAAATTAGGCAGCTGGTATATTAACAAATTTACAACAAAATAACTTATCTTTATTTTTCTTTCTTTTTTTCTTGATATTCTATGATTAATTTTTTTCTTTTGTCAGAAATACCTTTTTTTTTTAAAGAAAAAAGTCAACAGAATATGGTAGCCATCTTGGAATTTAGTTGGGTATTAAACATTTGGTAATTGTGACATGCATGGTTTAGCTGAAGAGAAAAGAATCTCAATTACCACAAAAGTCATTCTTTTCAATTATTTGTAATTAGAATTACTTTTATAGTCACTTATATCCACAGACATGCCCCAACTTACCAAAACTTTAATTAACATATACCAGTCATGCAATTTTGGTAGACTAGTATAATAGGATGAACTAATTAAATGTCATTAATAAGTTTTTGCCAGAATCATAAAACCCCATAAAGACTAATAATGTGGCTCTTGTTAGCATATATACAAGACTAATGGAACACCAATAGCTTGCCAAGAGATCGGCACTCCAACAACACATGAAGAGGGATTTCCTGAGTCTGGAAGTTTTAGATAATTTCAGAGTATCATTTCTCCCATCCCTAGCTATGCAAGACAGATCCATTCCATGACATCAGCCCATATGGAATAAATCTGTTTTGCATGGGTTATGTCATCATTGAATTTAACATGGGGAATTTTATGGCGTTTGCAATATATGACGTCATATTAACAAGTTGGTTACTTTTAGATCAATATTTTGTTATTAAAACCTTCATTATAAAAGTAGTCTTCTTAATTTGAAGTGTTAAATTATAGTTAAATTATAAGTTATAAATTATTTAAATTATATTTAACATATGAAACAGACACGGCAAATATGATAGTGTAGTTTATTTATGATAAAACGGTCAGATAAAGAAGTTACCTTTTCAGCCATCTTTGTTTGTTTGTGTAAAATAATGGTTTATTTATCGAATGGATGGGAGAAAAAGACTCCATCATATGTGGTCATGTGGGATAGAAAATGTATAACCTCGGTGGGGGAAATTTCTACCCTGGTCCTCAGCAAGCCTTGTCCAGGGTAGAAATTTCCACCACCTCGGGTGTAGTTTTTCTATCCCACATCACCACATTTGATGGAGTCTATTAATCCCTCACTAGACATCAGGGCCTGTGCTTATTAAACGTAGTTTTGTTTTTGTTTAACAACACCACTAGAGCTCATTGATTTATTAATCATCGGCTATTGGATGTCAAACATATACATGTAGTCTCAGAGATGAAACCTGCTACTTTTTTCCATTAGTAGCAAGGGATTTTTTATATGCACCATCCCACAGACAGAACAGCACATATCACGGCCTTTGATGTACCAGTCATGGCACACTGGCTAGAACGAGAAATAGCCCAATGGGCCCACTGACGGGGATCAATCCTAAACTGACCATCCATCAATTGAGCACTTTACCACTGGGTTACATCCTGCCTCTTATTAAACTTTAGAGTCAAAACTCAAATCCTTTATGATGTCACACATGTATACAATTTGTTAAAGAAAGAAAGAAATGTTTTTATTTAACGATGCACTCAACACATTTTATTTATGGTTAAGGACCACACAGATTTTGAGAGGAAACCCGTTGCCGCCACTACATGGGCTACTCTTTCCGATTAGCAGCAAGGGATCTTTTATTTGCGCTTCTCACAGGCAGGATAGCACAAACCATGGCCTTTGTTGAACCAGTTATGGATCATTGGTTGGTGTAAGTGGTTTACACCTACCCATTGAGCCTTGCGGAGCACTCACTCAGGGTTTGGAGTCAGTATCTGGATTAAAAATCCCATGCCTCGACTGGGATCCAAACCCAGTACCTACCAGCCTGTAGACCAATGGCCTAACCACGACACCACCGAGGCTGGTTCAGTTTGTTAAAGGGACAGTATTTTAAAAGTATTTTACACCTACAATAAGAACATGAGCATTCATCACTAGTATTAAATACACATACTGATTATGGGGGGAAAAAAGAAGAAAGAAAAGTTAAATATTAAATTGCAATCAACTCACCATTTTAGATCAAAATCAAAGATGTATTATTATACATTCAAAACAATAAATTAGTTATGATATGAGCGTAAAACCATTAAACACATACATAATATTTTACATTTTAAATAAAATAAGTTTTTTGGGTTTTTTAAAGTTATTGTAAATTAAGGTTCTTGAAATACTAAGCCATTTTACTTACTGCATAATAATTTCTTTTTAGCATGTCAAGACTATTATTGTAATAAGAAAAGATAGAAGCCAGTTTGTAATTTAAAATCAGTCCAAATAAACAAAAATACATTTAATTATTAAATTTAATTAATTAATTCAATTATAGTACTTCCAGAAAATACACATGATCGCATTTGTTATTTTATTCAGTACAAAATGCTTACAACTGTTTGATTCATGCAAAATGAGATGTAAAAAAAAAAAAGTTAAACAAATATATAATAATCAGTTTGAAGCAATGCTCTGAGATTGTTAGACTTAACGATAGGCTCAGACTACCAACTGTCAACAGAAAGTTGGTTAACTTTTTGCTCTCACAACGTCTACACTGCTAGTCTGAGCTCTCTTACAACTCGATTTTCATCGTATAAGACTTCTACGATGGCCGTCATATCCAATTCACAAAATGAATCGAGGCCCAACATTTGTTACCAGTCTGAATGTGCATTACAACTCAACATGACCATCAAGTTAGCCAACTTTCTCTTAGCAGTTGTCAGTCTGAGCCTAGCATTATATATATTAGCCTATTTTGTTAGTGCCGTGGCCATTCCATATACCGATAGTTCATCAAGGTTTACGGGGTCCAATGCTTACATCTCAGTACCAGCAAGACAAACAGCAAAAAAAATCTCTGAAAGCATTTTTACTTTGGGGAAAAACATGTTTTACACTGACATGTGTGTTCAGCCTTACTGTAACAATTATTGGCTTTTCTCTTGCATTTAACAAAACTGAATTCAACGACTCGAAATACTTTCGTGAAACAAACACGACCTATAGAATGACATCCATTAACTTTCCATGTAAATTACTGCACCTGTCAGTGTTGATCAAATATATTGTCTTATTTACAGCATTTATAGTCCCGTAGGTTGTGATTTACTAAACGCAGGGTCTATTTAAAGTTAAACTTTGTTTTGTTTAATGAAACCACCGAAGCATAGTGATTTACTGATCATCAGCTATTGGAAATGAAGGAAATGTTTTATTTAATGACACACTCAACACATTTTATTTATGGTTATATGGCGTCTGATATATGGTTAAGGACCACACAGATATTGAGAGAGATAACCTGTTGTTGCCATTTATTGGCCTACTATTTTCGATTAGCAGCAAGGGATCTTTTATACGCACCATCCCAAAGACAGGGTACTACATACCACAGCCTTTGATATGCCAGTCGTGGTGCACTAGCTAGGATGAGAAATAGCCCAATGAACCCACCGACGGGGATCATTCCTAGACTGACCATGCATCAAGCGAGCGGTTTTACCACTGGGCTACATCCCGCCCATATATTGCATTGAGATACGGTAGTCATGTTAGTTTTAATTTACTAAAGGCAAGGTTTATATAAAGTTAATATAATTAAGCAAGCAATCAATTAAATAAATAAATAAATATATTTTATCAGCAAATTAGAAAATGCAATAGAAAAATTGTTTTTTATTAAGTGTGTTTTTCAAATTGGGTTAATTTCTGGCAAGTTTAGTATAAAATATACCTGCTAACTTCAACTTTACGTTTGTATTCAGTGAATGTGACAGTTTACATCCTAAATATTTTACTTGCATTACTTGCATTCAAGACTTAAGAGGTCTGTCAAGTGGAACAATATGTATGGCAAGTATTTTGTACAGACACACTAAACAATTATCTTAGGCAATTTGTGGAAAACATTTCAACCCTTCAAATATTATTCAGGCTTAATTGTGAGAAAGAATTTTAAACTGGGATCAGGGAATAATCATGAATATAAATAACACTGATAAAAAAAAATGCAACAGACACTATTTAGATTTTGAAGGTAGCAGGGCTTGACCTTAGTGGTACATGTAGCTCAGAATGTTTTTTCTAACTTGTAAATGGGTTAGTAGGTAAATTCTGAAACATTTTAAATTTCAAGTAAATGTTTTTGACAGCCTTAAACTGCTATTAATTTGGTAAAAGTAAACCTAGATGCACTGGATACTGATTTCCTCAGTAATACTAATTTTCTCTCATCCTCAGGTATAATTATAGGACAGAGCTACCTCATGAAAGTTACTTGTTCAGCCATCTTTGTCTGTTCATGTAAAATAATGGTTTATTTACCGAATGAATGAGAGAAAAAGACATATGGAATAGAAAAAGTACACCCTCGGTGGTGAAAATTTCGACCATGGAACGCGGCAAGCCTCGTCCCAGGTCAAAATTTTCACCATCTTGGGTGTACTTTTTCTGTCCCACATGACCACGTATGATGGAGTCTTATAATCTACCTCTGCCTATGATTGCAGATAACACAGAACTGAGGTCAAGGTTGAAATGAAAATATAATGTGCCAGGAGCAAGCAATTATGAAGCACACCTCATGCATTCAGACTTACATGTACATACAGAATCCTTAACCTTTAGTTAGTATATACATGAAAAATAAATCATCAGCAACATCGTCATCACCATTATCAACATCATCATCATCATCATCACCTGCAGCAGCAGCAGCAGCAGCATCTTCAATAGCATCATCATCTTCATCATCAATATTATCATCATATATTATAAATCATCTATTTATTTTAGCATCTGTCAAAATGCCATCCAAGTTGGACATGGTAGATCTGAGATAAAATAATACCTGGATGCAGATCTTAGATTAAAATCATTAACTCATCCACCTTTCCTTTTAACTTATTTTCATGCTTATATCCAATTAAGTTCAAGCACGCTGTCCTGGACACACACCTCCGCTATCTGGGCTATCTGTCCAGAACAGTGAGTTAAGAGTTAGTTTGTTAGTGTTTAGTGAGAGAGTAAAGGGTGTAGTGGTCTTGCACCTACCCACTGAGTCATTAAAACATGCTCTGGGTGGGAGCCGGTACTGGGCTGCGAACCCTGTACCTGCCAGCCTTATGTCTGATGGCTTAACCACGATGCCACAGAGGCCGATCTCATCCACCCATCAAGAAGCTCAAGGAAAAAATCTAACTAACAAATCTTGTTTAATCAATAACGGAATACATCAAAGAGTTTACTAATTAGAATCAATATCAATTTCATGACAAGGCTATTTTCTATCAGTATTACCATAGTGAGAACTATTCAGTTTCTATTACATGATGAATAACATTTATTAACTTTTACCAGTGATGCTATATCAATCACTAGTGATGAAATAACATTTGTTAGCAGTCACAAATGGTGAATAATGTTATACATTACTAATTATGAGTATTATTATCAATAATTGATATAAATACATGTCACATTTGTTAAAAGTCACTACTAACACTGTTACTGGTCAGTAGTACTGAATACCATTTGTATTATCCACTAATGAATAACACTGTTACTGGTCAGTAGTACTGAATACCATTTGTGTTATCCACTAATGAATGACACTGTTACTGGTCAGTTGTACTGAATACCATTTGTATTATGCACTAATGAGTAACACTGTTACTGGTCAGTAGTACTGAATACCATTTGTATTATCTACTAATGAATAACACTGTTACTGGTCAGTAGTACTGAATACCATTTGTATTATCCACTAATGAATAACACTGTTACTGGTCAGTAGTACTGAATACCATTTGTATTATCCACTAATGAATAACACTGTTACTGGTCAGTAGTACTGAATACCATTTGTATTATCCACTAATGAATAACACTGTTACTGGTCAGTAGTACTGAATACCATTTGTATTATCCACTAATGACTAACACTGTTACTGGTCAGTAGTACTGAATACCATTTGTATTATCCACTAATGAGTAACACTGTTACTGGTCAGTTGTACTGAATACCATTTGTATTATGCACTAATGAGTAACACTGTTACTGGTCAGTAGTACTGAATACCTTTTGTATTAGCCACTAATGAGTAACACTGTTACTGGTCAGTACTACTGAAAACCGTTAGTATTAGCCACTAATGAGTAACACTGTTACTGGTCAGTACTACTGAATACCGTTAGTGTTATCAATTAATGAATAACACTGTTACTGGTCAGTAGTACTGAATACCGTTAGTATTACCCACAATAAATATGATTTGCTGATCAGTAGTATTGAATATCATTTGCTATTAGCCATTAATAAATAACATTATCATGATCTAGTGGTATCATATTGCAATTTAAAAAGGTAACAAATGGGTTGTTTCTTAACCACATACAGATTACCGGCCTTGGTGGCATCGTGGTTAGGCCATCGGTCTACAGGCTGGTAGGTACTGGGTTCAGACCCCAGTCGAGGCATGGGATTTTTAATCCAGATACCGACTCCAAACCATGAGTGAGTGCTCCGCAAGACTCAATGGGTAGGTGTAAACCACTTGCACCGACCAGTGATCCATAACTGATTCAACAAAGGCCATGGTTTGTGCTATCCTGCCTGTGGGAAGCGCAAATAAAAGATCCCTTGCTGCTAATTGGAAAGAGTAGCCCATGTAGTGGCGACAGCAGGTTTCCTCTCAAAATATGTGTGGTCCTTAACCATATGTCTGATGCCATATAACCGTAAATAAAATGTGTTGAGTGCATCGTTAAATAAAACATTTCTTTCTTACATACAGATTCTGCAAGTATCACTTAAAAATTCTTTTTGATACCATCTGAAAATTCTTTTGATGACAAAAGTTTATGACACCCTGGAGAATAATGGTAGAAAGTAACTCTTGTATTTCGCCTATAGATTACCAACTGCCATAGGAATAATCACAGTGGTATAGTTATCAACATTTCTTTATTGACATTGTCAGAGATATAAACTTAGTGATAGCCATTGATTATATAACAGTCTGACGTCATGGTGTCCTGTGCCATAACACGTCAAATTGTTTCCGTCATTATCTGGTGATATTTTTCTATTACATCTCAGAATGGAAATTAGCATGTCTCATGGATAACGTAATTATTTTCTGCAGATAAAGAAGCAACGGCTTATTGGTAATACCCACTGTACTGGTATGTGTAAAAACTGGATGCCATTAAAAAATAAATAAATAGGATTAGACTATCGCCAAAGGCTGTTTTGATACGGTTTTGGAATGTCAGGAAAATATACATGCAGATAATCGAAAAGAGTAGCCCATGAAGTGGCGACAGTGGGTTTCCTCTCTCAATCTCTGTGTGGTCCTTAATCATATGTTTGACGCCATATAACCGTAAATAAAATGTGCTGAGTGCGTCGTTAAATAAAACATTTCCTTCCTTCTTCCTTATATAATGCATGTACTACTTGTCAAAATGAGCTGGTAAAACAGGCCAATATCACTGTCTGCTATAACTCCTGCACTGGCTATGTTCTATCAGTATGACGTCTGTAGACAACTTGAACTAGCTTCGTCTCACCTTATTAAAGCATGCTTCATTTAGCACAATATTAAATGGCATCTCACTGGGTTGAAGTTAAAAGTGTTCCCAACTTTAAACAAAGCAGTGAATACTACCATGCCTGCTTTTATAGAGATATATGTAATTTATTTATTTTTTTACATTTTTAATAATAGGACTTGTCATAGTGTGTTATTTCTTAGCATGGCAGTTTTTTTGCATGCAGCTAAAGTGGTGATAGGTGCCCTTTGCCTATAACATGCATAATTGGTTCCCATTTTAAAAATAGAAGCTGTATAATTTTATATCTTTGATATATATCTTTGATTGAAAAGATGCATGTAGTAGCTTTTGCAACAATTATTATACTACTGTTGTCTAAGAGATTTGATTTTTGACATTATATACCACCAAAATGTTTGACTATTATAGCTGTTTTTGATAACTGAAATTATACTTTATTAGATTTTATGGTTTAGATTATTAATTTCCGTACATTCGCAGTAGTTTCGGTCATCCTGATGTTTTTAATATCACAAAATGCATTTGTCATATTTTTAAAAATGCACATGTGTTTGAGAAGTAACAGTTTTAGTCTAGTTTTAGAGGGTATTTCACCATTTCACAGACTCATGTTTCACTCAATTGTAACTTGATCCAAATGTGTTACAGGTTTGTAGATTAACTAAACTTAGTGTTAATTTTCATGGGCTGAAACTAGGGTCAGTCCCTTTAAGCATTAAGTTGCATGGCTCAAACTTAACTGCTGCAGTATTCTAGTCATATGCCCCAATACCCTGGACATTATTTAATTGCTGCAGTATTCTAGTCATATGCCCCAATACCCTGGACAAATTTAATTGCTGCAGTATTCTAGTCATATGCCCCAATACCCTGGACATTATTTAATTGCTGCAGTATTCTAGTCATATGCCCCAATACCCTGGACAAATTTAACTGCTGCAGTATTCTAGTCATATGCCCCAATACCCTGGACAAATTTAACTGATGCAGTATTCTAGTCATATGCCCCAATACCCTGGACAAATTTAACTGCTGCAGTATTCTAGTCATATGCCCCAATACCCTGGACATTATTTAATTGCTGCAGTATTCTAGTCATATGCCCCAATACCCTGGACATTGTTTAATTGCTGCAGTATTCTAGTCATATGCCCCAATACCTGGACATTATTTAACTGCTGCAGTATTCTAGTCATATGCCCCAATACCCTGGACATTATTTAATTGCTGCAGTATTCTAGTCATATGCCCCAATACCCTGGACAAATTTAACTGCTGCAGTATTCTAGTCATATGCCCCAATACCCTGGACAAATTTAACTGCTGCAGTATTCTAGTCATATGCCCCAATACCCTGGACAAATTTAACTGCTGCAGTATTCTAGTCATATGCCCCAATACCCTGGACAAATTTAACTGCTGCAGTATTCTAGTCATATGCCCCAATACCCTGGACATTATTTAATTGCTGCAGTATTCTAGTCATATCCCCCAATACCCTGGACATTATTTAATTGCTGCAGTATTCTAGTCATATGCCCCAATACCTGGACATTATTTAACTGCTGCAGTATTCTAGTCATATGCCCCAATACCCTGGACATTATTTAATTGCTGCAGTATTCTAGTCATATGCCCCAATACCCTGGACATTATTTTGCATGTTACTAATTGGTCATCATACTCATGCAAACACGATCAGTCTAAGTCAAATGGCCTTGCCCTCTATTTTGCCAAATGTGAGGCCTGAAGTTGGAATGGAGAAATCTATTTCAGTGATAAAGCTTACCTGTATAACTAAACTTAATCTATGTGGCTATTAATTTTTTGCAACACATGTTGAAATAAATTAGAATGTAAGTGAAATCAAAATGAACTAAATATTTAGAATGTCAAAGTTTTAGAATATTCAAAATTATATCTCTGGACTGAAAAGCAAAGGACAGAAATGTCTGTTTACCTCTGTACATATTAAACTATTTGGTGTCTTAATTAATATAAGTTTTTCATTTCATTTCATTTCAACTTATTTCCGTGCTTATATCCAATTAAGGTTCAAGCATGCTGTCCAGGACAGTGGGTTAGTTGTTAGTTGGTTAGTTGTTAGTGAGAAAGAAGAGGGTGTAGTGGCCTTACACCTACCCATTGAGTCCTTATGAACTCGCTCTGGGTTGGAGACGGTACCGGGCTGTGAACCCTGTACCTACCAGTCTATAGTCCGATGCCTTAACCACTGCACATATAAGTATTGTTTTCTCTGATAGTTGGCAAGGGGAGATAATTCTGCTGTGGAGGTTATAACTCAGGGTCGTATAGCATTGTTGTTGTGCTAGCACAGTAAGTTGAATAAGACTAATAAGTATTGTGTTCTCTGATACTTTGTCTTGGGTGTTGGCAACACAGGCAGCTGCTGCTATACAGGAGCTACAACTACCATTGTAGAAGACAAGGAGTTCTCTGATACTTTGTCTTGGGTGTAGGGCACACACAGGCAGCTGCTGCTATACAGGAGCTACAACTACCATTGTAGAAGACAAGGAGTTCTCTGATACTTTGTCTTGGGTGTAGGGCACACACAGGCAGCTGCTGCTATACAGGAGCTACAACTACCATTGTAGAAGACAAGGAGTTCTCTGATACTTTGTCTTGGGTGTAGGGCACACAGGCAGCTGCTGCTATACAGGAGCTACAACTACCATTGTAGAAGACAAGGAGTTCTCTGATACTTTGTCTTGGGTGTAGGGCACACACAGGCAGCTGCTGCTATACAGGAGCTACAACTACCATTGTAGAAGACAAGGAGTTCTCTGATACTTTGTCTTGGGTGTAGGGCACACAGGCAGCTGCTGCTATACAGGAGCTACAACTACCATTGTAGAAGACAAGGAGTTCTCTGATACTTTGTCTTGGGTGTAGGGCACACACAGGCAGCTGCTGCTATACAGGAGCTACAACTACCATTGTAGAAGACAAGGAGTTCTCTGATACTTTGTCTTGGGTGTAGGGCACACAGGCAGCTGCTGCTATACAGGAGCTACAACTACCATTGTAGAAGACAAGGAGTTCTCTGATACTTTGTCTTGGGTGTAGGGCACACAGGCAGCTGCTGCTATACAGGAGCTACAACTACCATTGTAGAAGACAAGGAGTTCTCTGATACTTTGTCTTGGGTGTAGGGCACACAGGCAGCTGCTGCTATACAGGAGCTACAACTACCATTGTAGAAGACAAGGAGTTCTTGTTTGTCTCATCCCATTCTACAATTAATGTATATTTTGTGCTGGGGTGTTGTTTAACATTCATTCTCATCCCATACAGTGCCACGTAACAGGTATATCAAAGGCCATTGTATTTACTATCCTCTGTATGGGAAATTGCATATAAAATATAGCTTGCTGCAATTCAGAGAAACAAGCAATATGCTGGTATTATGTTTCTTCTCCCAACCAATTAAGTGTTGTATGTTAGCTAACAAATAGTCAATGTTTAAATTGTGCTAATATTAAGGTCCACAAAGCATTATTTTCTCTTCCATTTCATAAGACAACAGATACACGACCACAATAAACATCAATTAAATTATACACTGTACCATCAGACTGATTGAATTATCAATAATTATAGGCATGTAACACAATGAGGTGTATCTTGTTTCCAGTTCTAATGCAGTGCATGCATGCTAGCCATGATGGTGATGATGATGATGATGATGATGATGATGATGATGATGATGATGATGATGATGATGATGTTAAGCAACCATTCACAGAAATAGTATGAGTCATTATTTTGTATTCATCTAACAGATATGTTTTTCATATCAAGTCTCTTATGTTGTTGAATGCTTTGCCATCTGTGAAATTTGATTTTCACGCATCATTCATTGACATAAAATCTGCATTTACCATTAAAAACATATATAACAGTCTCTATTCATCATGAAATTAAAGCTTGTATTGGCATAAATCTGATAAAACCAAAGTGTTCATATCCTGACATGATAATGACAGGAAAAAGCTTGTTAAGTAATACATTATCATCATCAAAATCTGGCACATATAATGATGAAAACATGACCCACTTATTTTCTACAGTTCAACTCTCCTTTACATGATTGGTATATAATAAGTTGATGTTGATGGTTTATTGGTTGAGTTAAGATCTAATCAAGCACGCTGTCCTGGGCACACACGGCAGCTATATGGGCTGTCTGTTGATGATGACAGTGGGTTAATGGCTAGCTAGCTGTTGGTGGTTAGAAAAAGAGAAGTCCCTGAAAACCCTCTAAATTGGACATCCACAGCACCAAGTAAAAAGACTGGGGCCAAATTTACGACACCTGTTTTTCTTAAACATAGGTGTTTAAGCATTGTAAATGTAGTTATACACATGTAAGAAATAAACAATGAATGAATGAATGAATGAATGAATGAATGAATGAATGTTTAACGACACCAAAGCACAACAAATAAATTGGCTATTGGGTGTCAAACTATGGTATATGCAAACGTTAGAAAGACGTAAACAGACTTTGTAAATTTGGGCCATAGCTGGTTTTTAACAAATATCCAATTTAGAAAGATCTCATTTTGTACTGATATTTAAGAAAGAATCGCGTAAAAACATCCAGTTTTGAGATCATTCTGGTTTACAGAGGGTCCAGTTTTGAGGTAATTCCGATTTACAGAAGGTCCAGATTTGAGGGGTTTCACTGTATTTGTAGTGACCGTAAACCTCGTCAATGAGCTGTTAAAAAAACTCACTTCTATAAGTGGGATACCAAGATATGAACCAAGTACTTACCAGCCTTAAATCTAATGGCTTAAACATGCGCTATGTACATCACACAGCCTGTCCATTTGTCTGAAGGTATAGAAGGTTTGTTTTGTTTAACAACACCATTCACTGATGTAGGAAGCAGGGGAGGCGGAGGGAGGGGGCGCCTTTTAGCAGCAGCAATGGTTTTTACATATTTATACATGTGTGTGTATATATATGTGTGTGTGTGTGTGTGTGTGTGCGTGTGTGCGTGTGTGCGTGCATGCATGCGTGCGTGCGTGCGTGCATGTGTGTGTGTGCTACCCCATTTTTTGGCACCTTCCTATGCCCATGCCATTAGAGCACATTGATTTATTAATCATCGACTGTTGGATATATCAAACATTTGGTCATTTTAACATAGTCTTAGAGAGAAAACCTGCTACATTATTCAAATTAGTATCAATTGATCTTTTACATGCACCAACCCACAGACAGGAAAGCACATATCACGGCCTTTGATATACCAGTTGTGGTGCACTGGCTGTAACAAGAAATAGCCCAATGGGCCCACCGACGGGGATCGATCCTAGACCGACCACGCATCAAGCGAGTGCTTTACCACTGGTCTACATCCCGCCACAAAGGTACAGAGAGCTACGTACAGCCAGCTGCAACAGTGCATGATTACAGCAATATGCAAGCACGACCTCTTGTACTGACAGACTGGGGGTTCTGTGGAGAATTCCAAGCAAAGTTTACAAGTTCAGAACCAACACATCCAGGAATTCCACTTTGATGTTAACCTGGGCAGGATGTGGTTCGATAGTAGGGCACTCGCCTGACGTTCGGAGGGTCATAGGATTGATCACAATCAGTGGATCCATTGGGTTTTAATTCCAGCTATCAGTGCCCCATGACTGGGTGGCAGATATGTACATTTCTGTCTTATGTCAAATGATGTGAGATACATGCATGTACATTTCTGTCTTATGTCAAAGGGTGTGAGATACATGCATGTACATTTCTGTCTTATGTCAAATGATGTGAGATACATGCATATACATTTCTGTCTTATGTCAAATGATGTGAGATATGTACATTTCTGTCTTATGTCAAATGATGTGAGATATGTACATTTCTGTCTTATGTCAAATGATGTGAGATATGTACATTTCTGTCTTATGTCAAATGATGTGAGATACATGCATGTACATTTCTGTCTTATGTCAAATGATGTGAGATATGTACATTTCTGTCTTATGTCAAAGGGTGTCATATATGTACATCTCTGTCTTATGTCAAATGATGTGAGATATGTACATTTCTGTCTTATGTCAAATGATGTGAGATATGTACATTTCTGTCTTATGTCAAAGGGTGTCATATATGTACATCTCTGTCTTATGTCAAATGGTGTCATATATGTACATCTCTGTCTTATGTCAAAGGGTGTCAGATATGTACATCTCTGTCTTATGTCAAAGGGTGTCAGATATGTACATCTCTGTCTTATGTCAAAGGGTGTCAGATATGTACATCTCTGTCTTATGTCAAAGGGTGTCAGATATGTACATCTCTGTCTTATGTCAAAGGGTGTCAGATATGTACATCTCTGTCTTATGTCAAAGGGTGTCAGATATGTACATCTCTGTCTTATGTCAAAGGGTGTCAGATATGTACATCTCTGTCTTATGTCAAAGGGTGTCAGATATGTACATCTCTGTCTTATGTCAAAGGGTGTCAGATATGTACATCTCTGTCTTATGTCAAAGGGTGTCAGATATGTACATTTCTGTCTTATGGGGGAAAGCATTTAAAATGCCCTTCCTTGCTGTTGGGTACAAGTACAAGTTTGAAAACAAAATGTACTTTAAAATGCTTGTAATGAGATGTCATTTAACAAATAATTTTTTCTATTTACTGTTAATTTATTATTAACTGGGAGTCATTCGAATACAGTTATCAAGATCTTTACTATGGCATACAAAGCATACACTGGAGATGAGTAGGTTTGTATACAAAGCATACACTGGATATGAGTAGGTTTGTATACAAATCAAACATTGGAGATGAGTAGGTTTGTATACAAAGCATACACTGGAGATGAGCAGGTTTGTATACAAAGCATACATTGAAGATGAGTAGGTTTGTATACAAAGCATACACTGGAGATGAGTAGGTTTGTATACACAGCATACATTGCAGATGAGTAGGTTTGTATGCAAAGCATATATTGGAGATGAACAGGTTTGTATACAAAGCATACATTAGAAATAAGTAGGTTTGTATACAAATCATACATTTTATTAAAAGCATCCTTTATTAAACAAAAAAAAGTCCAAAGATATATCTTTTGCAAAATTAAACATTGTTTACGTATGACATGAAATAAACCAAAACAAAACAAAAAACAAACCCAAAAAACCCAGCAGACAACAACCACCACCACCATAACTGCCCCACCCACGACTACACAAATTGTAATCAATGTGAAGGAAGTGAGACCTTTCAGTAATGTTGGAAGATGGTGTAAGTGTAACAATAGCCAA
Source organism: Gigantopelta aegis (assembly GCF_016097555.1). Classification (NCBI taxonomy): domain Eukaryota; kingdom Metazoa; phylum Mollusca; class Gastropoda; order Neomphalida; family Peltospiridae; genus Gigantopelta; species Gigantopelta aegis. Next base: position 39,724,672 of record NC_054707.1, on the reverse strand, counting down.
TGACAAGTCTGACAGTTACAATGTATGGACTGGTCTCCTGTTTAATTTTACCACAGTGATGGCAATGTCTTGTTACTGACACATCTCGTTCAAGCTCATCATGTGTTTTTTTGAAGAGAAAATTGGACAATGGCTAGGATGTCTCAATGTTCAGCTTGTGACTGAAGTTGATGGATTTCGTTATTTCCATTCTTCTCAAGTCTCATTATGTGCAGTGTGCACTTCATTCAGGCCTTGATTGCCCTGTCGTGTCTGCATGCACAAACTCCATTTGTTATATTTAACATGGGTAAAAATGACAAAAATATTTTAATGCTATATTTACAAAATTAGGTATGGTTTGAGAGTCTAAAACGTAATAATGGACGTTAAATATGTCTCAAATGTAACACAATCTTTTAACAGTTTGTAATTTGAAGCTTTTCTGGAATTATCGATATGACTGTACCATGTTTGTAGGAATTGATCTGTAAGTCTTAAAGAAATAAATTCTTTAAGAAATGTAGCACTTGCAATTCTATTGCATTGTGACATCCATATATATGTACAACCAATGTTATCCAATATTGAGTTTACAAAGTCTATGACTAGAGTTTTTTTATATTCTGCTTCTACACTCCTAACATTAACTCTGGTGGGGATTTATATATTTTTTTAAATATGAAAAAAAAACCTCACAAAAAACCTACAACTTTAAAACACTGATTAAAGACAAAAAGCAATGTCTAGATTGTTCATTCACGTATACTTGTACAATAAGTTTACTTCAACAAAGACAAGAGTCCAAAAGATTTAACTGGTCCTTAATCATGGCACCAAAATTAGTCTTGTAAATACTGTACACCTAAAGTGGTTTTCAAATAGTCAACATTTATTTCCATGGTAATACACCTATGTATATTTGTTAGATGTAGGACAAGCAATGCTGTGTAATGTATTATTATTGATGTACAAAAGTAATTAATACAAAATAATAAATCTATGTTTTGATGTAGACAAAAAGAATAGTGTTTTGTTTTAGTAATATAATGGCAGATACCCATGAACTTAATGTGGGGAAAAAAAAACCATTACCGTTATATGCTAACTAAATCAACCAATAAAATGGCATGGAACAAACCATAAGATCAAAGTCCTATCAAGGTTAAAGGAAGTAATATACCATTAATCGTAAAAAGTAATGGAATGACATTGTTTTGGTTTATAAACCTCTGATAGTGATTCCAAATAATACATATACAGTGAAACCTCTCAAAACCAGACCCTCTATAAACCCCGAATTCCCTCAAAACCGGACCCTCTGTAAACCAGAATTCCCTCAAAACCAGACCCTCTGTAAACCAGAATTCCCTCAAAACCAGACATTTTTCATGGTTCCTTTTTAAATATCTGTTCAGAAGAGAACCTCTGTAAACCAGATACCTCTTAAAACCAGACTTTTTACTTGGTTCTGAGGGTGTCCGGTTTCAATGTAACAATGATCTGTATACATGTAATACATGTATGTGCCCAGGTGCTTGAAACCTTAGCTAGATTAAAACTGAAAGAAAATTAATGCTTGTTTATCAGCACTCGGTACATTTTTAATCCATGGCTATTAAATGCCTGTAATAAACATAAAAACAACAATACACCCATACACACACACACGCTGGTAATTGCAAAACTTGTGTTCTAGAGGATTGAAGAAGGAAATCTCTGGCACTATGCACATGCATTAAATTTTGTATGTCAGTATGTCATTGGGCTATTTCTTGTTCTAGCCAGTGAACCATGACTGGTATATCAAAGGCCGTGGTATGTGCAATCCTGTCTGTGCATATAAAAGATCCCTTTTTACTAATGGAAAAATATAGCGGGTTTCCTCTCTAAGACTATATGTCAAAATCACCAAATGTTTATCATCCAATGTGCTTTAGACGTGTTGTTAAACAAAACAAACTCTAACTTTAAATTTTGTAGGCTAGTGTTACCATTTAGATCTTGTGTATGTTGGGGTGGGATGTAGCGCAGCGGTAACGCGCTCCCTTGATGCACTGTTGGTCTAGGATCGATCCCTGTCAGTGGACTCATTTCTCATTCCAGCCAGTGAACCATGACTGGTATATCAAAGATCATGGTATGTGCTATCCAGTATGTGACATGGTGTATATAAAAGATCCCTTGCTACTAATGGAAAAAAAGTAGCGGGTTTCATCTCCAAGACTCTCAGATTACCAAACGTGTGACATCTAACAGCCCATTATTAATAAATCAATATGTACTAGTGGTATTGTTAAACAAAATAAAATGTCTTTCTATGTAAGTGTAATTTCATGTACAGGTAAACATGATAGTTCATACACAGCTATGATATAACTTTCATGCACCACTGGTTGGAATGGGAATTTATTAGTTTGTAGGCACTAACTATGGGATATTAAACACAAGAAAAACATTTTAACGCTAATAATATTTGATTGCTAAAGATATATGAAATTAATCAATACCAATAACTTTAAATGTTACTAACATAAAACTAACTTGTTGTAAAGGATCTATATATCAATTTCATGTACATGAACAAATTAAAAATGTTCTCACTATAAATGTCAGAACTTAAATAACATACAAAAAACCACAAAGGAAAATAGAGTAAAGTAAAGTTTGTTTTATTTAACGACGCCACTAGAGCACATTGATTTTTAATCTTATCATCGGCTATTGAACGTCAAACATATGGTCATTCTGACACTGTTTTTAGAGGAAACCCGCTGTCGCCACATAGGCTACTCTTTTTTACGACAGGCAGCAAGGGATCTTTTATTTGCGCTTCCCACAGGCAGGATAGCACAAACCATGGCCTTTGTTGAACCAGTTATGGATCACTGGTCGGTGCAAGTGGTTTACACCTACCCATTGAGCCTTGCGGAGCACTCACTCAGGGTTTGGAGTCGGTATCTGGATTAAAAATCCCATGCCTCGACTGGGATCCGAACCCAGTACCTACCAGCCTGTAGACCGATGGCCTGCCACGACGCCACCGAGGCCGGTAGGAAAATAGATATTATTATACAAGCTTGTGTGTCATACTGATTTTACGAAACGAGTGTCAGGATTTTTGTATTGCTCAAGCGAGAGTGAGGGTAATACATGAATCCTGACATGAGTTTCATAAAATCAGTACGACTCATGTTATGATGTCACTTCCCAAAATTACGTCATTACACTTGTTATTACACGTGTGCTTCGTATGATTATTATTAACTCGGTTATGTTGAACCATATGGATAATAAAAGTCAGTATGACCTAACAGCTCAGTAAATGTCACTACAGGCAAATAAATGTTTTAATAAAAAAAAATCCAATCAACCCTATATACTTTTTTCAAATGTACTGTTGTTTAATTACAACCATGTGAGAGAGAACGAATGAATGAATGAATGTTTAACGACACCCCAGCACGAAAAATACATCGGCTATTGGGTGTCAAACGATGGTAATGCAAACAAATAAAGTAATAATCAACATTAATATAAGAATTCAAGATTTAAACAAAAACAATGTAAAAATACAAATAAAAAAAACCCCACTCCAAAATAAACAAAATTAAATTTTAATGTCTAAAAACTAATAAATCCAACCTACATGTAGCTGGACAAAAAAAAAGCACAACACTGATTATGAATTTCCTTTCCCACCCCTCCCCCTGATTCTATGCAATACTCACAAATAGTTGCTTTGGTTGGAACTGTTATCCATACTGTTATTTTGTAAACCAGCCTTCAGAAAAAAATCCCACAGGTGCTAAGTCATGTTATAGTATTTATTATTCCTGACACTAAACTGATGTCGCAAACTTAACACACAACTTCCACCTCCTTATGCATGTAGGAGCATATGCCTGCTGGCGTTTGAACACTGGAAAAGTCAGTCCTATTGTATTTTCTCCCAAGTTCAGCCTGTTTACAATAAAGAAACTATAGACAACTATAGTGTCGAACGAACGAACACCCAGCCTCTGACTGCCAGTAAACTGATTGGAAGAACACGCCTGGCTGTACTGCACATAAACTGTCTGTAAAGTTACACTCGTTATTCGCAGTATAACGCAAGAGACATATGGAAAAACAGTGATGTCATTTTTGTTACCAGTTTGTCTTTTTATGGAAGGAATTTTTTGAATGTGCGAAATGTTGTCCTGGTGGAAGAGTGTGAAAAGCTGTAAGAGAAAAACACTTAACAGTGTCGAGTTGGAAATAAAATCTGTATTTATATAGCTGTGAGAAGTTAAACAGGAAGTGAGAATGTGAGTGAAGTTTTACTAGCATCCCCAGTTGAAGTGCTTTGGTCGGACAAATAGGAAGAACTTTATAGTATGTAGTCAAATTACAGAAAAGTATTTATTAGGTTACGTAACACCATATGAATAAGGTTACAATGTTTGCAACAGAAGTGAAATATGAGCAGATTATCAATCCTTCCAGATAGTCCACATTATAAACACGTAGGAACGACATCTTAAGTGAGGGGCACAATCCCTATAGGACCAAGTGGGGGACACAGGCCTGGTTATAATGACAATGACACTTTGTATTTAATCAGAGGGCAAGATGTACTTCAGTGATACAGTGCTCACCTGATAAGCGATCGATCTGGGATCAATTCCCGTCAGTGGGCCCATTGGGCTATTTCTCGTTCCAGCCCGTGCTTCACGACTGGTGTAACAAAGGCCGTGGTATGTACTGTGAGATGGTGCATATAAAAGATCCCTTGCTGCTAACTGAAAAGAGTAGCCCATAAAGTGGCAACAGCAGTTTTCAAGCATGCCCATCAAGTGTCCGGGACAACAGGGGAGGGGTAAGTTTGAGATGGATGGAATTTGGAATAAAACATTTAGAAGTTAGGTCAAAGACCTAAAGCCAAAAAAGATAGCTAACACATTCACTAGTCATGAGGTACTGACTGAAACAGGAAAAACCCATCCACCAAATGACCCATTGCATCTCAAACGGGAACTCTACTGCTGAGCTATATCCAGGCCCTTGCCAAAAAATAGTCACATTGTATTTGAAAGATTTAAAGAATGTTTATACTAGGCGTAAAAAAAAATATTGTGTGTTTCCGGTTTCCTGACCGACCCTAATTTTACGCTGCGACCCTAAAAAATTTCGACTATCAAAAAACCCCACCAACATCTACCGCGATTTTTGCAGACAGGTTATATGCAGTATGTCAAGAACACGGTTAAAAAAATAAAATAAAAAATAATTTAAAAAAAGTTCCTACCTACCTACCCTATTTTTTCCAGAGATGAAACCTGAAACACACATTTTTTTTTTTTTTTTGGCCCTATGGTAATGATCAGGATTTTTTTTTTTTTTTATATGTTGGGTTTCACTACATAGTACCTTGTATTAACTTCAGTGTAGTGCATGTTATAGCTGAAGAAACAAAGTTAAAGTTTGTTTGGTTTGATGACACCAATATAGAGCACATTTATTTAATTAATCATTGGCTATTGGATGTCAAACATTTGGTAATTCTTACAAGTAGTCAACAGAGGAAAACCGCTACATGTTTCCATTAGCAACAAGGGATCTTTTATATGCACTTTCCCACAGACAGGAAAGCACATACCATGGCCTTTGGCCAGTTGTGGTGCACTGGTTGGAATGAGAAAAAACCCAATCAGTTAAATGGATCGACCGAGCTGAAAGATAGGAGGAGTTGCATGATCAAGAAGAAATCAGATGGAATTCAAAGGAAATACAGACGCCATATAACTGTAAATAAAATGTGTTGAGTGCATCGTAAAATAAACCATTTTCTTTTCAAAGGAAATAATGTGTTCTTTTGGTTTGTTTGAGTAATGCTTATAATATATTTTCCCCCATAGAAAATGTAGGCCCTACTATAACGTATTAATGCAGTAATGATTAAAATGATAAAATATTTTAATTTTAGATAATGATACAACCAATAAATCTTTCACCAACATGTTGCTACTCTTTTCAATTCCATATACACAGACAGGACTATAAATACTGCAGTTTTATTATGATGGGCAGACAGTGGTGCATTGTTTAAAATGGGGGACAACACTTTAATTGTGACACCTATTACCAGCCATCAATCTACTCTCTCCAATTACAGATATATACCGATGGAATGAAATAAGGGAACACATTTTTGGTATTTTGAGTGCAAATTTTAGTTCACTAGCTATTGGAGAAGATATGCAACAAAATACAGGGATGTAGTGCCAAATTTACAAAGCCTATTTGAGATGAATTTACAAAAACCTTTTTTTTTTAAACCCAGGTGTTTAAGCATTGTAAAGACATGTAGTTACCTGCAAGTAAGTCATAAACAGGCTGTGTATATTTGACCCTTTATGACTTACACGAATGTAACTACATACACCTGCGTTTAACAAAAACAGGTGTCATAAATTCTGAGCAAGAGCAAATTCTCAAATTCAGACAAAAAAGATAGTTTGTTTTGTTTAACAACACCACTAGAGCACATTGATTTATCAATCATCGGCCATTGGATGTCAAACATTTGGTAATTTTGACATATAGCCTTATAGAGGAAACCCGCTACATTTTTCATTAGTAGCAAGGGATCTTTTATATGCACCATCCCAGACAGGATAGCACATACCATAGCCTTTGATATACCAGCCGTGGTGCACTGGATGGAACACGAAATAGCACAATGGGCCCACCGATGGGGATCGATTGGAGTATAGTTATGCAATAAAATAAAAAGATGTAATGTGGGACTAAATGATTAACCTTCTGGTGCTCTGGATGAGGGTTTGGTTGCTATACTTTCTGTTAATGTTTATTTGTTCCCTTATTTCTTTCAATTAGTATATGTAGCCATAAGCATATGAGACGGCAGCAGGGAGGGCAACTGAACCTCTGGGCAGGATCAAATCCTCAAATTCAGGCAAAAAATGTAGACATATTTGGGCAAAATGAGCTTGCCAGAAACCTTTTCACATTTTATTTCCATCATTCTACCCATAATATTACTTGTAATTCAAGTAAAGATGCATAGTAATTCGTTTGCAACCCTATATATCTGTATTGCAGTAACGCTAATATGAACAAATGTTGTTATCCAGATTCTGGCTTCTTGTTTTTTAATTTGGGAAAAAAATCAACCTGCCTCCCTACAAAAATGGGAGCCTGTATGCCTATGTATATAGCTACAGACATTTCCACCTTCTCACAGATATATATATATAACTGTACATTAATATTCTGGCAAATAATGAAGCACTGATTATAGAAGAGACAAAATTTAAAGCAAAGAACAAACTCTGTTCCAGTTGGGGTGGGACGTAGCCCAGTGGTACAGCGCTCGCTCGATGCGTGCTCCGTGTGAGATCGATCCCCGTCGGTGGCCTCATTGTGCTATTTCTCATTCCAGCCAGTGCATCACGACTGGTATATCAAAGACCGTGGTATGTACTACCCTGTCTGTGGGATGGTGCATATAAAAGATCCTTTGCTGCTAATCGAAAAGAGTAGCCCATGAAGTGGCGACAGCGGGTTTTCTCTCTTAATATATGTATGGTCCTTAACCATATGTCTGATGCCGTATAACCGTAAATAAAATGTGTTGAGTGCGTCGTTAAATAAAACATTTCTTTCTTTCTTTCTGTTCCAGTTATTTTGTTAAAATGTCCATGATGAAAATGTTTGATAATTCACAAGTGTTTTTTCCTGTGGTTGAGAATGTGAACCATTAAAAGATACCTTGTGACCTTCTGGATCAATGTGAAAACATTTCACCTAGCTATGAACCTCCAAGGTGCAGCCGGCAACATGGAAATCAATTTACAAGACAAGTTTATCACATGTATTCAGGAAGGACCTGATCCAAAGCTGTTTCTTGCTTCTGTGGAGTGACAGGCAAATTACCATAACATTAGACAGCAATTGGTTTGTTATATATAATGAGTAGACTGGTGGGCGAAGTGTTAACCAGTGTGGATATGCTGGGGGAAATATAGAAGAAAAGATAAGAGTCTTATTTGTTTTAACAATGCTGCAGCATTTTTGAAATTATACAGTTATTTTGGTGTCTAACAAATAATTATTTTAACACTTGGTCAAATGGAGTGAGTGAGAGAGAGAGAGAGAGAGAGAGAGAGAGAGAGAGAGAGAGAGAGAGAGAGAGAGAGAGAGAGAGACTGAGAGAGAGACAGAGACAGAGAGAGGAGACAGAGAGAGAAGACAGAAAGAGGGATAGAGTGGGGGGGGGGGGGAGATGAGAGAGAGAGGGGAAGAGAGAGAGATTGAGAGAGAGAGAGACAAAGAGGAACCTGATGCAGCAACATAGACTGTTTCTACCAAAACACAGGAAGGGATCTTTTATATGCAATTTCCAATATAGAGGACAGTACATAACATATGCATATGAGATGGAGGGTGGGGGGGGGGGGGGGGCACTTGAGCAAATCCTCAAATTCGAGCAAAATCAATACAGATATTCGGGAAAAATTAGCTTGCCTAAAACCTTTTTGCCATATATTCTATCCACAAAATAAGTAGTCCATGTAAAAATTGTTACATGGCAATTCATTTGCAACCCTATATATAGCCATTTGGCATAATGCTAACATGAATAAATGTTGTTTTCCAGATTCTGGCATTTTTGTTTAATTCTGGCAAAAATCAGCCTGCCCCCCTATAAAAATGGGAAGCCGTACACCTATGTATACCATGGCTTTAATTCTGGTGTACCATTAATGGGGTACTAATCGGGATGAAGGAAACTGAGAGGGCACTGATGGGTAATTAACTGATCTCACAACCCATCATACTCTAATACTGCATGGGCTACATTCCATCTCGACATGAAAGGAAAGTCTCCGTAACAAAATTAACAGCTGGGAAAAGAGGGAAGAACAGTAGCATTGAGGGAAGGAAAGCAGCACCATTACTATATGATGTAATAGAAATCCAATTCTTATAATGCTTTACTAGAATGAATCCTGTAACAAAATTAACAGCTGGGAAAAGAGGGAAGAACAGTAGCATTGAGGGAAGGAAAGCAGCACCATTACTATATGATGTAATAGAAATCCAATTCTTATAATGCTTTACTAGAATGAATCCTGTAACAAAATTATCAGCTGGGAAAAGAGGGAAGAACAGTAGCATTGAGGGAAGGAAAGCAGCACCATTACTATATGATGTAATAGAAATCCAATTCTTATAATGCTTTACTAGAATGAATCCTGTAACAAAATTATCAGCTGGGAAAAGAGGGAAGAACAGTAGCATTGAGGGAAGGAAAGCAGCACCATTATTATATGATGTAATAGAAATGATGTAATAGAAATCCAATTCTTATAATGCTTTACCAGAATGAATCCTGTAACAAAATTAACAGCTAGCTAAGACAGAGAAGGAAAATAGTATTATTATCAATGAAACTATAGGCTGATGAAAAAGAAAGAAAGAAGTGTTTCATTTAATGCAGGAAATGTTTTATTTAATGACGTTTTCATTTAATGATGCACTCAACACGTTGTAATTATGATTATATGGACCACAGATATAATTAGAGAGGAAACCTGCTGTCGCCACTCCATGGACTACTATTTTCAAATCATAGCAGAAAGGGATCTTTTATAAGCATTATCAGACAGTCAGGATACCATACCATAGCCTTTGTTTCACCAGATGTGAAGCACTGGAATGAGAAAATAGTCCTAAATTGTATTTGTGATGGGATAAAACTAATTGGGTCAACCAAGGTCAATCAATCCTATAACCAAATGCATTACAAAAAAAAAGAAAAAAAAAGAAGAAAATGTTTTATTTAATGACGCACTCAACACATTTTATTTATGGTTATATGGCATCGGACATATGGTTAAGGACCATACAGATATTGAGAGAGGAAATCTGCTGTCACCACTTCATGGGCTACTCTTTTTGATTAACAGCAAGGGATGTTTTATATGCACCATCCCACAGAGAGGATAGTACATACCATGGCCTTTGATATACCAGTCGTGGTGCACTGGCTGGAACGAGAAATAGCGCAATGGGGCCACTGACAGGGATCGATCTCACACCAACCGCACATCGAGTGAGTGCTGTACCACTGGGCTATGTCCCACCCCCAAATGCATTACACACCAATGAGATATATTGATCATCTTCCCTGTTACAGAATTGTATACCCTAGTCATGAAGAATTCGTGAAAATAGGACAAAAACAAGCATTTTGATAGTACTGCTTAAGCAATACATGTACATGCCCTAGTCATGAAGAATTCGTGAAAATAGGGAAAAAAACAAGCATTTTGATAGCACTGCTTAAGCAATACATGTGCATGCCCCCTACCGAGGCCTAATAAATTTTCATATCTCCTAAGTTAAAGGGCCATAACTCTGTCAAAAATGAGTAAATTTATCGCCATGAAAGTCAAACTTGGTCTGTAACTGTGTTATGATAAGGCTATATACACAAAATTTCAGCTCAATATCTTGAGGCATTACAAAAAAAGATCTGGACGACTATTATGTGGGACAGACAGACAGATGGACATATAGACAGAAGGACAGAATCAAAACCTACAGGCCTCTCCAGTTGCACTGGTGGAGGACTAATAAAATCATTCCACTCATGCAGGCGGCACGTAGCCCAGTGGTAAAGCACTCCCTTGATGTGTGATCAGTCTAGGATCGATCCCAGTTGGTGGGCCCATTGAGCTATTTCTCATTCCAGCCAATGCACCATGACTGATGGTATGTGCTGTCCTGTCTGTGGGATGGTGTATATGAAAGATCCCTTGCTAGTAATGGGAAAATGTAGAGGGTTTCCTTTCTATGACTGTGTCAAAATGACCACGTTTGACATCCAATTAATAAATCAATGTGCTCTACTGGTGTCGTTAAACAAAACAAATTTCTTTTTTTTGTTTTCATTCCACTCATATATATTACTATCAATACACTGTACAAGTAAAAGCTGTAAACCTGGTGTAGTCTCTTCTTTTTGTTATATACCTTTGTTTGTTTACCTTTGTTTGTTTGTTATATACCTTTGTTTGTTTGTTATATACCTTTGTTTGATACCCAAAAGCTAATGGGCCAAATTTACAAAGCCCATTTATGTCTTACACGCGTGTAACTACAGTCAGACCTTGTTACAATGACCGTCATTACTACAACATTTACACCATCCGACCACAAATTGTCGGGATTAAACGTACATCAGTGTTATTCTGTTCATTACACTGGAATTCACACCTTCCGACACCGACAGAGCAAATTAGGAACAAAGGTGCATACTCTTTACAATGACATTACATAATCACAGATACTGTAGCACGTTGGCAGTACACACACAGCCACTTAGAATCCTTGATTTCGTGTGAGCCGACTGTGTCACATGCTGTCCGAGCTTCCGATGTCTGCGAAATCTGTAGACATGTATTGCTTTTGAAAATAAGCCTTTAGTTAACCAATTAAAGGATTAACTGCAAACAATAAAATCTTCTATTTTCATGATATTTTGTAAACAAAACAGGTACCAATCTAGATGTCTTGATTAGACTGACGGTGAATGCACCTTGTTTTTATATTTAATGATATTTTTTAAAAACATATTTAATGTATGTATGTATGTGTATTTGTTGTTTTTAATAATAATTGCAATGCATTAATTATTTAAATGCTATTGAGTCAGTTAATATTAATTAGTATTTTCTCATGACAATTCGATACACCGTCAATTTCAATATAACAACAAAGTGACCCAGGGACAAACATGGTCGTTGTAACGAGGTCTGACTGTACATACATTTACAATGTTTAGATTTTTTTTCTTCTAATTTTCATTATTATTCATACTTACCTAGTACTAGCACAACAAGAATGCTATATGACCCCGAGTCATAACCTCCAGTGCAGAATTATCTCCCCTTGCCGGATGTATAACCTACACCTGCGCATGGGCAGACTATATATCCTCATTTTTGATTCTGTACTCCTCCATTGCAGTCGATGTTCGTACTAGCTCTTGAAAAAATTTATAAAATTGTCTATTAATTTGTCATTTGTTTTACTTTTTTGTTACATTCTCTTACTCCGTCATATGAAGTCTTTTTGTTGTTGTGCTAGTACGGTAAGTTGAATAAGACTATTAAACACCTATGTTTCAGAAAAACAGGATTCATAATTTTGGCCCAATGTGTTTTTTCATGCTGGGATATTGTTAAACCTTTATTCATTCATTCTAATCAATAAATGTAATCTTTGTGAAAAGTTCAGCCTAATTATTTCTGTCATTATTTTTGCAATTAATTTTCCTGATCATATATCCTGATTATAAATCTTTCTAAAAAACAAATTACCCAATTTTATCTGCAGTTGTTTGCTTCCAATCCCCTAAAACGTGATCTCAAGTTCAGTGTAATTCTAAAAATAAAATACATGCACTGGTACACCATACGTGTGTTATTGATTATTTGAGAATAATTTTATTAAGTACGAGTATCAATTCTAAGTTTAATGAAGCCTTAAAATCCTGCGTGTTTTTTTATTTATTATATTTTTATTTGCTGAGTTAGAATATGTCCTGAAATTACACAAAAGTAGCAACGTGAAAGGAATCCATTAATAGTAGACAACAAATTCTCAAAACCTACAAGTAAAATGGACTTGGTGTTCAACTGTTCAGTGAAAGGACCCCGAGTTGGCAGCAATATATTGCAGGGTGACAAGTGAGTTTGCGAATGACGTCAAACCGGGACAAAGAAAATGAAATCACTTACAAGAAGGAAATTCACATCTTGCTCACAGAGGCTATTCATTGTCACAAGTACCAGATAGAGTGAGAAATCCTGATGCTAGCTAGGGCTTTTACATTTATCCAAAATGCTGACAATATTTTTTTTTTTTTACTGCACAATTTTTTTTTTTTTTTTAGAAGGCTGTTTCAATTTTGCTTTTTGGTTTAATGACAAAGATATTTTTAAAAGATTCCAGCACAATAAAAAACAAAACCCCACACATTAGCTATTGGATGTCAATATGACAAAAATTGCAAAATGTATATGACAGCATGTGCAGTGTGCCAATACAGTGTGGTTCTAGACCCAGTAGTTTACCCATTTTCATCAATTCTGCAAAATGTATATGACAGCATGTGCAGTGTGCCAATACAGTGTGGTTCTAGACCCAGTAGTTTACACATTTTCATCAATTCTGCAAAATGTATATGACAGCATGTGCAGTGTGCCAATGCAGTGTGGTTCTAGACCCAGTAGTTTACCCATTTTCATCAATTCTGCAAAATGTATATGACAGCATGTGCAGTGTGCCAATGCAGTGTGGTTTTAGACCCAGTAGTTTACCCATTTTCATCAATTCTGCAAAATGTATATGACAGCATGTGCAGTGTGCCAATACAGTGTGGTTCTAGACCCAGTAGTTTACCCATTTTCATCAATTCTGCAAAATGTATATGACAGCATGTGCAGTGTGCCAATACAGTGTGGTTTTAGACCCAGTAGTTTACCCATTTTCATCAATTCTGCAAAATGTATATGACAGCATGTGCAGTGTGCCAATACAGTGTGGTTTTAGACCCAGTAGTTTACCCATTTTCATCAATTCTGCAAAATGTATATGACAGCATGTGCAGTGTGCCAATATAGTGTGCTTTTAGACCCAGTAGTTTACCCATTTTCATAAAGAAAGAAAATTAAATTGGAAGTGCAATTGATCAACCAGGGGCCGGGATTTATCTCAGTAGGTTGAGTGCTCGCTTGAGGTGCTTGCATAGCAGAATCTAATCACCTCGGTGGATCCATTCAGCTGACTGTTTTTTTCTCTCATTCCAACCAGTGCACCACAGCTGGACAAAGGCCATGGTATGTGCTTTCGCGTCTGTGGGAAAGTGCTTATAAAAGATCCCTTGCTGCATTAGAAAAAATGTAGCGGGTTTCCTCTGATGGCTACGAGTCAGAATTACCAAATGTTTGACATCCAATAGCCGATGATTAATTAATCAATGTGCTCCATGGCAGTGGTGTCGTTAAACAAAACAATTTCTCTCTCTTTATAAATTAATGATCAATGAACTGATCAGACTGTGAGCCATCACACTCCAGGCAAGCGTTCTCTGACTGTCTACATTGGCTATATCAGCCAACAATGGTTATTAAGATAATAAGCATAATATTTTAGGTTAAACTGAACAATTTTCACTGAGATTAAAATGACCACTAATTCCAGAAAGTGTTACCAAAAGGTGTGCATCTGCACCTCATTTGAGTGCGTCATTAAATAAAACGTTTCCTTCCTTTCCTGTACCTCATTTAAAGCCTTACATACATGTAGGTATGATAAAGTTGCAACTCTGGGCATGTAAATTTGTGCACATCATTATAAAAATAAAAAAATCCTCATCCTGGTGCCTATGGTCCTAACAGTGACCACTGTAAAAGAAAGAAAGAAATGTTTTATTTAACTACGCACTCAACACATTTTATTTACGGTTATATGGCGTCAGACATATGGTTAAGGACCACACAGATTTTGAGAGGAAACCCGCTGTTGCCACTACATGGGCTACTCTTCCAATTAGCAGCAAGGGATCTTTTATTTGCGCTTCCCACAGGCAGGATAGTACAAACCATGGCCTTTGTTAAACCAGTTATGGATTACTGGTCAGTGCAAGTGGTTTACACCTACCCATTGAGCCTTGCGGAGCACTCACTCAGGGTTTGGAGTCGGTATCTGGATTAAAAATCCCATGCCTCGACTGGGATCTGAACCCAGTACCTACCAGCCTGTAGACCGATGGCCTACCACGACGCCACCGAGGCCGGTCACTGTATAAGGTTTGTTTGAAGAATTACCACCCATACACTTACACTCTCATAGAACATAGTTTGTATAGGTTTGGGGTTGATTTTAACATAATGGAAGATGCTTGTCAGCAAGATCCCTTGCACATGGTGCCAAAAATCCAAACGTCTTCAGCAAGTAATATACAATGAAACCCCTTTAAACTGGACACCCAAGGGACCAAGTAAAATGTCCGGTTTCAAGAGGTATTCGGTTTAGAGAGGTTAAGTTCTGTTCTGATTTATATTAAAAAAAAGGACTGTGAAAAATGTCCGGTTTTGAGGGAATTCCGGTTTACAGAGGGTCCAGTTTTGACAGGTTTCACTGTATAATTATGTTTTTGCTATGTCTATTTTTCATAAGGCACACATTTAATTTGGATGAACAAGAAGTCATTTGGTTTTTAGGTGTGTTCTTTACATAATCACAAATTGTAGGTGCAGTAAACTGCCAGAGCCCATCTATTTGATCCCAAAATATATATCTTTACTGATATTCCCTCTACAGCAGAAATAATAGTTATTTGAAAGATCAGTTCTCAAATAGCAGTCTTTTAAAAGATCAATTCACTGCTTTCAACATGATTATTCACTGCATGCTGATGAGCATAGTTGATGAACATTTTATTGCAAATTGAAATGGATGGATGCAATATGCTGTATGAAAGGATGTGTTTCAATGACCAGAAGGAAAAAAAAAAGAGAAGAAATCAATATATTGACAGTGGTGATTGAAAATCAGAACAGAGGCCACAATTGTGCAGTTACCAACATGGTTCATCAACAACGGGGTTCATTAATTTGAAACATTCATCAAGATCACTCAGTTCAGAGATATAAAGTAGCTGATCAATAACTCCGTAATAACACAGCAAACACCAAAGCGTGTACATGTCTCTGTATATACATATAATCCAGCACTAAACTGGCCTTGATGGTACTTTGGTGCTGCAGATGTAAGGTGGATACAGATCCAATACTATCTAGGTTAAAACAGATCGCACCATCTTAGCAATATCTACCATTGTCCGATGTTTACATTCCACCGAACCATCCCTAATTATGCTCCAAAATCACCTTAAGGAATTCCTCTGCATCGCTTTGTAATTTCAACCTAAGTCACTCAAGGGAAACATTCCAAATTCCACTTCACCTTAATCCCTTGCATGCTCTTGTACCGGTAGTCCTTGGACTGGGCTGCCTGTACTCACTGGTACTTGTCAGTTTGAGTTTCCCTCCCCAATTTGTCTCCTGTCTTGGGCAAGAGAGCTGGTACAAGTCAGAAATGGCACCCAACAGAGGTGTGCACTACAACAGCTTGATTTGAACATGTATGTTAAATTATTTCCTCCTCCTCCCAGTACTGGCTCCCAAACCAGTGCACAACTCACTATACCCAGTCTTCACCAGGAAAGGTAAGCAATCCCTTGTAGCCCCCTCCACATATAAAAATAGACTAATTTAGGCGAGCAGCCAATGGATCATCTTGTAATAAAATGTTAAACAATGGTGATGATGATGATGATAATGTTGATGGTGATGATGATGCAGAGACTGGTGATGATGCAGAGACTGGTGTTAGTGGTGGTGATGATGATGCCGAGGCTGGTGTTAGCTAGTGGTAATGATGATGATGGTAACTAATGGTATCTTGGTAGAGAATAGAACCACTGTATTTACCGTCATGTTTACCTGTGATCAACTACCTCTACTGTACTATATATAAAGCATGAGATTTTTTAAATGACAAAAAAAAAATCATTTTTAATTAATACCAAAAATGTTTATTTACATTATTTTATTTATGCATTACATACATGTATAGAACATTATTTAAATACATTAACAACTTGATGCATTAAAGTAATGCTTAAGCAAGGCTTTTGGACTGGTATGCATATTCAACAATATATAATGTACATTATTGCTTACAAGTATATTATTATATTTAATTAATAAAACGGTTAAATGTGATGACTATTAGATATAATGGGCACAGCCATTTTGTTCCATTCCAGTGAATACACCGTCTGGTGAGCTGGTGGTTTTGTAAATACTTAATGCGTAACATCAGGAATGAGTCTTAGAACTAGAGATATAAATCTACTTGGTTTTTGCAGGATGATAAAATAGTCATACATTGCAATGTTCTGTAATAATATACATCCCAGTAAGCCAGCAATAAGTATATATTATTTTTCAATACAAAATAAACCACCATTGTCAAAGTGGCTACACAACAAGTAAAAATAATTATACCATGTTTTGTACATGCAATAACTTCCGTACTGAAATGAAATACAGAGTGTTTTCTTAGTTAATTGGTCTATTCTTTACCTGTGATTCCTAACTGGTAGGTGTGTATTTGATAGGTACCCAGATGAGCCACAAAATAATTATACCATGTTTTGTCCAGGCATTAATCTACGGACTGAAATGATACATGGAGTGTCTTATTAGTTAATTGGTCTATTCTCTACCTGTGATTCCTGATTAGCAAGTATGTATTTGATTGATAACCAGACGAGCCAATTAATTGACGCTGTCTAGACACAAAAATACATACTGGTATTGTGTAATATTACCTGTCGCCTCTAAAATGGAAATGGACATGGTTTATTAGTGTAAATAGTTCTGTAAAACTATTGATTAAGTAGACATTCCCACCTAAAAGCACAGAACTGACCAAATATGTAGTCCCAAATAAAATAAAATTATCACATGGGTATCGTGGGTTGTCGTTTTTACTCCAACGTAGTATACCAATAGGCCTAATAGTGTACATTTTTCCTTTGGATTATTTAACAGAGAAAAATACTATAACCCCATTTCGTTCCGTTACTGCAACTTGAAATATATTTAGTTAAATAGTTTATTATATTATCACACCATTTGTGTTGTTTTACAAGTCAGGTTGATCAAAGAGAAGTGTCTTGTCGAAAATTACTGCTTTTATTTACACTGTGCATACAGGAGATGGTCAGGAGCTGATGTCACTTCGCCCCAAGCTACCTGTACCGGACCCTTTGAAAAAAAAAAAAAATGGCTGCCCCCAGTTAGCAGGAATAATCACTTTTTTTTTATTATACTTTGTACTAAAATAATGCATTTTTCATTGTTAAAGTGTCAGTGTGTGTTGGTCTGAGTATGCATTCTTTCCAACACATAAGGCTCATGTTTTAGTTTACTCTCCCTTTAAACAGATGCTTTACTGTCTGTCTGTTATTTATGTATCAGGCTGCAAAGGGAATTGGAAAGTCCATTATTGTACATGCACATACATTTGAGCAAGGTGCTAAAACAGGAGGATCAAACTATACAGTGCAGAATGGTTGAAGACTGTACACTCAGGCTTTCAAGCAAGATTTTGTGAAAAATAAGGACTTTTTTTAGGGCAAAATTCTTAAAAAATAAGGGCTATTTTTAGGAATTTTTAGGAATTTTTTGACAAAAATAAGGACTGAAATTCAATAATCAATATAAAAGAAAAACATTCTGTACTCACCTCCAGGGAGAACATAAATACAAAAGCTAATTACCAACTCAGAAGATCATGCCAATGGTCATCAACAGCGATATTCAGCATATCAAAACAACCAGATTAAAGTAATATGATATGGTGCAAATCCATGGGGCTTTTTCGTCTGACTCTCGAACGATGCGGTTGTATTCCGAGAACATGGTGATTTCTATCCCCCGCACCCTAGGGGCTGTGTTGCGTACGCTTGGGCCTTTGTCCAAGTATCGCATAGAACACGACAGCGACTCAGCGACTGTCACACTAATCTACGGCGTGGACAAGAAGCGACGCTCACCTAGCAGAAGACGGAGGAGGCGACCTAAGACTACCCAGGGGGGACCTAACTTGGCGGCTCAACCACCAGGGGCGGCCCCTCCTTTTCCGAAACGGAGGACGAGACCGACAGGGGCAGTGCAGGGTGATCCAAACCCGGCGGTTCATTCTGAGTTGTCGCCCCCAGCTACTCGACCGAAGCACTCGCCAGGAGCGGCCCAGGGGGGGCCAAAGCTGTCAGCTCCACTGACAGTGGCGGTCCCTCCTGTAGACGTACCAACGCAGATGGAGACGGGACGTGGTCATTAGTGACCCCCCAGCCAGCTCATCAGCGCCTCCGGAAGTTGTTGCGGTTCCAGCGGCGGTCCAGTGGGAGTCCAAGAGGAGGAAGGTGTCTGCGGCCACCATACCAAAGACATCCGACCAACCTGATTGGACTCTGGTCTGCGACAAGCTGCCAGCTAAATACCGAGGAGCAGTCTAAGGCGACTTTACCGATAGCGCTCTAATCAAGGGTCCTTGGAGAGAAGATCATTGGCGCCAACTTCCAACTGGACAAGGGAAGTACCAGCTACAAGGAGCCCTTCACTCGGACCAACTCTACGTGACGGCACAGCAGGACGGACTGTACAGGCAGGGACTCCTGATGCCATCGATGCCCAACGCAACCATCCACCGCATCTTGAAGATGGTACTGCGGGATATCTATCCAGGAGCCATCAACAGAAACATCGCCATGTTGACTGAAGGACTCCCCAACTTCAGGCCTGAACAGTCCATCACTTCGCCATGAGTCCTCCTTTTTTGAGCTTAGTTGGACTTTAAAATTTTTCGGCCGCGGCTCAAAATTCTTATGTTTATTTTTTTTATAAATAGTCCAACGCACTTTACTTTGGTGCCCAATCAATTGCTCAAATCACCTTAAAACCTTTTAGGCCGAGCAGTCAAAAAATCTTTGGATTTAAATTCTTAGTCCAGACATGTGTAGAAGTGTAGAATGTCGTTAGGATTTTAGGACTTAGGTCTTTTGACCGACCACTAAATTTTTTATTCCAAATTCTGCCCACCTTAAACTTACCCCTCCCCCCTCCTGGCCCGGACTTAGTCACTGGCGAAAGTCAGAGATTAAGCCTGTGACAGGCGTGCGTGAAACCTTCGTGGTATATACGCACGTGTAAAAGCTTTCACTCACTCGCAAATCCATGCTGAATATGATGCTGATAACCACCAAGATGTCTTCTGAGAAATACATTATTTCAACATATTCATTATCTGAAAGTATACTAAGGCTAGATTTAATTAATTCCAACACTTATTTTATGTTGCATTTATAAAAAAAAAATCAAAATTTGGGCTTTTTAGGATTTTGAAGCTTTAATAAGGAATATTAGGGCTGCTGTCAAAAAATAAGGAAAATTAGGAAAATAAGGGCCCGCTTGCAAGCCTGTACACTGGAACTCTAGAGGAAACTACATACTGCAAACAAGACAGAACATTATCAGTGAGATTTAAATACAGTCAAGTGGGAGGCAGTTAAAAGCCTGGGGGTGTTCAAGTGGTATTTGATTTCACCATCATTAGATGGATGTCAAAAAATGGTGGAGCTCATGTTTGATCAATGCAGATGGACTGGGCAGAGAAGAAATGTGTCTGATGATGATCACGCCAATCACAATGACAGTGTTAATGACACCGAGTTTGTTGGAGGGGACCATTTGTTCGGTGAAACTATGTCAGTGTGTTAATTACTATGTTGTATACAAGTCATTCTTCGAAAGGAAATGTTTTATTTAACGATGCACTCAACACATTTTATTTACGGTTATATGGCGTCAGACATATGGTTAAGGACCATACTGATATTCAGGGAGAAAACCCGCTGTCGCCACTTCATAAGCTTTTCAATTAGAAGCAAGGGATCTTTTATATGCACCATCCCATAGACAGCAGTGTTCTCGCTGGGTGAAAATTATAGGAGGGTGACCGCTCAGCATCGCACCCTTTAAAATACCAATAAACGAAAAGAAAAGAAAGGTGGGGGGAGGGGGGGGGGTGGGTGTCGTTTGGTTACCATATTGATGTGTGTTGGTAGACTTTGTGAAAAGACATATTCCTTATTTCCTTATTTTGCCTACAAAAGGTTTATAAATACGAAATACAAGCAGACTTGTCTTTTAATTTTTATAAGTGTTCATATCTCCCCAAAATGAAAAGTTTACAATATTTTATAAAGAACTGCTGAATAAACAGAACGACAGAAATGACAGAAAGTAAAATTCATCAGTTACAATGAATTATATCTGCAACTGAGGACAAAATATCAGACGATAGTTAGTGGAAACAAAAGACAGAATGACCGTTCTGATCACGTGACAAATTTGGTGCCAAATAAGTGAGGGTTTTTTTTTTCAATCGGAGATTCCCAAATCCGTAAAAAATTAAAATGTTTTCATTGCTGAAATAAAATATATAACTTTTATTGTGTCTATTAAACATACAAATGGATACAGATATGGGACAAAATAGAGGCTGTTAAAAATACTGGTAAATTACGTTACGGTAACTGTCGTAAATGTATCGTACACAACGCGGCTTGTTTCGTTTGATGTCCAGTGTGCAGACTGATCATTGTTTTTTGTGTGAAAAAAGTGTGCATTTGGAAATAGTGGAGATAGGTGCTGGAAAATAAAGGGGGGCGCACAAAAATAAAGGAGGGCGGAGAATGTGAAAGGAGGGCGGCAAAATGGAATAGCAGGGCGAGCTGCCCGCTTAAATGGAGCAGCGAGAACACTGGACAGGGTAGTACATACCACAGCTTTTGATATACCAGTCGTGGTGCACTGGCTGGAATGAGAAATAGCCCAATTGGCCCACCGATGGGGATCGATCCCACTCCGACCACGCATAGAGCGAGTGCTGTACCACTGGGCTATGTCCCGCCCCCCCCCCCCACCCCATTTGTTTGGTGGAACTATGTCAGTGTGTTAATTACTATGTTGTATATAAGGCATTATTCAATGTAAGATGATATACATGTATTAAATATTGTATAGATGTTAAACTGCATTTTATCGGCATTTTTGTTTTGTCTTTTACTGTTTGAAAAACCCAAAACCAAACCTGTTGCACATATTTTATATACTTGATAAGTTGAGGGTTTTTTTCCAATTCGTGATTTATTATAATTTCTTCAGCTAGTGGACCCCGCTCTCTCCATCTCTATTTTTTGTAAAGCATGGTGCTGCCATGCTGGGTGAGGGTGGGGATAGGAATCAAACAAAAGGAAAAAAGTTTGATTTATTTAACAACACCACTAGAGCACATTGATTTATTAATCACTGGCTATTGGATGTCAAACATTTGGTAATTTTGACATATAGTCTTAGAGAGGAAACCCGCTACATTTTTCCTTAGTAGTAAGGGATCTTTTATATGCTCCATCCAATAGACAGGATAACACATACCATGACCTTCGATATACCAGTCATGGTGCACTGGCTAGAACGAGAAGTAGCTCAGTGGACCCATGGACAGGGATCGATCTCAGACTGATCATGCAACAAGTGAGTGCTTTACCTCTGGGCTATGTACCACCCTAATTGTTAAAGACTATGGACTTTAATTTATTAATTTAGATTATTTTCAGAGCCTTTGGAAATTTTATGCAATTTGGTAATGTTTCCTGTAGCATGTATGCAGAATGAATGAATGAACAAATGTTTACAACACCTCCAACTTCAAATAAAGTAAGTATTCAATATATATAATAAAACATTATATTTTCAATGCAATTTGTTAGTCTTTAATACTTTTTCTTTGGACATCTTTCTGAAAGCAGATTCGCTGAAGTGTAATAATATTGGTAAGTGGTAGAAAGTAGACTACCATATCACCACTTAAGAATAGTGAATATAAGAAGGGTTAGCAAACACATGTATGTGTTACGCAGATATAAATTAGCTGAAAAT
The DNA here is from genome assembly GCF_016097555.1 of Gigantopelta aegis. NCBI lineage: Eukaryota > Metazoa > Mollusca > Gastropoda > Neomphalida > Peltospiridae > Gigantopelta > Gigantopelta aegis. The sequence continues at coordinate 39,702,038 of NC_054707.1, read as the reverse complement.
ATGCCACTAAAAACTGCGAATACTCAACTTGAGCTATTAAGTGGGCTGAAAAACTACGAAGTAATTAGGGAACATGTGGGAAATACATTTAGTACTCTACCAATTAGCCAAATCGGTGAATTACCTGCCACTAATGTTTCGTTATCTCATCTGTCCGAGCTGCGGATAATTTACAAAACAAAGCAGAACGCTAGGAATGTTAGTTTAATCAGACATAGACACGAGAAAAATTGACCGGAGTAATTAATTGCTCTCCATCATGCAACTTAAGATTTGGGGAGCCATTTTAAATATCACTGTAATGAGCACTGATATTTAATCATTTTGTAGTACTGTTTTGGGTTTTTTTTTTTAATCTACATGCTTAAGGGAGCAAAATATGATTCTCTTTGAACTAGTCTCAGGCGAGTGCTGGGGAGCCAGAATGATAGCTCCCCTTTAATGTCGAGGTCTGCTTAATATGCTTGTCCTACATACAAGTACTGACTAGACAGACCAGCCCCAAGTTCAGCCAGCAAACGTTTCGCTAACGTTCACAAACAATTTGATTGGTTCCCATCGTGGCCATTTGGTTTACTGTGAAGCGCATAACCCAGTCTAGCAGACATTTTTCCACTCGATTTGGATGAACGCAGCCCTGGCATTAAATTTGGGGATTAATTTTTTGCTTTATGGGTTCCAACAGAATCATAAAAAAGGATGTAATCTTCATCTCGTCACCTTATATGCTTCCAATCTAAAATCTGGGACTGGCAGAAGCATGGAATACTTCTAAATTCACAGCTTGCAGACTAACAGAAAAATGTATAGAATTTTACTAGTAAAAAAGGCTTTGTTAATAAGAAAAAAGTTAGGTTTTTTTTAACAACACTACTGGAGCACATTGATTAATTCGTCGCGTGAGAGCCAGAAGGACATAAGTAAATCAAAATTCATTTTTAAAAAGCCGAAATAATGAAGGAAAACTGTTTTTCTTGATCAGTACCGTATTTGACTGGAAATTAGCACATGTCTTTGAATAAGCCCCCTCCGTTTTGATAGCATTTAAGAAATTAGGCTCTCATTCGTAAATACACATGTAAGTCCACCCCCAACTTCGTCACCTTATAAATAACATGAAACTGCAAGTTTGCTCAACTTCATTTAAAAGGTCATACCTCCTGCAGATAATTAAACACAAATGTAACACAATATTTTACCACCAGTGAGATTTAGCAGTCTAACAGTAACAGTGTGTAACATTGTTTTCAATTTCATGCCTGCAGTATTTCTTTGAAGTACCCAAGCCCAAGACTGAACTAAAACAAATGTCTATTTTTACCACCACACTGGGTCCGCAGTTAACGCTAATTAAGCAAATATTTAATTAATAAACAATTATTATTTATTAATAACAAATGGAACACTAATTAATAGATGTGCTACTGAACGTTTTTTGTTTTCTTCCTAGTTCATTTAATTATTATTATTTATTTTAATTTTTTTTTTTTCCAACGAAACTGGCCTCTTGTCTGGGAATAAGCCCACCCCATACTAAGCTCACAATGAGTTGTCTTGGCCCTTTGGGCTTATTTCCGGTCAAATACGATTTCTTTGTATATTTACGGTATTTATAGCATATTAGGTATTTTAGTTATTTGTTTAAATAGTTGTAGTTACGACAATTATTCATGATTAAATTAAATGCGTCATTTATTACCAACAGTATATCAAGTAAATTTAAATATTTATTCTGAAAGAACTTCTAAAAAATTTCAGTTTTGCAAATCACACATTTATTTTTAAAAAGGAGAAAGCAAGTAAATATAAAATATTTAGAAGCAAACATTCAAAAAGGAATACAAGTAGAAGTACGTATTAATAAAATGACCGCTTAAACAAAATATTATGTGAAATTTTTTTATTTTACTTTTGTTAATAATAATACGATAAATAAAATCACCAATTGAACAAAATAATAATGTGAAAAAAACTACTCTGACTCGTGAAATCCTGGTTTTCTTTGACCACCCCTGATTTTGTGTGACCTTATCTGGTGCAGGGTTTCTGCCAGAGGGTAAAATGGGTATGCATGGTACCATACGCAAATATTTTTGCAGAATTTTTTTTTTTAAGTTAACTTTTTAACAAAATTAATTACTCTCATCATTACTGTATGATTTTCTTAACCCTAACCCTAAACTTAACCCATTTTCTTTCTATCTCTGTTGACTGTGGTTGCATTCAATTCCATAGAGCCATACCAAAAAATTTCTATCTGGCAGAAACACTGTGGTGGTAGTGCTCCATGTTCGTTGGTTGATGATGGTGCATCAGAATCAGACGACTTGTCCATACATTCTAGGCAAGTATTCGTTCCTGACGAGTCATCAGAAAAGCTGATGTCATGAAGTGTGCAGTGTTCTTTCCGTGTTCTTTGCACCATGGAAGTCCTTTTGCAGATAATTCCTGGATCTGCTGCCTCAGGGTGTACATCACTAGTTTCAAGAATACCTGGTTTATCAGCTAGTGCAACAGACAAACCAGAATAGTTAAACAAACTGAAACTGGTATCCTTTAATGAAGAAACTATGTTCAGCAGCTTATTGGTTTGGGATACACCAGGTTCAAGTGAAGCTCATTCAAAGTATATAGGGTTTATATTTGCAATGAGGGTGTGTACTGAATATATACCGGCCTCGGTGTCGTCGTGGTTAGGCCATCGGTCAACAGGCTGGTAAGTACTGAGTTCGGATCCCAGTCAAGGCATGGGATTTTTAATCCAGATACCGACTCCAAACCCTGAGTGAGTGCTCCGCAAGGCTTAATGGGTAGGTGTAAACCACTTGCACTGACCAGTGATCCATAACTGTTTCAACAAAGGCCATGGTTTGTGCTATCCTGCCTGTGGGAAGCGCAAATAAAAGATCCCTTGCTGCCAATCAGAAAGAGTAGCCTATGAAGTGGCGACAGCGGGTTTCCTCTCAAAATCTGTGTGGTCCTTAACCATATGTCTGATGCCATATAACCGTAAATAAAATGTGTTGAGTGCATCATTAAATAAAACATTTCTTTCTTTTTTTGTACTGAATATCAAATCCAGAAGTAGTGAACACTATACCATGTCCACCTGTTGAGTATGCAGGATTCTCTCCAGGTTATATTAAGTGAACAGAAAACCTTACAGCTTTTGCTGTGCGTTGGGTGTACTCTCCAGGTTCTGTTGTGTGTCCAGTAATCTCTCCAGGTTATAACGTGTGTTCAGTGATCTCTTCAGGTTCTGTTGTGTGTTCAGTGATCTCTCCAGGTTCTATTGTGTGTCCAGTGATCTCTCCAGGTTCCGTTGTGTGTCCAGTGATCTCTCCAGGTTCTATTGTGTGTCCAGTGATCTCTCCAGGTTCTATTGTGTGTTCAGTGATCTCTCCAGGTTATAATGTGTGTTCAGTAATCTCTCCAGGTTCTGTTGTGTGTTCAGTGATCTCTCCAGGTTCTATTGTGTGTTTGGTAATCTCTCCAGGTTCTGTTGTGAGTCTATTGATCTTTCCAGACTATGTTATATGCAGTGTTCACTCCGTGTTTTGTTGAGTGTTAAGTGATCAATCCTCCGGTTTCTGTTGTGTGTGCTAAATTATTTTCTGCGTCTGTTGTGAGTGATATGTCATGTTCAGGTTCTGTGTGTGCTATGTTGTGCTAATGTTTTGGTGTGTGTGTGTATGTATGTATGTGTGTGTGTGTGTGTGTGTGTGTGTGTGTGTGTGTGTGTGTGTGTGTGTGTGTGTGTGTGTGTGTGAGTGTGTGAGTGTGTGAGTGTGTGTGATGTTCACGTTCAACATTATGTTGCTTAGCTTAGCTTAGTAACTGGTTTAATGTGCCCATAGTCCATATCCCACTAGGGTTTCGAACACGCCTATCCCGAGTCCGGCCTCCGATAGGATCGGGGGTTTGACTCGGACAGGAATATTCTGTTGCATATATTTGTTAACTGTAAAGTTAATCAAAGTTCATAGATCTTGCTATCGTTTATGTTGAGGCCACATTCACTTTATTCGCCTTTTAACCTTACGTCTGATTACACTGTCTTTTGTTACTGGACATTGTCCTGGATAACTTACAATGATGTTTATATGTGCAATATTGTTAATCCATAATGCCTACATTAGGGCAATCCTGTAGATCTTCAAAGGCAGCTGAAAGGCAGAACTTGATCACCGTAACATATAATTAAATACATGTACATCCAAAATCAGTGTGATTATGTTTGCACTTTGGTTGTATATGCTACATACAACATTACATGTTGGAAATTTTGCTTCAGTTAAAAACATTTCAAAATAGATATTTGTTTTTTGAAAAAATTCACCAAAACATGTTTATTATTATAATTATGGTGCACATAAAATAGCAAACCATACAAACATTAATATTACTGCAATTCCTATTTATATATACAGACACCATTCTTGTCTGTTGTCAAATGGTTTGTTGCATGCAGTACCAAATGTTTTTCTTAAACAGACCAGGCTCTCACAATGACAAAAGTCATATTATTTTTAGGATTCAAGCACATAAAAATATTGACATAATGCATGCTCTATTGTACTTTGCATTTGTAATTTCTATCACAGACCGATAACAAAGAATACATATGTGTCGTATTTGGCACATACAACCTATGTCAGACATAATTATATATAATGAACTGTATTTAAAAAGGGTGTATCTACCACACATGACCAGTCGTGTTCACAAAATGGAAAGCAAGCAAATTGGAGGAATGTCGTATGTGTCAGTTACGTCTATTTTCATGCAAATTGGTATCTGTGATACACTTACGACCATTTAAATCCTACTGTATAAGCGATGCAATTAGGGACACAGCTATGATTTTTTGTGACAATATGTAATCGGGGATGGCGATTCCGAATATGCAAAAAAGATGTTTTAGGTCGTATCTGCCACTTACAACTTTTTAGCTCTCATGCGACGAATTAATCATCGGCTACTGGATGTCGAATAGTTGGTAATTCTGACAAGTAGTCATCATAGGAAACCCACTATCTTTCTCCTAATGCAGCAAGGGATCTTTTATATGCACCATCCTACAGACAGGACAGCACATACCACAGCCTTTAATATACCAGTTGCGAAGCACTGGCTGGAACGAGAAATAGCCCAATGCGCCCACAGATGGGGATCGATCCCAAACTGACCACACATCAAATAAGTGCTTTACCACTGGGCTACGTCCTGCCCTCTTGTTAGTAGGAAACATTTTAACAATGGCAGAAAGCTTAGGATAGTCAGGTCATGTCATGTCATAGGGTTTTACGTGCACATTCAGAACAAGCTGCTTAGGATAGTCAGGTCATGTCATGTCATAGGGTTTTACGTGCACATTCAGAACAAGCTGCTTAGGATAGTCAGGTCATGTCATGTCATAGGGTTTTACGTGCACATTCAGAACAAGCTGCTTAGGATAGTATATTTCTAATTACTTATAGTCTGCAATGGTATGTTATAAGAATGTTCACGTGAAGTGGTCAGTGAATTGTAAGATATCCAAACAGTGCCTCATGACTGATATATCAAAGACCATGGTATGTGGTGTTCTGTCTATGTGAAAATGCATCTAAAAGATTCTTGGTGTTTGGTTGTGATAAAATTTGGCTAAATGCACGGCAGCAGTGAGTTCACCTTTAGACTAAGAGTTGCATAAACGGCATGTTGGATATCAAATAGCCATGGTTTAAAATAATCAGGTTTCGACAAATCCACTAGCCTTTGGTCCAAGCTAGTGAATTTTTGGTCTGGGCTAGAGGAAATTATCAATTGTATTACTGTATTACCATACTGTTCAAAATAAGCACTTGTCTATTTGTCCGGACAAGTGAAAATCTGCTCGGACAAACAAAATGTACCTTGGTGGTTGTCCAGTGGACAAGTAAAAATGTTCAATGAAGTTTCATTTTGAGCAATGAAAAACATCATCCTTGTACTTGAATAAAACAAACTATTTACTTGGACAAATAAAAATATTGTTGGACAAGTAGATTTCTATCACTGCATATAGGCCACAAGCTAAAGCTTCTGTGAGGGCTAGTGACGTTCTCAAATAGTTGTTGAACACTTGAAAATGTGCCGGAGTATCATTAAATTACCATTTCTTTTCATAATAATCTGCATGCACTCTCGTTCATGTTACCTAAATGCACAAAATATGTAACCATGTTCTAGTGAGTGAACGTAAAGAATGTGTTAAAGTCTAATTAGGCAGAAAGGTTTTTTGTATTGTTCCACTTATTCCAACCTTTTGACTGAAGAACCGGTCTAAGTTACATAAATAAGTTACATAAATATGTCACTAAATCAGACTGGTTCTGTAGTTAAGCGACCGGAATAAGTGCAATCATACAAAAAACAAACTTCTGCCTCATTAGACTCTAACATATTCTTTACATACTCACTAAAACATATTTTCTGTCTAGCACTCAACTTCCTGTATAAAACAAAATGACGACAGGAAGAAGAGGCACTATTGGATGTGACATTAGGGTGAGCACATCATGACTTTATGATTTTGTACTGAATAATAGGTGTCAAAAATACAGTAATCTGCCATTAAAAAAGACAATTATAAAATGCATATACACCTGATGCATAATATATATAGCTATATATGCATGTGCTAACTGAAGTATACATACTATCTGATCTCCGTTTTACCTCAACCAAAATCTTATATCAATAATTATTTTCTTATCAAAAGGCATATGCAGATGTTTAAAATAAAATTATTCACAACAGCAAAAAAACACACAAAAAAACAAAAAAAACAACAGGCATAAAAAAAACCCACAAGCTTATCTCTACAAATATTTTGCAGTATTAAGTTGGTCATATTTTATTACAAATTATAAAATAAAAAATACAATTCTACTAATATATATACCGGTGTTTTGACAATAAGGAAAGATTTCTGCCTGCATCGCTTCACAACTTCATTGGTGATTAAAAGTTCTGGATTAAATCTATACATGTAGGCATGTAATTAATTCAAAAAAATATTACTGTGTAAGCCCAATTTATGAAATACAGCTGAATCCCATTGGCTCGAACCCCGTTGGTGCTTGAGAAAGTGTTCGACCCATTGGGTAGTTCGACCTAAACATTAGATTAACAACGTGTAAGTGTTACTCGGGACCGTTCAGAGTTTGACCAAACGAGATTCTACTGCAGTATAATAATTTTATTTATCTTAAAGTTAAACACAAACACAAAAAATAAACAAGAAACATGGCCCATTGGTAAAGCGCTCGCTTAATGCGTGGTCATTTTTGGATCGATCTCTTGTCGGTGGGCCCATTGGGCTATTTCTCACTCCAGTCAGTGCACCACAACTGGTACATCAAAGGCTGTGGTATGTGCCATCCTGTCTATGGGATGGTGCATATAAAAGATCCCTTGCTGATAATCAAAAAGAGTAGCCCATGAAGTGGCGACAGTGGGTTTCCTCCCTCAATATCTGTGTGGTCCTTAACCATATGTCCTTAACCATATAACCATTAATAAAAAATATGTTGAGTGTGTCGTTAAATAAAAACCTTCCTTCCTTCCTTCCTTCCTTCCTTCCTTCCTGTTATTGTAAATATTTGCAGCTGTTCAGGAAAGAGAATACTACATGAGTGTCCATTATAGATACCATTTATCTTGCAACGAGTTGTTCAAGATGTATATAACAAGCAAAAAGCGAGTTGGGTACATTTTTAAATGAGTTGTAAGATAACTGTTATCTATTGTTTATGAATGTAGTATTCTATTTCTTAAATATCCTCAAAACTCAGGTTTTATATACATTTAAACATCTTTTTAAAACTAAAACCTATTAAAAGCCTTCAGTTTCATGTTAATACATATATACATGTACATCACAGAGAAATCAATTTTAATCATGTTTTTTTCCAATAGATGATATATGGCTTGGGTGACCAGGTCACCACTTGGGAGCAGCAACTCAATTTTCTTTAAATCACACTGTATGTCTGCTATTTGTGTGTATTATAATTAACGATTGATGTTCTCAGCAACAGGTGTGTAAGAAAATTACATATAACTACAAGGAAGAAACATCTTTAACCTATTAAATTTCATTCATAACCTTGCAAGTTTATTCTGCTGTGTAAACTTTAGGGGCCAAATTGACCAAGCCCGTTTTTCATAAACTCAGGTGTTTAAAGGTGCAGACCCTAGTTTTAACCCATAGAAAATGGACACTAAGTTTTATTAATTTACAAACCTGCAACACATTTGGATAAAGTTACAACAGAGTGAAAGAAGAGTCTGTGACATATATATATATATATATCCTTAATATCCTTAAACAGACTAGAACTCGAATCAATAAACGGCTACTTTTCAGACACACGTGTTTTTTAAAAATATGAAAAATGGCATTTTTGGTACTACAAACACCAGGATGACCAAAAACACTTCGGTTATATGGAAATGGATAATCTATAGAATAAAATATAAGTAGTGTTTGATTTCAGTGATCATAAATGGCTCTAATAGTAATAAATATGCTGTAGTGTTTAAAAACTAGGGTCTGTCCCTTTAAGCATTGTAAATGTATGTAGTTTACATGCCTGTAAAATATAAACAGGCTTTGTAAATTCAGCCCAACGTGTTTTAATTTTAGGGCTATAAGCATATCAGAAATATATTTTAGTCGCCAGTAATCCAAGTATAATGACACAAGCGTTTTGAGAGGACTGGTAAAGCAATACCTGCCTCGACCGAACCTAACAAATATTTGTATCTCTTAAGTTCAAGGCCCATAACTCTATTATAAAATGGGTAAATTGTCATTGTTGATATATAACTGAATATGAACTAAATTTCAGCTCAATATCTTAAGGCATTACGAAAAACAAGTCTGGAAAACTATATGTGACACAAATAGACAGACAGACAGAGACAGAGACAGAGACAGAGACAGAGACAGACAGACAGACAGACAGACAGACAGACAGACAGACAGACAGACAGACAGACAATCAGACAGACAGAAAGAGACAGACAGACAGACAGAAGGATGGATGGAGAATGAAACCTATAGTCTCTTCCAGATGGACCAGTAAGGAACTAATAACCTCTCACTTTATAGCTAATTAACCTCTTCTAGTCATAATTATTTTGTCAATCACTGTATGAAACAAAATAGAGCTACAATGCATGCAATATAAAGAAGGTAATAAAAAATATAAACTTGTAAAACAAACTTTGTCTAGTTCGTTGCACATCTGTAAACATTAACACGGTGAGATGGGGGGGGGGGGGTAGGGGTATATATCCCCACACAGTCCCGCAGTGCGATATATTGACACCTGTAAACTACCTTAAACTACCGTTATATGACATGCAACTGACAGCTATACCTGTAGGTTAAACAAGCTCTTACCAATAGTTATTTCCAGCCATTGTCCAGCTGAGTAGTAAACACTGACCAGTTGATCCGATTCCAGTCTCAGGGACATACACACTTCACCAGCCTTCCATTGAAGAAAGTACTGTACTATTTTGAATGTGACATTCGGCTGGTGGTTTTGGCGGTTGGGTCACACTTGTCATTTGTATACAAACAGATCAGTGCATAGCCAGTTTTCTATTCTGTTTAAATGATACACGGGACTGTATTCATATATCCTACGTAGTACAATAAAAAGTCTTATACAATTACTGCATAGACAAGCTAGCATGAAAACAGGTGGCAAACACATACATTTATAAGCCTATAACTGTTTGTGAATTGTATACATATATATATATAATATATTTTGGTTAAATAATGCAGTAGACTGTATTCATGTCATTTGCAATGGAAAGTTTAATTGTACTGACTACAGTGACAGAAATTAACAGAACTACCGGCCCCAGTGGTGTTGTGGTTTATCCCTTGGACTATACCAGACACACAAGGCTGGTAGGTACTGGGTTCACCTCCTGGTACTCATTGACTCAGCTATCTGGACTGTCTATATAACCACAAACAGTCCAGATAGCTGAGGTGTGTGCCCAGGACAGTGTTTTTGAACCTAATTAGATATAAGCATGAATATGTTACTTGTCCACCAAAGAAGTACATAACTACATACTTTTCTACCAGTGCAGATAAGTGCAAGTAGCTGGGTGGGGAAAATAAAAAATTAACTTGTTACTATTCACTTGAAATGCATTTGTTAATTAAAGCTAATACTAGTTATGTACTGCCAAAGTTAAAGTTGTATAATTTTTTAATGTATATGTGCCATGGTATATGCTATCCTGTCTGTGGGATGGTGCATATAAAATGTAGTGGGTTTCTTCTCTAAGACTATATGTTAAAATTACCAAATGTCTGACATCCAATAGCCAATAATTAATAAATTAATGTGCTCTAATGTTTTGTTTTTTTTGTTAAACAAAACAAACTTCAATTTATTAATAATCCAACGGGTAATATTAAGAGTCACATTTTATTTGCATTTTACTCATAAATACAATGTAAATGTCAATGACTGCTTAGGCAAAAGTGGCGAAGGCTTCATTTATTTGTATGGAAGGAAGGAAGGAAGGAAATGTTTTATTTAACAATGCACTCCACACATTTTATTTTTACGGTTATATGGCGTCAGACACATGGCTAAGGACTACACAGATATTGAGAGAGGAAACCTGCTGTTGCCACTTCATGGGCTACTCTTTCTGATTAGCAGCAAGGGATTTTTTATATGCACTATACCACAGACAGGGTAGTACATACCACAGCCTTTGATATACCAGTCGTGGTGCACTGATTGGAACGAGAAATAGCCCAGTAGGCTCACCGACGGGGATCGATCCCAGACCAACCGTGCATAGAGCGAGTGCTTTACCACTGGGCTACGTCCCGCCCCTTGTAGATATATGCAGTGGTTTGGTTTTTGTGTCATGTACAGCAGAACATTAAAAAATTTCTTTTGTTTAACGACACAACTAGAGCACATTGATTTATTAATCATAGGCTATTGGATGTCAAACATTTGGTAATTTTAACATATAGTCTTAGAAAGGAAACCCGCTACATTTTTCCATTAGTAGCAAGGGATCTTTTATATGCACCATCCCATAGATAGGATAGCACATACCATGGTCTTTGATGCAGAACATAAAACTACACTGAATGAATGATTGAAAACAAGTGGTCAGACCTGTATATGAGTGTTTGTGAAGGTTGATAAATATATTTAAATATATATGCATTTATTTGCCAATTTCGATTCTACTTCAGTGATACCATGGACTTGTGAATTGCTGTTTATATGTGGGATGGGGCATAGCCCAGTGGTAAAACACTCTCTTGATGTGTGGTCGGTCTGGGATCGAGATCCCCATCAGTGGGCCCATTGGACTATTTCTCATTCCAGCCAGTGCACCACAACTGTATATCAAAGGCTGTGGTATGTACCATCCTGTCTAATGTTTCTAATGGAAAAATGTAGCAGGTTTCCTCTCTAAAACTATAAATAAAAATTACCAAATGTTTAGCATCCAATAATTAATGATTAATAAATTAATGTGCTCCAGTGGTGATATTAAACAAAACAAACTAGAACTGTTTATATGTAGAACTTGGTACAAATTCTTGTATGGCCTACAAAACTAGTTAAAAATGTTTTTAAATAGTTACATCAGAAATTCGTGTATCATGTATTTATAGTGAGAGTTGGACCACAAACAACATTGTAACTACTGGACAGTCTGAAATTAATATAAAAAAAAACCCCATGAATATTCAAATGCACGCAAATCACATAATACTCCTTTTTTCTTCTTCTTTTTTTAGGTGTTGGGGGTGGGGGGAGGGGACGGCACACATTTACAATCGAAGCCAATTATCTAAATAGAATGCAAAATGCATATACATACAAAAACATCCTAAAATACCAGACTATTATTGTTTGTGTTCCAAAGAAAAGCCATTTACACAAATCTGCCGATTATGTCCCATACAAAGGAAATACTGGTCTGGTGAATCCATCACATAATTAGATTGACACCTTTCTGCATATAATGACAGATTTGTATTGCTGGAACTAACCCTTGTGCATGCCTTGTTAACCAAGATGTGACATTCCCATGAAACACTGCGAATACATAAATAACATGCTTAGAAACCCACAGCACTGCATGGTGCTTGTGTGTATAGTGAAACCCCTTTAAACTGGACACCCATGGGAGTAAGTGAAAAGTTCAGTTTTAAGGGGTATCCAGATTAGAGAGGTTATGTTCTGTACTGATATTTAAAAAATTACCATCAATGCCGCCCAGTTTTGAGAGAAAGTTAAAGTTTGTTTTGCTTAATGACACGTTTAGAACACATTGATTTATTAATCAATGTCTGTTGGATGTCAAACATTTGGTAATTCTAACATATATTCTTAGACAGGAAACCCGGTACTTTTTTTTTTTAGTAGTAGCAAGGGATCTTTTATATGCACCATCTCATAGGCATGATATTACATACCACAGCCTTTGATATACCAGTTTGTGGTGCAATGGCTGGAATGAGAAATAGATGAATAACCCAATAGGCCCACTGACAGGGATTGATCCTAGACCAACTGCGCATCAAGCGAGCACTTTACTACTGCACCATGTACTTCCCAATTTTGAGAGAATTCCAGTTTATAAAGTGTCCGGTTTACAAGGGTTTTACTGTACTATGAATATGGTTCAGCTTGTATAATTTTACTATAAAGTGTATTGATCTAACAGAACATCTAGTTTGGTATTCCTACGACACTCTTCGTCACTATTTCACCAAGATGACAAACTCAATCAGAGCGATTTACCCACAATCTAGTTATACACTGTGTAATGACATCAACAAGTTGAGGAAGATGTGTTCATGTTTGCAACAAGATTCTCTTGCACTATAAGCCGTGTAGAACCTTAGTACTGAACAATTCCATGTATTAACGAATCTTTCAAAATATAAATCAGCACCCACATTTAACATTTACCAGGAAGGAACAAATGTTTTATTTTAACGATGCCATCAACACATTTTCAATACACTCATAGGGAAGGAAAGAAATGTTTTATTTATTTTATTTATGGTTATATGGCATCAGTCATATGGTTAAGGACCACACAGATATTGAGAGAGGAAACCCGCTGTCGCCACTTCATGGGCTACTCTTTTCAATTAGCAGCAAGGGATCTTTTATATGCACCATCCCACAGACAGGATAGTACATACCATGGCCTTTGTTACACCAGTTGTGGAACACTGGCTGGAATGAGAAATAGCCCGATGGGTCCACCGACAGGGACACTCATATGGCGCCAGATGAGAGAAGAAACCCACTGCCACCACGAAATGGGCTACTGTTTCCAATTAGCTGTAAGCTAGAGATCTTTCATATGCAGCATCCCACAGACAGGATAGTACATACCATGGCTTTTCTTACACAAGTTGTAGAGCATTGGCTATGATGAGAAATAGTCCGATGAGCCCACTAATGGGGATCGATCCTAGACTGACCATGCATGCATCAAGCAAGCAAGATTACTAATTCTCCAAAGATAAACTTATTTGTAAATTAATTATGATAAATTAAAATCATATTAAAAGCAATAATGGGTTTATCATTTTATGATTGCATTATATACAACTGTTTAATAGTAGTACATATATGTATTTGTTAATGTCATATTCTAAAAACACAGTTTAAAAATTAGACACTGATATTGTGATCTTGTAAGAACTGTGCAAAATATTTTTAACACTAAAATGTATATGATTTTGAATGAAATAACAAGCCTGTCATTAAGATGAAAAAAAACAATATATATGTTTTTGTGTTTTATTTAATAAATCACAGTGGAGCAATACTTGTACAGTTGATGCCAGATCAAAGGCCTTTAAAAACATTAGGACGTATTTGTACTACAATATGCGGTATTGTCAGTCATTGCACTTTTATGTTGGACATCAATAACAATTACTGATTAATACATTTTTTTGCCATTAATCTTGATTGATCGGTCTGGCTGTTATGATGGTTTCCAAAATACACTGAAATTAATGGTGTTAGAAGTTATGTTCTTACGCTGATTAATGCCGTGCAATGCTTTCTTGTGAAAACATTTATTGAGATTTATTGGAAGTGACTTAAGGAGAAAGATTTGGCTCTGTATCAGTTGTGGTCAACCGACATGCACGTAAGAGACTGCAAAATAAATCCACCACAGCAGACATGTTAGGTTTTCTCCGTCCCAACCAGTGAAACAGTTAGTTTGTTTTGCTTAACGACACCACTGCGCAGTCAGCTAGGATTTCACATTCAGCTAGGATTGCGCAGTCAGCTAGGATTTCACATTCAGCTAGGATTACACAGTCAGCTAGGATTACACATTCAGCTAGGATTACACAGTCAGCTAGGATTACAGTCAGCTAGGATTACACATTCAGCTAGGATTGCACAGTCAGTTAGGATTCATTATATATTAGTTTGTAACAATTCTTATCATTTTGTTTGCTCTAAATTGTTGTGTAAATCATTAAGAAAAAGTTTGTTTAAGTTTGTTTTGTTTAACGACACCACTAGAGCACATTGATTTATTAATCATCAGTTATTGGATGTCAAAAACTTGATAATTTTGACATATAGTCTTTGAGAGGAAACCTGCTACAGTTTGTTTTTAGTAGTAATAGCAAGGAGTCTTTTATATGTACCATCCCACAGAGAGGATAGCATATATCACGTCCTTTGATCTACCAGTCATGATGCACTGGCTGGAATGAGAAATAAGCTCAATTGGCCATCCGATGAGGATCAGTGTCAGATTGACTGTGTATTAGGTGAGTGCTTTATACCACCAGGCTATGTCCTGTGCCCACTGAGTGAACAGCATATGATCAGTGGTATAAAAATAAGTGCTCTTATATTTCCAAGGATGGATTCACAAGTTCGTGAAAGGAAGAAGAAAAACATGAAAGTGTTGTAATTGAAGTTAGTACTGGCTAGAAGAACGAATGAATGAAAGTTTTATTGATCAATGCACTCAACACATTTTAATTAGGGTTATATGGCATCAGACATATGGTTAAGAAACACACAGAGATAATGAGAGGAAACCCGCTGCTGCCACCACACAATGGGTTATTCTTTCTGATTAACAGCAAGAGATTGTTTAAATGCAACATCCCACAGACAGGATAGTACCTACCATGCCTTTTGTTACACCAGTTGTGGAGCACTGAATAGAACACTGGTACTAAATACTAAGAGCAAGAGATAATGCTTGATGTGGGGGTGGGAGTTCACCATGACTTGTCACCACCCACCACCACATACTAAATCTAATTCTAGTGACAAAGGGGCAGGACATAGTCCAGTGGTAAAGTGCTCGCTTGATGTATGGCCAGTCTAGGATCGATTCCTGCCAGTGGGCCCAGTGGACTATTTCTTGTTGCAGTCAGGGCTCCACAAATGGTGTAAAAAGGTTGTGGTTTGTATTATCCTGCAAGTGGAATGGGGCATACAAATGATCCCTTGCTGCTATAATAAAAAAAGCCCATGGCTTGGCAACAGTGGGTTTCCTCTCTAGATATATCTGTGGTCCTTAACCATATGTCTGATGTAATATAACCATAGTTAAAATGTGTTGAATGTGTTGTTAAGTAAAACATTTCTTCCTTCCTTCTAGTGAGCCAGTGCACCGCGACTCATATATCAAAGGCTGTAGTATGTGCTATCCTATCTGTGGGATGGTGCATATAAAAGATCCCTTGCTGTATTAGGAAAAATGTAGCAGGCTTCCTCTGATGACTACGAGTCAAAATCACCAAATGTTTGACATCCAATAGCCGATGATTCATTCATCAATGTGCTCTAGTGGTGTCATTAAACAAAAACAAACTTCTTCCTTCTAGTGACAAGCTGAATGAACTGAACTGAAAACCCTGTATACTGTTGAGTAACAGGAAGTTGTCAGAAACACACGTTTGTGATATACACACTTTACGACATCCTGCATCACAATGGCATGAGTATATAGCCATATAATTTATCTTCAACAATGACTTACCCTGGTACTTGTTTTTAACCCAATACAAATACTGAGGTTTATTGTACGTGAACACTATTATCTACATCAGTATATAGCCACGTAATTTATCTTCAAAGATGACTTACCCTGGTACTTGTTTTTAACCCAATACAAATACTGAGGTTTATTGAACGTGAATACTATTATCTACATCAGTATATCGCCATATAATTTATCATCAACAATGACATACTTGTTTTTAACTCAACATAAAAACTGAGCTTTATTGAAGGTGAAGACTATTATCTGAACTGCTTCATTTAATGTTCTGATTCCTTCTCAGACATGAGCACTAACCCATGTCATACATATGTTGTGTCTTTAATGTGCATCCATAAAAAACAGCCTATGGTAATTTGCTTTTAACAGTAATAGGAGATAACAGTCTTCATTGCTTTTTATCTTGACGGTTATTGTAAATGATAGCGAGCAGTGATTACCAAGCTGTGCAGTTTATTGAATTATATTACATGTAGTTCTTAAAGTTAAAATTTGTTTTGTTTAATAACACAAAGAGAGCACATTGATTCATCAATCATCTGCTATTGGATGTCAAACATTTGGTAGTTTTGACATGTAGTCTTATAGAGAGGAAACCCACTACATTTTCCATTAGTAGCAAGGGATATTTTATACAGTATGCACCATCCCACAGACCATGGCTTTTGATATACCAGTCATGGTGCATTAGCTGGCTGGAACACATTGATCTATAAATCATCTGTTATTGAATGTCAAACATTTGGTAGTTTTGACGTATAGTCTTAGAGAAGAAACCCACTACATTTTTTATTAGTAGCAAGGGATCTTTTATATGCATCATCCCAGACCCAGTCATGGTACACTGGCTGGAATGAGAAATAGCCCAATGGGCCCACTGATGGGGATTGATCCCAAACCAACTGTGCATCAGACAGACGCTTTACCACTGGACTACCGTATATACATCCAGCCCCATAGCTGGATGGAACAAGAAATAGCCCAATAGACCGACTGCGCATCAGACGAATGCTTTACCATTGGACAATGTTGGTAAGATGCAGTTCACTATTAAAATGGTGAGTGCAGAGACGCCCATACTCCACACAAATATGTTCTGGATTAGAAATTTTGTGTCTTTTTTTCTTTTTTGTGGTATTCTGAGAGAATCTTTCACTAGATTTTATATTATAATAAAAAACAGGTACTATCATGCATATCAAAAATAGCATGTCTAAATGTACAGATGGAAAAGGGGAACCAAGATTCCCAAGATTTAGAGCTCCAACCTTTCCCATCTGGATTTATATATATGTTTATAGCCAAAACAAA
Source organism: Gigantopelta aegis (assembly GCF_016097555.1). Taxonomy (NCBI): domain Eukaryota; kingdom Metazoa; phylum Mollusca; class Gastropoda; order Neomphalida; family Peltospiridae; genus Gigantopelta; species Gigantopelta aegis. The sequence continues at coordinate 39,684,614 of NC_054707.1, read as the reverse complement.
ATTGCAATTTCAGAATCATGAATGTCGGCATGAATTAAAGAACTCGAATAAAACTACCTTTCAAATCAGATTCGATTAGATACCCAAAAGCTTGGCTGCTATACACAGTGCTATGTACGGTACCTGCAACACCAGTCCATCATTATTCACAGACATCCAACCTGTGATAATAAAGCCACTATTGTTGCCAAATCCTCATCCAACACACCACCTCTACCTCAGTCAATACACACATCCCCAAGGCACACTTACAGCCACATGACTTCAACTAAAGAATACTGTCCTTAAGACCCATCTTGCTTTCTACACAAGGACCTGCCATTGATCATAACCAAGCTGGCAAAACGATTCCCCCAAATTCAATAAGCCAATAAATCAAACTACTGACTTTTGCTAAGAGTATTCCAAGCTCCATACAGATAGCCCTTAGACCAGTGATGCAGACATGCAGAGCTATAGGAACACTTGGAAAAGACTTTTACGCATGTGCGATCAAGATTGCCGATCACACCGTCTCATCTGATAACTAGCCCTATTAATATAATTCTTGAATGCGGTTTGTCTTTATGTTTGTAAGGAAATGAATCGATGCTGCTCAGAGTGGCAGAAAACACACTCACTATGTCCTTGACTGCACCACGACATGGGATGTGATTTAATTAGTACCGAAACGATTATCGTGAATGCCAGCCAAGGTTCACTGAGGTTTTACATGAATATATTGACGAAATCCCCTTAGTTCACAGTTACCTGCTATATCTAAATGGATAGAAGGATAAAGTCTTGATCGACACATAACAATGGTAAAATGGATGTTAAGACGAGTCACAAGATTCAGTGGATATATATATTAAAAGTGCATAATGTCAAAGTTGAAATTACAATATTTCGTTATTTTCACTTAGTAAAGTTGGACCTGTTAATTTAAGCAAGGTATGAGTAAAGTATGAGTAAAGTGAAATACCAAATGTTTGACATCCAATAGCCGGAAGATTAATAAATCAATGTGCTCTACTGGTGTTGTTAAACAATACAAACTATAACTTTTGCTGTCATGTGTATACAGGCTGCCTGTCTAGGATATAATGTGTCAGTGATTAGTGACAAACAAGCTGACATAATTGCCTTACACCATTCCACTGGGGGCGAGACGTAGCCCAGTGGTAAAGCGCTCGCTTGATGCGTGGTCAGTCTGGGATCGATCCCCGTCAGTGGGCCCATTGGGCTATTTCTCGCTCCAGCCAGTGCACCACGACTGGTACATCAAAGGCTATGGTATGTGATATCCTGTCGATGGTGCATGTAAAAGATCCCTTGCTGCTAATCGAAAAGAATAGCTCATGATATGGCAACAGCATGTTTCCTCTCTCAATATATGTATGGTCCTTAACCATATGTCTGACGCCATATAACCGTAAATAAAATGTGTTGAGTGAGTCGTTAAATAAAACATTTCCTTCCTTCCATTCCACCGAGCCATTAAAACTCACTCTGGGTGGGAGAGCCGGTTCTGAGAAGCAAACACAGCATCTACCAGTCTCAAGACGTAAAGTCTAACAACTTAAGACACTACAGACATACAGTCCCATAATGTTAAATAATGTTTACAATCAATACATTAGTGTCTAAGGGAGCAGAATTTAGAGTCTAACTGAAACCAAATCAATGTTAATTACAAGAAGACCTCATGGTGAACTCCCATCAATGTTTCCTTAATGAATTCCACCTTACGTGTACATACCAACAATTAAATCTTACTGTTACTTGTCAGTCTCTGAGGCATGGTGGTTAAGCCATAAACTGCTGGTGGGCCTAGGAGCTGGATTTGGGTCCCAATACAGGGTCAACGAGTTCAAATGTTAAATGAGGAGGTCTAAGACCAGCACACCAACCTCTTTCTATAATTATATTAAACTGATCTCAGTGACATGGTGGTTAAACCATTGGTCTTAAGGTTGGTAGGAACTGGATTTATATTTCATGTAGTGCCAGCTAGCTTCTATTTCTGATACTATGTTATATGATTTGAGAGAACACTAATATGGTCTTTTAGGTAGTACTAGACCAAATAACTTCCGGCTGGGTCAAAGTTCGAGGTGCACCCAACTTTTGATAGAGAAGTGAATGCCACAAGTCCTGTGATTGGTTATAAATGTGAGTGTGTTGGTTGTAAGAAATAATAGTTTCATCTGGGTAAAAAAAAAATGCAATTTTATTTCATCTAGTACCAGTGTGTTAAGTAGCCTTGTGCTTGAAACATGTATGGGGTACCTGTAAAAAAAAAGTACTCGAATTTTGTGCAAAACTAGGGTAGTCATAGACGCTATCCGTTATCTCAGAAACGAGCAGCTTGACCCCCAATTTTTTCTGATTCATTTTAAGTGTGAGAGGTGGTAGTATTTATATCCGTGGCGTTTATGTCGACTGATACGCTGCAGGTAGGAGTTTTAGCCACATATGTTACTATTGTCGTCTATGGGATTTGATTTGGTAGTATACACCCTTTAAAACAAATGGTGGCACAATAGAATTCACATGCCTTACAGAGAAGATTTGGGGTAACATTGTTCAACATGCTAGATTCCATTCCCAATACTAAATGTTTTAAGAGCTAAAAGTTTGGGGGTTGTAATGACACCACTAGAACATATTGATTAATTAAGCATCACCTCACCTATTGGATGTCAAACATTTGGTAATTCTGACTCGTAATTTTAAGACAGTTACCTGCCATGTTACATGATTTTAAATAACAGTAATATGGTCTCTTAAAACATATGTATATGTAAGAATTATCAAAAGTTTGATATCCATGTATGACGACAATGATTAATACATCAAGGTGTTCATGTGGTGTCATTAAATAAAACAAACTTTAACTTTTAACTTAAAACAGATGATGGCTTAATAGAATTCACGTGCCTAATCAACAGAATAGATTTAGGAGAAACATTGTTGGTCATACTTCTGGTTTATGGGTGTATACTACCAAATCAAATCCCATAGACGACAATAGTAACATATGTAGCTAAAACTCCTACCTGCAGCGTATCAATCGACATAAACGCCACGGATATAAATACTACCACCCCTCACACTTAAAGTGAATCAGAAAAAATTGGGGGTCAAGCTGCTTGTTTCTGTGATAACGGGTAGCGTCTATGACTACCCTAGTTCTGCACAAAATTCAAGTACTTTTTTTTACAGGTACCCCATACATGTTTCAAGCACAAGGCTACTTGACACATTGGTACTAGATGAAATAAAATTGCATTTTTTTTTTACGCAGATGAAACTATTATTTTTTTACAACCAACACACTCACATTTATAACCAATCACAGGACTTGTTGTGTTCACTTCTCTATCAAACGTTCGGTGCACCTCGAACGTTGACCCAACCGGAAGTTATTTGGCTTAGTACTACCTTATATCAATCTTTTGCCATAACCATTAAATATGTACCCATTTACTTATTATAACTAAATTGTTGTGCCTATATCCAGTTCAAACAAGCTGTTCTGGTCACACACCTCACAGCGTCCTCAGCTATCTGGGCTGTCTGTTCAGGACAGTGAATTAATGGTTAGTTGTTGGTGGTTAGTAAGAGAAAAGTCGGTGTCGTGGTCTTACAGGTTCTAATAGACCAAATCAATTCCTATTGCTGATAATGTTAACGTTTACTAATAAAACTGATATAAGCAGCGTTTCAACACACCCAGTAAGTACAGCAATAGAAAGTGTGGCACCTCACATCTAATCTACCTGCAAGAAAATGGGGGGGTCACATATCATTTAAGAGATTTAATTAATGTTTTTAATAGCAACCGTCATTTTTGCTGAAAATTGCACTTCCATTTTAGGGGGTACCCCGCATTAGTTTCAACCTCTGGTAAATACTGCATAACAACTGTATGACAAATAAAAGTGTATTTATTTATTGTCAATGGATAATAGTATTTGTACAAATAATCAATGTCACATATTACTACCAATCACACCCACAGCTGCTTTTACTCCGTAAATATTTGACGGTGCATGTCGAACTTTGACACGGAACTCTCTTCTTTGGTACTATGCAACCTACATCTTATTAGCACTATGTGTTAACTAAGTATCTATGAGTCTAAACAGAAGGGATCTAGCTCAGTTGGTAGAGCGTTCGCCTGACATGCTTGTGCCGTAGGATCAAACCATCTCAATGGACCCATTCTCCGAATGGATTTTGTTTTTCCCATTCCAACAAATGTGTCATGACTGGTATAGCAAAGGCTGTGGTATGTGCTGTCCTGTCTGTGTGAGTTCAAATAAAAGATCCCTTGTTGCTAATGGAAAAAGGTAGCAATTTTTTTCTAAGACTATGTGTAAAACATTTGTTTTAAATATTTGACACCCAATAGCTGCTAAGTATTAAATTAATGGGCTCTAGTGGTGCTGTTAAACAAAAACAACTTTCTTTGAGCCTAATGTGTGATGATTTAACCACTACACTACCAAAAAGTTTATTTTGTTTAACAACACCACTGGAGCACCTTGATTAATTAATCATCGGCTATTGGATGTCAAACATTTGGTAGATGAAGAAGTTTGTTTTGTTTAGAGTACACTGATATATTAATAATCGGCTATTGGATGTCAAACATTTGGTAATTCTGACTCGTAGTCATCAGGGGAAACCCACTACATTTTTTCTAATGCAGCAAGGGATCTTTTATATGCACTTTCCCACAGACAGGAAAGCACATACCACGGCCTTTGTCCAGTTGTGACCGGTCTCGGTGGTGTCATGGTTAGGCCATTGGTCTACAGGCTGGTAGGTACTGGGTTCAGATCCCAGTCGAGGCATGGGATTTTTAATCCAGATACCGACTCCAAACCCTGAGTGAGTGCTCCACAAGGCTCAATGGGTAGGTGTAAACCACTTGCACCGACCAGTGATCCATAACTGGTTCAACAAAGGCCATGGTTTGTGCTATCCTGCCTGTGGGAAGTGCAAATAAAAGATCCCTTGCTGCTAATCAGAAAAAGTAGCCCATGTAGTGGCGACAGCAGGTTTCCTCTCAAAGTCTGTGTGGGCCTTAACCATATGTCTGACACCATATAACCGTAAATAAAATGTGTTGAGTGTGTCGTTAAATAAAACATTTCTTTCTTGTCCAGTTGTGGTGCACTGGTTGGAACAAGAGAAAAAACTAATCAGCTGAATGGATCCACCCTGGTGGTTCGATCCTACGACACAAGCACCTCAAGTCAGCACTCAACTGACTGAGCTAAATCCCGCACCCACTACACCACCAAGACCACAGACTGAAGCCATGGCCTCTTAGATACGTCACAGCTTTCTTGAACACAAGAGATTTGGAATATTTAATAAATAAGTCTTATTATATAACACAAGTGGCTGGCTAGGCCAGTTTGACTGCTTTAAATTACCTTAATTCTCTGGCTTTAAAATTAGTTTAGGAGTGAAAATAAACATCTTAACACTGATAGGATTAAACAGGCTGGTCAAACATCCAAGTAACTGAATAACACAGTGTCTACTGTTGCCTCATGGGATATTAACGGGCAAGTAATTGTCTGTGAGTGTTCTAAGTACATCAGTGAGGTTACAGGTGCAAACCATTTGGGAAAACAGTTAAGAAACAAGAAAGAAACCCTCCACAAAAGCAGTGTGATAACAATATACTGTAACATTACGAGAGAATGTTATTCCTAATAGCACTTAGTGAATCAGACTTGGGTTTTGGCACCAGATGCATGCCATTCAAATGTCATGACATGCATGTGTTAGGTCAGTAACAAAACAAAGAAGATCAACCTGAATGCCACCTCTCCATTTATAAGGAGCTCTCATTCTCACTCACCTGCAAGGAGCTCTCATTCTCGCTCACCTGTAAGGAGCTCTCATTTTCGCTCACCTGCAAGGAGCTCTCAATCTCGCTCACCTGCAAGGAGCTCTCATTCTCACTCACCTGCAAGGAGCTCTCATTCTCTCTCACCTGCAAGGAGCTCTCATTCTCGCTCACCTGCAAGGAGCTCTCATTCTCGCTCACCTGCAAGGAGCTCTCATTCTCACTCACCTGCAAGGAGCTCTCATTCTCACTCACCTGCAAGGAGCTACATTCCAATCAACTAAGTCAAATCAACCAATTAGCTCCATTTTCAATTTTGATGAACCATTCTAAATTATGCGTTAAAATTACCTTCAAGAAATTGTGCAACATTTTCTATTTGACTTTAATCCTATGGGACATTTGTAAATTCAATAGCACCCAAACCAACCCTCGCCCGCTACCGACCCTGGTCGGGCTGCTTGTGCTCCCTTGCACATGCCAGTATGGTCAGTCCCCCTCTCGCACCCAACCAAACCTTTTCCTGTTCTGGACAGAGGAGTTGCGGAAGTCGATACCTGCATCCATGACAGATGTGTGCAACAACAGCATCTTCTGAATGTGCATGTTAAAAACTAAGACCTGACCTGACTTCTCACTCACCGTCATTTCCCCTGTTTACAAGACGAGTAATTTTTAGCTCCCCCTGGTATGTGAATTACAGGGCTTCTAGATTATGGTAGTCCCAGTCCCGTGACAATTCAATGTTGGGCTAGTAAATAACTAATATTGCCATGCCCGACAGCTAGTGAAAAAAATTAGTCAAATGTTGCAGTTAAGTCTATTTTGTAAATATGAATAGCCTACCCCCACCCCAATCCCCTAATGTTAGTGTTTTAAGCTCTATCTCCCTTTTTAGAAGACATATCTGTTTATTACTGTTATTGAGTAAAATTGTATTAACTAAAAGAAAAGTAGGGCTAGTGAATTTTTAATCATCGATAGTAGATTTTTAAAAACACTGATCCCATGGCTAGTGGCTTTTATAAAAAAATTCTAGAAACCTTGGAATTAATATGGTGTCAGTAAGGTAATACCTTAAATTGCTCTCCATAATCAAATTAAAGGGAACATTTAATCACACTCTTTAATTTTTTTACAGAGATGTCTGTAATACTGTCCAGTTTTTAAATTGTAACCATACTGTAAACACATTAAATATACGGTAAATGTATTATCCAAGTTCAAATAAAACTGTTAAGAATTTTGATAAATTTGCTATCTGATGATACTGATGCCTGGTTGTTGAATTTTGGTGATGTTATAACATTATGCTCTGATGATTGTTCACCATGCTAACTTTTGAGCTGGGCTAGTTCTTCGTAAATAATTCATAAAAAAACCCTCCAGATTCCTAAAACTGGCTAAAAACAAAGTTCTTAAGTTTTGCAAGGAGAGTTCTGCTTTTAAACTGGTTTGGTATATCGCCAACATAATGCAATTTTACATTTAAAAAATATATTTGATTTATGTCGAAGAACTAAATACATCACTACATGAGAATTGGAAAAGCTTTTTAAAAAAAACGAAAGAAGCATAAACAGATGTCCAAGAACTGGCTGTTTCTCTTTAACTAAAATCTTTTTTTTATACCTTACTGGTTATATGCCCAGAACTTTGTTTGTTTATTCTCCTGAGGATGTTGGTTTTTAGACTAACGAAACATCAAATATTTTAAATATTTTTATGTAATTTAAAATTTTAAGGTGGTTTCAGTGGAAACATATATTTTTATATGTACTTTTTTAACTTTAACTAAAAGGAAATCCAGGCCCTTACTTACAAAAGTTTAAAGTTCTTTAGCAAAGTCTCCAGACATAACTACAAGCTATTTGTATTGGTCAGGGGCCGGATGTCGCCCAGAGGTAAAGTACTTACCTGATGTGCAGTTAGTCTAGGATTGATCCCCATCGGTGGACCCATTGGGCTATTTCTCATTCCAGCTAATATAACCACAACTAATATATCAAAGACCTGTATGTGCTGTCCTGTCTATGGGAAGTGCATATAAAAGATCCTTTGCTGCATTAGGACAAATGTAGCGGGTTTCCTCTGATAACTATGTGTCAGAATTACCAAATGTTTGACATCCAATAGGCAATGGTTAATCAATCAATGTGCTCCAGTGGTGTCATTAAACAAAACAAACTTTTGTATTGGTCAGATTTAACCAAGCGTCTAGACTTTAATAAAATATACTCAACAAAATTAATGAAGGGCCAGTAGACGTTTTGGTAGTTCTTTGATAATGTCATATTATGTTACCAAGGTTTGATCACAGATGACTTCTACATACTGTTACAGCAATCTGACCCATGAAAGAAAGAAAGAAATGTTTTAGTTAACGACACACTCAACACATTTTATTTACAGTTATGTGGTTAAGGACCACTAGTGCATATTGATTTATTAATAATGGGCTGTTAGATGTCACACGTTTGGTACTCTGAGAGTCTTGGAGATGAAACCCGCTACTTTTTTTCCATTAGTAGCAAGGGATCTTTTATATACACCATGTCACAGACTGGATAGCACATACCATGACCTTTGATATACCAGTCTTGGTTCACTGGCTGGAATGAGAAATGACCCAATGAGTCCACTGACAGGGATCGATCCTAGACCAACAGTGCATGAAGGGAGCGCGTTACCGCTGCGCTACATCCCACCCCAACATACACAAGATCTAAATGGTAACACTAGCCTACAAAATTTAAAGTTAGAGTTTGTTTTGTTTAACAACACGTCTAAAGCACATTGGATGTCAAACATTTGGTGATTTTGACATATAGTCTTAGAGAGGAAATCCGCTATATTTTTCCATTAGTAAAAAGGGATCTTTTATATGCACAGACAGGATTGCACATACCACAGCTTTTGATGTACCAGTCATGGTGCACTGGCTGGAATGAGAAATAGCCCAATGGACCCACTGACAGGGATTAACCCTAGACCAACTGTGAATCCACCGAGTGCTTTTCAACTGGGCTACGTTCCACCACTAAATCATTAAGTTTAAGAACACGCCACAGTGTCGACACTTTACAACAGAAGAATCTGCCCATGATACACGCAACAATCTTCTACACAGATTTTAGTGCTTTTATGAAACTACCAAGCTATGCATTCAGCTAGGATTGCACAGTCAGCTAGGATTGCACAGTCAGCTAGGATTGCGCAGTCAGCTTGGATTACGCATTTAGCTAGGATTGCGCAGTCAGGTAGGATTGCACATTCAGCAAGGATTCATTACATATTAGTTTGTAACAATTCTTATCATTTTGTTTGCTCTAAATTATTGTGTAAATCATTAAGAAAAAGTTTGTTTAAGTTTGTTTTGTTTAATGACACCACTAGAGCACATTGATTTATTAATCATCAGCTGTTGGATGTCAAACATTTGGTAATTTGACATATCGTCTCAGAGAGGAAACCTGCTACATATTTTCATTAGCAGCAAGGGATCTTTTACATGTATCATCACAGACAGGATAGCACATACCATGGCCTTTGATAAATTCGTCATGGTGCACTGACTGCAACGAGAAATAGCCCAATGGGCCCACTGACAGGGATTAACCCTAGACCAACTGTGAATCCACCGAGTACTTTTCAACTGGGCTGCATTCCACCACTAAATCATTAAGTTTAAGAACACGCCACAGTGTCGACACTTTACAACAGAAGAATCTGTTGGGTTTTTTTTTTTACCATGCTTAAAGAAAAATTCCAAAAATAGTTACCAGTCCTCAATTAATTTTGTTGAGTATACTATAAGCCTGGGATCTGTTACAGTAATTGTTTGGGTAAAACCTAAACCATCAAACCGGAATCTTTTGGTTTATTTTGATGCAGATATAGCACGACTGACATATTGATAGATATTAACAAACAAACTGCACTTGCTGCCATCTGAGAGAGGGGAGTTGAAAGATTCAATCTGCTGGAGACTGGCATCAGGTATTGGAAGGCACAACAGAATTACAGGAGATTGACATGTCTGTTGTTTCAA
>NC_054707.1:39637209-39669709 GCF_016097555.1 Gigantopelta aegis | reverse complement strand
AAGAGTATTATTATTAATCAAGGCACATTCACTGCAATCTAATCGACTGGTACCTACTTCATTTACAAAATGTCATAAAACAAGTAGACTTGATTGTTCGAAGTTAATCCTTTAACTGAATGAGACTAAAGACTTATTTTCAAAAGCAATACACGTCTATGATTTTAGCCGACATCGGTAACTCGGACATTATGTGACACTGTCGGCTCGCGACAAAATCAAGATGTCAAATGGCTGTGGGTACTGCCAACATGCTACGGTATCTGTGATTATGTAATGTCGTTGTAAAGAGGTGTTTTGAGACGTCGGATGCACGTTTGTTCCCAATTTACTCTGTCGGTGTCAGAAGGTGTGAATTCCAGTGTAATGAACAGAATAACATTGATGTATGTTCGTTCCCGACAATTTGTGATTGGATGGTGTAAATGTTGTAATAACGATGGTCGTTGTAATGAGGTCTGACTGTACACACAAACACATACACATATACACAAACACACATACACAAACACACATACACACTCAAACACATGCATGCACACACACATATAAATGCATGCACATACACACACACAAATGCACACACAAACACAGATGCACAAACACACATACACAGGCATACACATACACACACACACACAAATGCACAAACACACACACACACACACACACACACAAACACACACACACAAAGAATACATAAATCTTTGCCAAAGAGCTATAATAAGTTTCCTTGAATAAAATCATTTCCTATGATTGATGAAATGTTATAATTTTTTAATAAAAGTGATATATAAAAAGAGTATCAACCCACACAGATAAATAATAAAATGTGGAATATCACATAGCTACTTCAACGAAAATAGCATGTTACTTGACATTTAAGATGTTTAAAGAATGTTTTATTAGTAATTTTCTTCTTTTTTTTCTTCTTTTTTTTCCTTATTTCTTTTTTTCTTCAGAACATTGCAGCTGCATTTTTCATTGTAGCCTATACTATTTCAACTTTAAGTGTACACTGCATAACATTTGTAAACTGAATACAAGTATACTGATGGGAAAAAATAAGGAAACACATATATGGTGACAGCATTCATTCATTTTAACTTATTGTCATGCTTATATTCAATTAAGATTCAAGCATGCTTTCCTGGGCACACATTTCAGCTATCTGGGCTGTCTGTCCAGGACAGTGAGTTAAGGGTTAGTTACTAATAGTTATTAGTTGTTAGTGGTTAATGAGAGAAAAAAGGGTGTAGTGGTCTTACACCTAATCACCGAGTCATTAAAACTCACTCTGGGTGGGAGCCGGTTCCAGGCTATGAACCTAGTACCTACCAGCCTTATGTCCGATGGCTTGACCACAACACCACCATGCAAGGCCGGTTGGTAACAGCAAATACTGACTGCAACCAAACCCTCATCCACAGTATCAGGAAGTTACTCATGTTACTAACATTCAATGCCACAGTACCATCATTCGGTTCCACGTTACATCACAGTATATTATACAGACATAATTACTCTAGTAATGAATTAAAATTGATCTGAAATACTGATGTTCCCTTGTTTCTTTCCACATCAGTATAATATTAACCTATTGAAACTCAGAGTAAAGATAATAATACTTGTAAAACTAAACAGGTGTTACTATACCATTCAGAGTTTCAGCAGCTGTTAGTGTTACATTATACCGACCTCAGACTACAGGCTGGTAGGTACATGGTTCGCAGCCCGGTACAGGCTCCAACCCAGAGCGAGTTCTTTAGGGCTCAATGGGTAGGTGTAAGGCCACTACACCCTCTTCTCTCTCACTAACCACTAACCAACTAACAACTAACCCACTGTCCTGGACTGACAGCCCAGGTAGCTGAGGTGTGTGTCCAGGACAGCGTGCATGAACCTTAATTGGCACAACAATAAGTTGAAATGAAATGTTACTGTATTATCAATAGTCTGATGCATGTAAAACTATGACATACAAGTTCTTGAATTTAATACAGAGTGACTCGCAGTCTCACAAACCAGGTTCATCTGCTTTAATAGAGCTGATTGGAATACTGGAAATTACTGCCAGTAAAGCCAGCAGCTGCACATTTGACATTCACCCTGCGTGTTCTGTAATAGCATATTACTTTATTTACGCACAAAAGATGGAGATTCTATAATGGAATTAAATATTACCAGAGTAATGGTTTAATTCTGCACACAATGTGAGGAATCGGACGTCATGACAATTAATGTGAGAAAATTGGATGTTATCCACTAACAGAGACTTTTTAACGATTGTAATTACATATAAAATATATTTTTCTGCATAAAATATTAGTGGCTGCATATTAAACATGTTTCTGGTCATTCTAATATTTGTACTAGGTTAAATTTCATTTTATTTCCTAAAACATTATTTATTCATACGTACGAAATTATTTGAATACAAAATCCAGATCTAACAGCCTACCGCAATAAGAGTAAATTCCACACGAGTGTGATTACATTTTGTATTTGATCTTGCGACGGTGTCCTGATTACTTGGCAATTGACGATCATTGTTCAACTAATCCCAATCCGGTGTAGACAGAGGTAATTAATGCATGAATGGTTCTTTCGTTCTTGATTTTTGATCCGGAGTCCGGAGTAGACAGAGTACGGATTAGGCAGAGATTTATACCTAAGAGATAAACGGTAGCTGGATGGGACTTTAGAAATGGATCGGTTTATGCAGAGATCCAGATTACACAGAATCTGGTTTAGACAGAGTCCACTGTATATATATATATATATATATACAAGCTGAAATAAACAATCTCCAGTACATTGACATATTATAATGATGTGGTCAGCAGCATGATTAGCAGCAATAGAGTTGGTTACAATATCCTCTGTTGTTATACTAGTAGTACAGTCATATTTCAGTTTCAAAAATCAATTCCACAGTTATAAAACAGCTCAATGTTTTAAATAACCATCTTGCTATAAAACACCATAAACCAGATCAACATTAACAAAATAAGCATCTAAAAAAATCCAACATCATCACAATAAATTCTAAATCTGAGGAATATGACAGATACACTAAATTAATAACTCACCCATAGTCATCAGCTATTAGTAATCACCAGTATTATGTGGAAAGACTGACTTACCTGGAAAAAAACAAGAAGAATGATTTTAGTACATATAATTTGTTTTTTTAATTTAACAGTATCACACATAATTGTTCAATTTGAATGATTAAAAAAATAATAACACTCTTAGTCTAGACTGAGCTGTTGAAGATTATACATATTGTGGCCATATATATATTTTTAAACAACCCAAGTGTACCATAATGTAAAATTTATCACCAAATGGGTTCATAACATTTAATTTGAAAGTTTTATTGTGTGTAAAAATCTGTTTACACTATCATACATTTGTCAAAAAACATTGTTGGACAAACCAGGACAAATGTCTCAACTTGTTATTGTTTGTATAACTTTTTGTTTACATGATGCAAAATTCTTGGACTTTTGTACACATTTTATTGCAAATTGTTGATGTTTTCAAAAAAAAAAAAAAAGAAACAAAAAGTGGTATAGTATAGCCAGCATTGGCAATAGGATGAAAGCTAAAGCTAAGTTTAGTTTACTGTACATCTCCTTGTAAATGCTAGCTGTAGCAAATTTTTCTTCTCTGTCTTTGTATTCTGGTATTTTAACATCATTTTTGCCTCATTTAAGATTGACACTGCCATTTTTGATACCATGTGATATATAGCTGTGGTCACATGGCCCATTTAAAGTGTCTCACTGAATGTAAGTGCATGGGGACAAGCTGAAAGATTTGTCGATAAGATGAAGCAAGAAGAAGAAGAAGGAATGTTTTATTTAACGATGCACTCAACACATTTTATTTACGGATATAAAGAGAGGAGAGACCTGCTGTCGCTACTTCATGGGCTACTCTTTTCAATTAGCAGCAAGGGATTTTTTATATGCACCATCCCACAGACAGGATAACACATACCATGGCCTTTCATATACAGTACCAGTCGTGGTGCACTGGCTGGAGTGAGAAATTTGTCAAAAAGATGAAGCATGCAACTAAATCTTGGAACATGTTGCAGGTTGTCCCACCTTGTCCAACTTGTTTCGCTCCAGCCAGTGCACCATGACTGGTATATCAAAGGCTGTGGCACCGTGACGGCATGTGCTATCCTATCTGTGGAATGGTGCATATAAAAGATCCCTTGTTAGTAATGGAATTTTTTTTAGGGGGTTTCCTTTCTTAGACTATATGTCAAAATTACCAAATGTTTGACATCCAATAGCCGATGATTAATAAATCAATGTGTTTTAAAGGTATTGTTAAACAAAAGAAACTTTTTGTCTAACTTTGTTGCAAAAGTGGTCTAAACAAAACAAGACAAGACACAGCTTGTCAAAAAATGCTTTTGGACACAAATATATGATCATGAAGACAAGCCTTAAGACATCTGTTTTAACTTAAACGTTTTTAAATACCTGCAAATACTGGCAACCAAATATGTTGTAAGGAAAACACAGTCTTCCCAAACTCTTTCAGCATAATATATACTGATGGAAAGAAATAAGGGAACACACCAATTTGTAGACCAAATTTAATTCACTGCTAGCGTAGTAATGTCTGTATTTCATACCAAGTTGTAACGTGGGATTGAATGTCTGTAGTGTTCAATGTGCTGCCTATATGTTCCTAGTCAACTTCGGACAATATGAATTGATTTTTGATGCAGTCATCACCTCTTGTTGCTATCTGTGTGATCCTTTATTTTTTTCATCAGTATACATCAGGCTGAGATTGCAGTATCATTATAGATACCATAGCAGTACTTATAACTACATACAGCTCAAAGACTACCTACTGAAACATTTGGAGATGTCATTACGGTGTCTCATAAAATTCCCTCCGCATATAGGTTACAGATATTTTATGAGAAATAAACAGCTGTACACAGCATAAAACTGCTAGAAATATCTTTGGGGGCTCATAATAATTCACCATGATGACTTACTAGCTACAAGATTGCCACAAAAGCAGATGCAGTCAATTACTAAAGAAAAAACCTTATAACTATTAAAGGGACCATGTAGTGAGTTTATAGCCATTAACATAGATAGCAGTAGCAGATTAAGCTACTCACATGTCATACATAGAGATTATTATACGAGCTTGTGTGTCGTACTGATTTTACGAAACGAGTGTCAGGATTATTGTATTAGCTGAATGAGAGCGAGAGTAATACATGAATCCTGACACGAGTTTTGTAAAACCAGTACGATTCACATGCGAGTGTAGTAATTTCTTTATTATACACATTATTCAAAATATTATTTTTACAAATAACAAGTTAGGACCATGTCAAAATGTTTCAAACATAACTAAAAAGAGACGACGAAACGACGTCATTTCCATAAATGACGGCCTTTTTATAAGTGTTTACACTGAGGAAGCCGCATTAAGTTATGACGTCGCTTCACAAAATGACATCATTCGTTGTGCACGTGAAATCATTATGACACGTGGGTCATACTGGTTATATTTCTCTGAATATCTTGAACTATGTGGATAATAAAACAGGGTAATAAAAACCTCTAAAAAATATGACATATAAACATTATACTGACAAAATAAACTCAGGATTTCCCATGACCTAATTGTTTAAAATATTGTTTGAGAGAAAACAAAATTTATGTATGAAATTATTGTTGACAAAAATCCATATTATGTTAGGATGACAAATAATGTATTTGATTTATCCTGCAATCACTAATAGTATTGTCAAAATATGATGACTAGATAAATTTCTATATTTTCAGTCACTGACCAAAAATATAGCTTTTTGGGATGGAACTATGTTTACACTGGTTATGATCAGAAAAGCAATGTTATATTGTTCAATGTTACTTATTTTTTACTTTCTAGTTGATTGTTTTGATTTAAAAAACTGTTCTGAAGACAATTTTTATTTTCAAAATTTAAAAATGAATTGTTTTTTAAAACTATTTTGTTTTGATGTATAGATATTGTAGTCAGCCCTCTACGTTAACTTTTCCATCTAGAAGCCAGATGATGCCTACTTGTATTTTTATATAAATAGTATGAAATGTTTTAGTCGTAATTTTTTTTATTAAAAATCGGTCGCAATGTAGAGGGCTGATTGTAGGCAACAAGGTATTCAACACATGTGGACATACTATTCTGGAAAATGGTAAAGTTGTCAATTCAAATAGTTCATTTCATTAAAAAAAAAAAAATTATGTGGATTGTAGGATAAATAAAACAAGTGGTTACTGTTTTAAGATATCGTCTTTATTCTGCTCAGATCGAATTTCTTACCTTCGCAAGATAAAGCCAATATCTTAAGACAGTATAACCAGCTATTCTCTATATACAAATATTCATATTCTAAGTAAAAAAATATAATAACTTGTTGGGTCTAACACTGATGGGACACCATCGGATAGTTTGAACCAATCATTCAGCCACCTTCAGGAGTGTCTGTGACCCTTTACAATTTAAAATAATTGTTTTACAATTTAAAGCCAAAGTATACATATTTATTTATAATTTTGTATGAAGTAAAATATACCAAAAAGTTATCTGTGTTTCATACTGCAAAAGACATTATTTAGTGCTAACATCAGGGGTGGGGAAAAGCCCTTTTCTCCCGGTCTGGGACCGATTCTCGATCTCTGAGACCGAAATTATTTTTTAAAAACGTGTGTTTGCCGGTCCCAGTTTTGTCATTCTTGTCGGTCCGAAGCACCTGTCCATTCCTATTATTTGAACAAATTCTTATCCGTCAAGTGGACAGGCCTGCCCAGACATCGGTATCTCATGCATGATTTAAAATAATAAATAAATAGTGGTCAATATGGCTAGTGGAAAGACGTCTGTGATTTTGAAGTCTGCCTAAGTATATATCGTCAGTCACTGAAGTCGGACCTACAGTAGTGTCAATCTACAGCCACTAGGCTAGACATTAATTTTGTCAAAGTTGCTGAACCAATCAAGAGATTAAACAGCCGTTAACAATAACACCATTCTTGGTGAAAGAGCCATCAAGGTATTAAACTCCAATTAAAACAAAGGACCCAGAGTTTGCAACTGGTTATAATCAACACCTGTCAACACCTATGTACGGATCTTTGTCGGGTTGAGTGTCAGTCCGAAGCAAGAGACTTTTGTGCAATACAAACTGCTTGAAATAGCATAAAATATACTGAAATAATCTATAAATGTATTTATTGTTGACTGTTCAATGTAGTCTATCCAATAATTATAAAGGATTTTAAAATTAACGAAAGGTTTCCACTTTTTTGTTAACAAGTGGGAGTAAGAAAGAAAGAAATGTTTTATTTAACGACGCACTCAACACATTTTATTTACGGTTATATGGCATCAGACATATGGTTAAGGACCACACAGATTTTGAGAGGAAACCCGCTGTCGCCACTACATGGGCTGCTCTTCCGATTAGCAGCAAGGGATCTTTTATTTGCGCTTCCCACAGGCAGGATAGCACAAACCATGGCCTTTGTTGAACCAGTTATGGATCACTGGTAGGTGCAAGTGGTTTACACCTACCCATTGAGCCTTGCGGAGCACTCACTCAGGGTTTGGAGTCGGTATCTGGATTAAAAATCCCATGCCTCGACTGGGATCCGAACCCAGTACCTACCAGCCTGTAGACTGATGGCCTACCACGACGCCACCGAGGCCGGTCAAGTGGGAGTAAGCAGAACAGCTACATGTACTGGTTATCTCAAGAGCCAGTAGAGGTCAAATTTCGTCCAATCAGTGATGACGTTATTAATCTAAGGTTGTCAAACGCTTCAACGGTGCGATCTTTTATTAATTTTCAGGACACAGTACTGAATATTCGTACTTTTTATACATATATGGGATTTAAATTCATAGCTTTTATTCCTTTTTTATATTATTTATTCCATTATGTAAAATATATACATGTAAAATATATATATATATTTTTTATTCCTTTTTTTTTTTTCAAGTGGGACCGATTGACAATTTTATTTTTCCCCACCCCTGGCTAACATATAATCAAGCAAAATTATTGTTAGACCTTGCTTTGATTTTATGCAATTAACTACAACTTGCACACACATAACAGAGGAAAAATTGTTGAATCCATTGTTGAACCATTGCACCAGGTATATCCATGTCTGTGCCACTGTTAATTACAGCAACATCAGGTGTTATAAACGGTTTTTCTAAAACAATGTAAGATAATCATTGTTGACATGCAGCCTCAATCACTTGCATAATGGTCCAAAGGCAATGATGCAACTAAGTGTTTGATAATAGTCAGTTGTCAAGTCAGTGTAGCTGCTAAAACATCTTGAAAAGTGTGGAAGTCTGAAATTACTACAAATGTTTCACATTTGCACCAACATGTACAGGTATATGTACTGTAAACCAGATTAATATTGCAACATGGTTTTTCTGCAATAATGCATGTGAAAATAATGTGTGCGTATAAATAATGGTCCAAAGGCAATGATGCAACTAAGTGTTTTATAATTGTAAGTTGTCAAGTCAGTGTAGCTGTTAAAACATCTTGCAAAGTGTGGAAGTCTGAAATTACTACAAATGATTCACATTTGCACTTACAGGTATATGTACTGCAAACCGGATTAATATTGTGACGTGGGTTTTTTTTGCGAATATGCACCATAGCACAGGTTCGCAAAGTTTAAATTTTGCAAATGACTATTGGCATTTGTAAAAAATAATGCTTGTGAAAATAATGCATGCATATAATTTTTGCGATTTGAGGTTGGGCATGAATGATGCAAAATTAATACACACAAATTTTTTCCTCGTTTACAGCATGTAATAAATGACAGCGAAGGGTATATTGGTACTGTTTCAAATTTAAAGGATATCTGGTTTGAGTGAAATAATGTGAATTTTGCTGACTTGCCTCAGGATGGGACTGATACAATTGTGCAAGAAAACGCTAGCATTCAAACTACATGTTTTTCAACCCTTCGATGTAGAATAAAAGGGATTTCTTTAAAACATATTCTGGACTTTGTCTTTGGTTTGAGCATATAGCAGTATGTTCAAGCCAATGAGATTCTACTGTATTTTGTAAATTAAAATAAACAGTTTATTTATGCTTCCTGTAAAAGGGCAGGATATAGCCCAGTGGCTTGTCTGATGTGTGGTCAGTCTAGGATGGATCTCCGCTGTTAGGCCCACTGGGCTATTTCTCATACCAACCAGTGCTCCACAGCACTTGTGAAATTCTGAGGTATTGTGGAATTACAACACTTTTCAATAAAAATGACCGTGACTCAGTGACTCACATTTTTTTTCTTCAACACACACGGCTATAGGCCTAGATGACGAAGAAAAGATTTCATCTAGAATGAATGAATGAATGAATGAATGTTTAACAACACCCCAGCACGAAAAATACATCGGCTATTGGGTGTCAAACTATGGTAATGCAAATAAATAAAGTGATGATCAATATCAATATAAAAATTCAAGACTTAAACAAAAACAGTGTAAAGAACTGTGCAAAAACACAAATATCACAGAATTTTACGGATACTGAATTTTACTCAAAACTTCAATTTTGTGCTGTATTGGCCATTCTCAAAGAGAATGTTACACCCCTGCACCACGGTGAGGTTACAGCACACGCAGGGGTCATCTAGAATTAAGTGTCAAAACCTCTAGCGCATAACCATCCTGGATCTACTAAGTCCTAGCTTTCTTGGACTAAATTTATACAAGACTTTTTCACAATAACAATACAACATGGCTGTCAAATTTGACAAACTATTTTGATACACATAATAAGAGTCCTACTGCCTTAATTTTTTTCTTTGACATCTAATCACGAACAAATTAATTCCCTTTGTAATCAATGACATTGATTCTAAAATATCGCAGGCCAATAAAAATTAGACTGGAACTGCAGGAAGTAATCTTATGTAATGGACAGGGAGACATCCTTGAAGGCATAGTCACAAACTGAGTGTGTAAAATCAATATTCAGACATGGTTTCTGGATGATTCAATTCTTTCTGAGTTTTTTTTTTTTCTTGTTTGAAGACTGCCTGTCATGAGATCTTAGCTCTAAATTATGGACTATCTTAAGATTGCCCCCAAATTTTCATTAACTTTAGTTTGGATCAAGGCATAGAAAAAATGGTAATAGTGTTGGTTTATGATAGCAACCATGCAGTATATAAACAAAATTACTGTAAAATATGAGGATATTCCAATTCTGATTTTTTTTTTCTGTTTGAAGGCATCACTTGTGAAATTTCAATTCTACAATCTATATGGACCATCGCAGTTTATGAGAATTCAATAACTTTATAGTCTGGATCAACATGTGAAAAACAACACCTCCATTTGGTTATTAAGAGTATTTGTGCAGTGTAATTACTTTATGCAATTGCAGTTACCTGTTAATGAAGCCTTTGTAAAAGAAGAACAATTAATAATTAGATTAGAATGTTATCTAAATTTACTAAACAAGTCAAAAGAGAATTTTACTTTTTAACAAGAAGGAGATCGATAACCTGAACGGTTACCCGAGTAAACTGCCCAACTGTGAGTGTGCATGTGTGCGTGTGTGTACATGCATGCACGTGTGCATGTGCGTGTGCGTGTGTACGATTGCCTGTGTGTGTGTATGTGGGAAATGGCCTAACAGTTGTGAAGAAATTACGCTTTAAATGCATTTCTATATACAACTTTCATAAATTTCACAAATGGAGGACCCAAATTAATGACATTTACAAACTAAATGAACAATCTATTAACCATTACACATATGAAGACTCTTCATTATTGCATTTCTGGAAGTAGAGAAGAAGATTATAAAATATTGACTTAATTTTCCCCATAGGTCTCTTTGGGGAGTCAGAATGACTAAATTGACAAATTTGTATTTCCATGAGCCGAATGAAGCTTCCCACAGAATTTAGTTGGAATTGGTCAACTAGTTTTTGGACAAGAAGTAAATAAGGTGAAATTTATGCACGGCACACAATAGATGATGGACAATACACAACGAAGTATAAAAACAGATCTAATAAGTCACTTGAACCTTTTGCTCATTGATCTCAACAGGTCACTTGAACCTTTGCTCATTGATCTCAATAGATCACTTGAACCTTTGCTCATTGACCTCAATAGGTCACTTGAACCTTTGCTCATTGACCTCAATAGGTCACTTGAACCTTCTGCTCAGGTTACCTAAACATCTGTAATAATAGCAGTATGGAGAGAAATGTGTTACAAGGTGGGTTTTTTACTGAACACAGAATATTATTACCAGGGTTCTGTCCTTGGTTTTGGTTGGAGCCAAATGACAAGTTCTGACCAGCATTATTACTGCTAATCATGCTGCCCACACCACCACTTATAATACTACGTCAAGAGTATTAAAGTCATAAATTTCACACATTTTTTAAAGAAATGACATGATTTCCATCTATCTAGACAGAACCTTGTATTATTATTACATTACTGAAAATTGCCAATTTCACATATTTCCCAGTTTAAAAAAATAAAATAAACATCACTACCAGAGAGAGTTAAAGAGAGAGACAGAGAGAGCTAGAGAGAGAGAGAAAGACAGAGAGAGAGAGAGAGAGAGAGAGAGAGAGAGAGAGAGAGAGAGAGAGAGAGAGAGAGAGAGAGAGAGAGAGAGAGAGAGAGGGGGGGAGGGAGGGAGGGATAGAGTAAACAGAATTATACTCAATCTGTAATGCCTTATTGACTTTGCAGCTGTTCAAATAATGAAATGATCTGTTTAATAAGAGTTACCTCCCATATTTTTATAATTCTCAATTTTATTTTCCAAGGTTTTTAAGAGCTTGCATGGGAAGATCTGCATTCCTTTATTTATAAACACATATTGTGTAACATAAAATTGTTACTTTACATAAGTAATGCTATACTGTACTAGTATGCAAAAATAATGTTCTTTTAACACAGCATTTCTTTACTTCATCAAGAACTCATCTGCATAACAGCTGTAGACTTTTGAATATTGAATTTGTAGTAAGAGAAATATTAGAATATTGGAGGGTGAGGGTGGGGTGGGGAATAACTCAAAGAAGTAAACAAGTACAATTCATCATGAAAGCTGAAAATAAAGAAGCCTATGGGCTGTGGTAGAAGATAATGGGTTAATTGACTCTAATTGTTTTGTCATTACAGTCATTACAGTAGATGTTGAGTTGCACCTCAATGGTTAACATGTTTGTTACATTACATTTTTGTATCAATCATCATTTTAAAAGCTGTGTATTGTCGAAATTTGGACAAGTGTGTGTGTGTTATTTGTGCATGTGCGCATGTATTTGTTAATGTGTGTGTGTATATCATGTGTGTATGTATGTATGTGTGTGCGTGTGTTTATAATGTATGAATATGTGTTCATCACTGAATGCATGGATTCATGCTCTGTGTGTGTATGTGTGCATGCATGTATGTATGTGTTTATGTGTGTGTGTGTGTGTGTGTGTGTTTATGTGTGTGTATATGTGTGTTTATGTGTGTGTATGCATGTGTGCCTGCGTGTTTATGTGTGTGTGCCTGTGTGTGTTTATGTGTGTGTGCTTGCGTGTGTTGATGTGTGTGTATATGTGTGTTTATGTGTGTGCATGCATGTGTGCCTGTGTGTGTTTATGTGTGTGTGCCTGCATGTGTTTATGTGTGTGTGCCTGCATGTGTTTATGTGTGTGTATATGTGTGTTTATGTGTGTGTGTCTGCGTTTGTTTATGTGTATATGTGTGTTAATGTGTGTGTATATGTATGTTTATGTGTGTGTATGCATGTGTGCCTGCGTGTGTTTATGTGTGTGTGCCTGCGTGTGTTTATGTGTGTGTATATGTGTGTTTATGTGTGTGTATGCATGTGTGCCTGCGTGTGTTTATGTGTGTGTTTATGTGTGTGTGCCTGCGTGTGTTGATGTGTGTGTATATGTGTGTTTATGTGTGTGTGTCTGCGTTTGTTTATGTGTATATGTGTGTTTATGTGTGTGTATATGTATGTTTATGTGTGTGTATGCATGTGTGCCTGCGTGTGTGCCTGCGTGTGTGCCTGCGTGTGTTTATGTGTGTATATATGTGTGTTTATGTGTGTGTATGCATGTGTGCCTGCGTGTGTTTATGTGTGTGCCTGCGTGTGTTTATGTGTGTGTGCCTGCGTGTGTTTATGTATGTGTGTGTGCATGTGTTTATGTGTGTGTGCCTGCGTGTGTTTATGTGTGTGTGCCTGTGTGTTTATGTGTGTGTGCCTGCATGTGTTTATATGTGTGTGTGTGTGTTTATGTGTGTGTGCCTGCATGTGTTTATGTGTGTATATGCATGTGTGCCTGCGTGTGTTTGTGTGTGTGCCTGCGTGTGTTTATGTGTGTGTGTGTGTTTATGTGTGTGTGTGTGTGTGTGTGGATGTGTTTGTGTGTGTGTGTATGTGTGTATGTATGTTTATGTGTGTGTGTGTGTGTGTTTGTGTGTGGATGTGTTTATGTGTCTGTGTGTGTCTGTGTGTGTGTATGTGTGTGTGTGCGTGCATGTGTTTATGTGTGTGTGTGTGTTAAAGATGAATTGATATTAACAACATATATAGATGTATAAAATTAGAAAATCATCTGATGAAAACATCCATTCATGCATATATGCACCACAGAGACTTTACAAGATGTAAAATCTCTAGTAAGGCTGAGTAGCTGCATCACTTCATAGTCTCAATGACACATTTTTTAAATCTAAAATAATTAAAGATTTTCTTTTTATGCAGAATTTGGAGACAGAATATTTCCATACACTCTATATTTTGTCTTTTATTTCTTTTCTATTATATGTTTGAGATGGTATATGACAAAACCTAAAAAACCATATCTGTAAATTGGATGAGCCATCATCCCTTTTTGATATTTCCAAAATCAGGATCATAAAAATATCATACAGGTAAGGATACTAGCGAAGAAAGCCATAGGATCAGTGATTTTAAAAATGTACTACTACTAGCCACAATAAAAAATTCACTAGCCCTAGTTGACTTTAAGTTAATACAATTTTACTAAATAATAGTAATAACAATATATGTCACCTAAAGATGGAGATAGAGCTTAAAAACACTAACATTGGGGGTTGGGGTTGGGGGGCAAGAGGGGCATGTGCCCCCCCCCCCCCACACTTTTCTGATATTTTGCTTTATATTTGCTTTATAATAGTGTAAAAGTGTGTAAATATAAAAGTGTGCCCCTCCACTTTTTGGCACTTTCCTATGCCACTGATGACCAATCAAATGTTCTATGCCAGTGCTGTGGATATGTTTATTTTGTGAGTGTGGAATTATAGCCAATGACCAACCAAATGTGCTGTTAAATGTTTGTGTTTTGTGCCATTGATTGTTGTTTTGTTTTATTATTTTATTTTTCTTTGTATTTTAAATACATTACTAACACTAACATCTAGTCTGTGAGATCCATCTCAGAAGTGGCAAGCCCGGCCAAACCTGAAATGCCAGCACAAACAATCAAACTGGAGCTTTAGGAGAAATAGCCCAATGGGCCCACTGATGGGGATCGATTCTATACAGACTGTGCATCAGGCAAGCACTTTACCACTGGGCTACGTCCCACCCTCTAGTTTCAATAAGACCATCTAGACTGCATATGTGTGTGTATTGAGTGTGTCGTTAAATAAAACATTTCTTTCTTTTTTCTTTATCTTAAAATTTAGTCAAATCCAAATAAGTGACATATTGGCGACATAAAACTGTATTGAGGTTGTCACATTAAAAAACAAGAATAAGCTTAGGTTGCAGCTTCAGCTGAAATAATACTGCGGACCAATTTTGACGTTAAGCAGCTTATAGACAACTTAAATTTTGTAGAAGACTGCAGTAATGTGCATGCTAACTAACTACTGTTGTTTGTTATCCTTTTGGTTTAATCAATATCATGTAACTATTGTTGTGTGTTCAGTTAATAACTAACAAAACAATCGCACAAACATTTTTTAGAACAGCTCTGTTGTACGTCTCTTTTTAAATTTAGCATTATAAAATATTAAGTGTCTTGTATGACATCGCTGAATTCACTAAAATGTTATGTTCACTAACATTTCCTGATTTAAAGTGAATAATGGATTGACCAAACAATAACCATACAAATGTTCCATGTGTGAACATGATGCTGCACCACCCAACACACATTAATAGCACGTTAACACATTAATAATAGCTTTTGTCATCTGTGATGTACATGCAGTTACAATGACCAACATCAAATATAGATAGTCCATAATCAATCTGTATTCACTGTAAACCAGCACTAGTACACGTTCATTGATTGGGAAAATCAAGTGATATATAAATATATATATATTGTATTTATGCATCAAGCAAACAAAAAGGACCAGTATTTATTTGTTTTATTGGTATAATAAATGACCATCTGAGCATAACCAAGACTGAACTCTTTTCCAGTGCTGAAAGCTTACAATCAATTCACTGTAAAGGCTTGTATATACTGGATGTGCTGTGTGCATGTGGTCCAGCTAAACATTAAAAAACTCAAAAACATTAGTTTCAATTAAAGTGAAAGTGAAAGTGAAAGTTTGTTTTTGTTTGACAACATCACTAGAGCATATTGATTTATTAATCATTGGCTATTGAATATCAAACATTTGATAATTTCGACATATAATCTTAGAGACGAAACCTGCAAGTTTTTCCATTAGTAGCATGAGATCTTTCATATGCACCATCCAACAGGCAGGATAGCACATACCACAGTCTTTGATATACTTTGGTGTATTGGCTGGAGTGAGAAATAGCCCAATGGGCCCACTGACAGGGATCGATCCTATACAGACTGTGCATTAGGCAAGCAATTTACCACTGGCTACGTCACACCCTTTACTTTCAATGAGACCATCTAGACTGGATATGTGTGTGTGTGAAAACCGCATGCAGCCACCCGCAATGAAATAATTGTACATGGTGTATATACATGTATATATTTATATATTTTTTTGTTTAACGTATATTCACTGGAGCACGTTGATTAATTAATCATCGGCCATTGGATGTCAAATATTTGGTAATTCTGACTCATAGTCATAATAGAAAACCCGCTACATTTTTCCTAATGCAGCAAGGGATCTTTTATATGCACTTTCCCACAGTCAGGAAAGCACATACCACGGCCTTTGTCCAATTGTGGTGCACTGGTTGGAACGAAAGAAAACCCAATCAACTGAATGGATCCAGCGAGGTGGTTCGATCCTGCGACACAATCACCTCAAGCGAGCACTCAGACAACTGAGTTAAATCCTGCCCCACATGGTGTAGATTCCCAAAACACAAGCAGCAAATGCATCATTCGCAATAATCGGACCGCACTCGCACACCGCATCCAGGCTGTATGAGTCTTAAGTGTAGCATGCTAAAGGTGACCATATAAATATGATAGATCACAGTATACAGGACAGATATATGAGATTGTCTGCTGATGAAACTAATGAACTGAATACACTGTGATTGACAAAATGTCAAAACAATTTAATCGCACACACACACAGAAGAATGCTAGCTACATTTCAGTTATGTTCCACAGATATATATATTCCATTAAGTGGATAAAGATTTAAGAACTAAATAACTGTGAATAGCAAACTGTCAATACAATTTAATTGCACATAAAGAAGTTGGCCAGCTACATTTCATAGCTCTATGTTCCATAGAAATATAGAAATGTATTCCATTAAGTGGATAAAGATTTAAGAACTAAATAACTGTGAATGGCAAATGACAATAAAATTTAATTGCACATACAGACGATGGCTAGCTCCAATTGATTGCTATATGTTCCATAGAAATATATTCCATAAGTGGAAAAAAATTTAAGAACTAAGTAACTGTGAATGACAAACTGTCAATACAATTTAAATGCACATACATAAATAAAATGGCCAACTAAATTTCATATTTATGTTCCACAGATATACTCTTCAAAAAAAGAAACGCAAAAGGGTACAAATGGGTTATAACTCCGATTTTATGTTTCCTACCGGTTCATGCTTTGTGAATATAAGGTCATTGCATGTCCCAAACACATTCCCACGGTTACATTCGATAAAATGCAGCTACTGTACAATAAAGTTCCAAAATGTGAATATTCGTAAAAACGCAGCCACGTGCAAACCATGTCACCACTGCACGTGCGTTGTCTGCACGTGCAACATGAACACCGACAGTATAAAAGTGCAGGGTGTTCGCTTGCCTGGCCTCTGTATCTGGCCGACAGTTGACAATCCAGGACATGCCACGTCTCAGTGAACCGCAGAGAAACAATGCCATCGGCCGACTAGACGCAGGCGAATCCAAAACGGCCGTTACCAGGGCATTCCATGTGTCCCCAAGCACCATCTCCAGACTGTGGGACCGTTACCAGCAACATGGATCAACACGTGACCTCCCTAGATCCGGTCAACCACGGGTCACTACCCCCGGGCAGGACCGCTACATCCGGGTACGCCACCTTCGGGAACGATTGACTACTGCCACCTCCACAGCCGCAGCAATACCAGGTTTGCGCAGGATATCCGACCAGACCGTACGGAACCGCCTACGTGAGGTAGGAATTCGTGCCAGACGTCCAGTTCGAGGTGTCATCTTAACACCACAACACCGTCGACTCCGACTGCAGTGGTGCCAGATTCATCGACAATGGCCTCAACTGCGATGGAGACAGGTGTGGTTCAGTGACGAGTCCCGATTTCTGCTCCGACGTCATGATGGAAGATGTCGCGTGTATAGGCGTCGTGGTGAACGTTATGCGGCAAACTGCGTGCAGGAAGTGGACAGATTCGGCGGGGGTAGTGTCATGGTGTGGGCAGCCATCTCACACACTGGCAGAACTGACCTGGTCCACGTGCAGGGCAACCTGAATGCACAGGGCTACATTGACCAGATCCTCCGGCCACACATCGTTCCAGTTATGGCCAACGCCAACGCAGTGTTCCAACATGACAACGCCAGGCCTCACACAGCACGTCTCACAACGGCTTTCCTACAGAACAACAACATTAATGTCCTTCCTTGGCCATCGAAATCACCGGATTTGAACCCAATTGAGCATCTATGGGACGAGTTGGACCGACGCCTCCGACAGCGACAACCACAGCCCCAGACCCTGCCCGAGCTGGCAGCAGCCTTGCAGGCCGAGTGGGCCACCATCCCCCAGGACGTCATCCGTACTCTGGTTGCTTCAATGGGTAGGCGGTGCCAGGCAGTTGTCAACACACGCGGAGGCCACACCCGGTATTGACTCCAGATGACCTTGACCTTGGTGGTGTGTCCTATCACTTACTCACAATGGACTAGAGTGAATTGTGAACAATCCTGCAACATTTGGTAATTATCGGACTCGCCATTCAATAATTAAATCAATTCTCCAAATGTTACGACAATGTGGTTTTGCGTTTCTTCTTTTGAAGAGTATATATATTCCATTAAGTGGATAAATATTTGAAGAACTTCAGCTATATGCTGACTATACACATATTAGAAACACATATGCTGCCATTGTAAGATATGTTTCTGACTAATCCAATTTTATAATGACCAAAATTAATACCAATACAGGTTCCTTGTTTAGAATATCAATGTCTGTATGTTCAATGTGTTTCTGATCATGCTACTGTTTGTAAATAGCCCAAACTGGATTTTGATTCCCAATAATTTTGTACCTTGGAAAAAAATATGTATTAGGAAATGAAATGAATTTTAACATAGTACAAACACTAGGATGATCAGAAAATCATTTAATAACATTGCCACAGATATTTTATACAGAAAAATTATAGTCATTAAAATGTCTGTCATTTGACAACACCATAACTCATGATAGTCCCTTTAACACTAACATATGATGAAGGAACACAGTGTGTTGTGTCTATAATCTAAACAACAAAATCATTAACATTTACTAAATTCTATCTTTGTACAAGGAAGAGTTAAAAATATGTTGACAATATCATGACTGCTTCCAGGTGTTTTGTCATTAAGAGAGGACTGCCACTCTCCAACACTTCACCATTCTTACTTTGTATGAGGATTGCTTCTTACTTTGTAGGACTGCCACCCAATAGCCGATGTATTTTTCCGTGCTGAAGTATCGTTAAACATTCATTCATTCATTCATTGTAGGACTGCCACTTTCCAGGGAAACACATCCTTCCTACTCTGTATGAGGACTGCCACTTTCCATAACACTACATCCTTCCCAATTTGTAGGAGCACTGCCACTTTCTAGGACAATACATCCTTCCTACTTTGTATGAGGACTGCCACTTTCCAGGACAACACATACTTCCTACTTTGTAGGTCTGCCACTTTCTAGGACAACACATACTTCCTACTTTGTAGGTCTGCCACTTTCTAGGACAACACATATTATCCTACTTTGTAGGTCTGCCACTTTCTAGGACAATACATACTTCCTACTCTGTATAAGGACTGCCACTTTCTTGGACAACACATACTTCCTACTTTGTAGGACTGCCACTTTCTAGGACAACACATACTTCCTACTTTGTAGGTCTGCCACTTTCTAGGACAACACATATTATCCTACTTTGTAGGTCTGCCACTTTCTAGGACAATACTTCCTTCCTACTTTGTAGGTCTGCCATTTTCTAGGACAATACTTCCTACTTTGTAGGTCTGCCACTTTCTAGGATAACACATATTATCCTACTTTGTAGGTCTGCCACTTTTTAGGACAATACTTCCTTCCTACTTTGTAGGTCTGCCATTTTCTAGGACAATACTTCCTTCCTACTTTGTAGGTCTGCCACTTTTTAGGACAATACTTCCTTCCTACTTTGTATGAGGACTGCCACTTTCTAGGACAACACATATTTCCTACTTTGTAGGTCTGCCACTTTCTAGGACAACACATACTTCCTACTTTGTAGGTCTGCCACTTTCTAGGACAATACTTCCTTCCTACTTTGTAGGTCTGCCACTTTCTAGGACAACACATATTATCCTACTTTGTAGGTCTGCCACTTTCTAGGACAATACTTCCTTCCTACTTTGTAGGTCTGCCATTTTCTAGGACAATACTTCCTACTTTGTAGGTCTGCCACTTTCTAGGATAACACATATTATCCTACTTTGTAGGTCTGCCACTTTTTAGGACAATACTTCCTTCCTACTTTGTAGGTCTGCCACTTTTTAGGACAATACTTCCTTCCTACTTTGTAGGTCTGCCACTTTCTAAGACAATACTTCCTTCCTACTTTTTATGAGACTGCCACTTTCCATGACAACACATCCTACTTACTTTGTAGGTCTGCCACTTTCTAGGACAATACTTCCTAGCTACTTTGTAGGTCTGCCACTTTCTAGGACAACACATACTTCCTACTGTGTAGGTCTGCCACTTTCTAGGACAATACTTCCTTCCTACTTTGTAGGTCTGCCACTTTCTAAGACAATACTTCCTTCCTACTTTTTATGAGACTGCCACTTTTCATGACAACACATCCTACTTACTTTGTAGGTCTGCCACTTTCTAGGACAATACTTCCTAGCTACTTTGTAGGTCTGCCACTTTCTAGGACAACACATACTTCCTACTTTGTAGGTCTGCCACTTTCTAGGACAATACTTCCTAGCTACTTTGTAGGTCTGCCACTTTCTAGGACAACACATACTTCCTACTTTGTAGGTCTGCCACTTTCTAGGACAATACTTCCTTCCTACTTTGTATGAGGACTGCTACTTCCAGGACAACACATACTTCCTACTTTGTAGGTCTGCCACTTTCTAGGACAACACATACTTCCTACTTT
The DNA here is from genome assembly GCF_016097555.1 of Gigantopelta aegis. Classification (NCBI taxonomy): domain Eukaryota; kingdom Metazoa; phylum Mollusca; class Gastropoda; order Neomphalida; family Peltospiridae; genus Gigantopelta; species Gigantopelta aegis. The sequence goes on along the minus strand of NC_054707.1, from coordinate 39,648,811 downwards.
GTAGGTCTGCCACTTTCTAGGACAATACTTCCTTCCTACTTTGTAGGTCTGCCACTTTCTAGGACAACACATATTATCCTACTTTGTAGGTCTGCCACTTTCTAGGACAATACTTCCTTCCTACTTTGTAGGTCTGCCATTTTCTAGGACAACACATATTATCCTACTTTGTAGGTCTGCCACTTTCTAGGACAATACTTCCTTCCTACTTTGTATGAGGACTGCCACTTCCAGGACAACACATACTTCCTACTTTGTAGGTCTGCCACTTTCTAGGATAACACATATTATCCTACTTTGTAGGTCTGCCACTTTCTAGGACAATACTTCCTTCCTACTTTGTAGGTCTGCCACTTTTTAGGACAATACTTCCTTCCTACTTTGTAGGTCTGCCACTTTCTAAGACAATACTTCCTTCCTACTTTTTATGAGACTGCCACTTTCCATGACAACACATCCTACTTACTTTGTAGGTCTGCCACTTTCTAGGACAATACTTCCTAGCTACTTTGTAGGTCTGCCACTTTCTAGGACAACACATACTTCCTACTGTGTAGGTCTGCCACTTTCTAGGACAATAATTCCTTCCTACTTTGTAGGTCTGCCACTTTCTAAGACAATACTTCCTTCCTACTTTTTATGAGACTGCCACTTTTCATGACAACACATCCTACTTACTTTGTAGGTCTGCCACTTTCTAGGACAATACTTCCTAGCTACTTTGTAGGTCTGCCACTTTCTAGGACAACACATACTTCCTACTTTGTAGGTCTGCCACTTTCTAGGACAATACTTCCTAGCTACTTTGTAGGTCTGCCACTTTCTAGGACAACACATACTTCCTACTTTGTAGGTCTGCCACTTTCTAGGACAATACTTCCTTCCTACTTTGTATGAGGACTGCCACTTCCAGGACAACACATACTTCCTACTTTGTAGGTCTGCCACTTTCTAGGACAACACATACTTCCTACTTTGTAGGTCTGCCACTTTCTAGGACAACACATACTTCCTACTTTGTAGGTCTGCCACTTTCTAAGACAACACATACTTCCTACTTTGTAGGTCTGCCACTTTCTAGGACAATACTTCCTAGCTACTTTGTAGGTCTGCCACTTTCTAGGAAAACACATACTTCCTATTTTGTAGGTCTGCCACTTTCTAGGACAATACTTCCTTCCTACTTTGTATGAGGACTGCCACTTCCAGGACAACACATACTTCCTACTTTGTAGGTCTGCCACTTTCTAGGACAATACTTCCTTCCTACTTTGTATGAGGACTGCCACTTCCAGGACAACACATACTTCCTACTTTGTAGGTCTGCCACTTTCTAGGACAACACATACTTCCTACTTTGTAGGTCTGCCACTTTCTAGGACAACACATACTTCCTACTTTGTAGGTCTGCCACTTTCTAAGACAACACATACTTCCTACTTTGTAGGTCTGCCACTTTCTAGGACAATACTTCCTAGCTACTTTGTAGGTCTGCCACTTTCTAGGAAAACACATACTTCCTATTTTGTAGGTCTGCCACTTTCTAGGATAATACTTCCTTCCTACTTTGTATGAGGACTGCCACTTCCAGGACAACACATACTTCCTACTTTGTAGGTCTGCCACTTTCTAGGACAATACTTCCTTCCTACTTTGTATGAGGACTGCCACTTCCAGGACAACACATACTTCCTACTTTGTAGGTCTGCCACTTTCTAGGACAACACATACTTCCTACTTTGTAGGTCTGCCACTTTCTAGGACAATACTTCCTTCCTACTTTGTATGAGGACTGCCACTTCCAGGACAACACATACTTCCTACTTTGTAGGTCTGCCACTTTCTAGGACAACACATATTTCCTACTTTGTAGGTCTGCCACTTTCTAGGACAACATATACTTCCTACTTTGTAGGTCTGCCACTTTCTAGGACAACACATACTTCCTACTTTGTAGGTCTGCCACTTTCTAGGACAACACATACTTCCTACTTTGTAGGTCTGCCACTTTCTAGGACAATACTTCCTTCCTACTTTGTATGAGAACTGCCACTTCCAGGACAACACATACTTCCTACTTTGTAGGTCTGCCACTTTCTAGGACAACACATACTTCCTACTTTGTAGGTCTGCCACTTTCTAGGACAACACATACGTCCTACTTTGTAGATCTGCCACTTTCTAGGACAATACTTCCTTCCTACTTTGTATGAGGACTGCCACTTCCAGGACAACACATACTTCCTACTTTGTAGGTCTGCCACTTTCTAGGACAACACATACTTCCTACTTTGTAGGTCTGCAACTTTCTAGGACAACACATACTTCCTACTTTGTAGGTCTGCCACTTTCTAGGACAACACATACTTCCTACTTTGTAGGTCTGCAACTTTCTAGGACACCACATACGTCCTACTTTGTAGATCTGCCACTTTCTAGGACAATACTTCCTTCCTACTTTGTATGAGGACTGCCACTTCCAGGACAATACATACTTCCTACTTTGTAGGTCTGCCACTTTCTAGGACAACACATACTTCCTACTTTGTAGGTCTGCAACTTTCTAGGACAACACATACTTCCTACTTTGTAGGTCTGCCACAGAGTAAACTACCAAATATTAACAAGAGCTTTTTTATATGCATCCCAATTTATATAGCACAGCACATTCCACAGCTTTTATATACATGTACTAGTTCCAGGTCACTAGATTGGATACCCAAGATTAGCATTGTAATAATCATAGACTTGCTTCCAGGTTGTACCAATATATATTTTACAGTCAAAACTCTCAGCACCATCACAGAGTCCTCCAAATATTATACATCCTTTGTATCGTAAAATTTCCATTAGTAGCAAGGGCTATTTTATATGCAGACAGGATAGTTTTGTATAATCTGCTCCTAATGTATTCAAACCAGTACCCCTCAACTAGTATTTGTACCCCATCGGTAGGCCCATTGAGCTATTTCTCATTGCGCAATGACTGGTACATGTATATCAAAGGTTGTGGTATGTGCTATTCTGTTTGTGGGATGGTGTCTTGCTACTAATGGAAAAATATATCAGGTTTCCTCAGGTTTCCTCTCCGAGTCAAAATGACCAATGTTTGACATGCAATAGCCAATGATTAATAAATAAATGTGCTCTAGTGGTGATGTTAAACAAAACAAACTTTAACTTTATTTGTAGGACTGTTGTTATTTACTTAATTGGCATCACGCAGGCAGACATGATTGTTTAGAGAATATTCTGACAAGATCGATCTGACATAAAGAATAACTGAATAAATGTTCACTGATTTTTCACCAACTTTAACAAGAAAGAAAGAAAGAAAGAAATGTTTTATTTAACGACGCACTTAACACATTTTATTTACGGTTATATGGCGTCAAACATGGTTAAGGACCACATAGATAATGAAAGAGGAAACCCACTGTCCTCACTTCATGGGCTACTCTTTTCGATTAGCAGCAAGGAATCTTTTATATGCACCATCCCATAGACAGGGTAGTTCCTACCACAACCTTTGATACACCATTAGTGGTGCACTGGCTGGAACGAGAAATAGCCCAATGGGCCCACCGATGTGGATCGATCCCAGACCGACCATGTATCGAGTGAGTGCTGTACTACTGGGTTACGTCCCGCCCCATTAACAAGAACTGCGACAGCGAACGATCCTAATGTTTGCTATTTGCTATTTGCGCTCCTTTGGTTTAACATGACGCACATTTCCCCACTCAGTCTGGCTGAATGAAGTCCTACATGCTTTTGACTTGTTGAATATTCCATCACAGCCACATTACAAAAACTTATTATGTCATTTTTTATGACAGCGAGTGACTGCGAACAATATTTTACACACAAAACTCATTTATTTTTCGTTTCTATCATGATGCTTCATTATAATCATACTTTGTTGCTTGAGTGTTGGTTGACAAAGTTATACTATGTAAAACAAAATCAGTAGCAGATCCTTTTTGAAAACTGACCATATCCTTTAAAGTTACATTCTCTGGTTACCATATTATAACATTATGTACAAATTTAAAACACAAGCTCAAATGCACTTTTAAAGGGACATTCCTGAGTTTACTGCAATGTTTAAGATGATATCGACTAACAAAGACTTTTTAACGATTGTAATTACATATCAAACATATTTTTCTGCATAAAATATTAGTGGCTGTATATTAAACATGTTTCTGGTCGTTTTAATATTTGTACTAGGTTAAATTTCATTTTATTTCCTAAAATAATTTTTTGAAGACAAAATCCAGTTTCGGCTTCTTACAAATATTAAGACGACCAGAAACACATTGAATGTACCGACATTGATATTCTAAACAAGAAAATATATTTAATACGTAAGTTTAACCGTAGCAATATTTTATTAGTCTGAAACATCTAACAGTGCAGAAAACTCAGGAATGTCCCTTTTAAACACTTGTGTGTGTTCGCTATGAACGGAGATCGTCAAAAGTATACGCTCGATTTGTCACCTGTACCACCATTGCTCAGCAAAGCGCAAATGACAGCCTGTTGTCAGTTTCAGTTAACATATGCGCTTGTGGATTTGAAATTGTAGGGTTCGTCTCAAAAAATAAAATTAGAAATCTTGCGCTGTATGAAGAACATTTGGTTAAGGATACGGTACTAGAGTCTTTCGTTAAAACCAGTTTGATCTTGACAACGTATTATTGACAATCGTACCTTCCTATTTCAGAATTAATATTTTATAAAGTGTTAGTAAAGTTTAGTTTATATACTAGTAACACATTGAACATTTTCATTTCTTAATTTTACGTGTGTTAAAATCGACAAATTCAAATAAATATTCTTTCGTTTGGAAAGGGTAAAGTAAAACGACATCAATGTTAAAGCATATTAATTTAAGAGGAAACGGTTGCATGTGCAGGGGGTGGGTATTGGGCGTTGAAACCCTTACCTGCCCAAGCTAAAATAAATTTGAAATATATTTTCTGGGGAAGCATCGCCCCATATATAAACTTCGCTCAACACAGTCTATAACCCCAACCCCGCTGAAATCCCTGCACGAGCCTTTTGATTATTTTTCATTTTTTAGCAAGGGATCGTTTATATGTACCATCCCACAGACAGGATGTCACATACCATGGGCTTTTATATACCAGTCATGGTGCACTGGCTGGAACCAGTCTGCCGGTTGGGATTTATTCTAGACCGACCGCGCATTACCAAAAAACACCCTTTTAGGTCTAAGTAATGAATAGAAATAACACATAGACTTGATAAATGATACGCAGATCGAACACAACACCCTCTTCCTCTACCCCTAGAGCATCACGTAATTATTAACACCCCCTTACATGTAACGCGTATGCCAACCGCTGGCTACTGTCAAAATTTCAAGGCAAATCCCCACCGACCCCTGGAAAGGTATTGTATCATACCTCTATGGATATAAATTTGTTCTGGAGTTATGAGACGACCCCTTAATCAAGACAGTTAAACATTTTCAAATCAGGTGAGAAGCTCAGCGCCTGCGCAAATCAAGTAAAGTCCCAGTTTTTCTGGCGTCCCGCTAAATGAAGAAAAACAAAGCTGACCATTGAGTTTGTAGTTGACCTAGATAATGTAGATAAGTGAGCATTGCGAAACTACAGCGATGTGGTGGACCTTTCATGTATCAAACAGAACTGGATCATCTATTCTAAATGCTTAATAAAAAATATTCCAGGGACTGTAGTTTTAAGGGGAAACGTGATTATATTAACTGTTCTGTGTAAAAGGAGCGATCATGCATCACATTTGGACACCCCCCCCCACCCACCCCCATCAGAAATCCTGCATCTGCATTTGAGAATAGCACTATATGGTACAATGAAATAAGAATGGAAGTGAGTTTTGTTTTTATATCACCTTGGTGATGTTTAATAGAACGTCAACAAATGATAGTTTACTGACAACCTGGCACATAATAAAGTTGTATTTATTGGTCTGACGTGTGGTCATTTTCACACATGGTATGAAGGTCAGAGAAAAGGTTGCTGTTACTGCTGTATGATTCCATTACTGATGTCAAAGAAAAGCAAATGAATATTGTTTACCAATATCTCAGCAGATATGTAAACCATGACTAAATGGTGTGAAATATATGGTTAGGGTGACTCTTGGTCAAGAATGTGAGTGAAGAAGTTTGTTTTGTTTTGTTTAACAAATCCACTAGAGCACATTGATTAATTAATCATCGGCTATTGGATGTCAAACATTTGGTAATTTTGGTAACCACCTCGGTGGATCCATTCAACCAATTTGTTTTTCTTCTCTTTCCAACCAGTGTACCACAACTGGACAAAGGCAGTGGTTAGTGCTCTCCTGTCTGTGGGGAAATGCATATAAAAGATCCCTTGCTGCATGTATCGGGTTTTCTCTGATGACTACGTGTCAGAATTACCAAATGTCTGATATCCAATAGCCGATGATTAATTAATCAATGTGCTCTAGTGGTGTTGTTAAACAAAAAACTAACTTCTGACACATACATGCAGTCATCAGAGAAAAACCTGTTACATTTTTTCCATAGCAGCTAGGGATCTTTTACCAAGGGATCTTTGAAATTTGAGGGTTGACTTATAGGCAGGGTCAACTTACAGGCGAAGATATACGGTATATGCGCTTTCCCACAGACATGAAAGCACATACTACCACCTTTGACCAGCTGTGTGGTGCACAGTAAGAGAAGAAACCAACAACTACCACACAGGTTACTTTTACAGAATAGCAACTGAATGATCTTTAATACGAGTTTTTGCACAGGACCTTTAATATACAAGTGGTGGGGCACTGTATGGGACAGGAAATAAAATAAAATGGATAATCTCCTCCTGCCACAAAAACAGCTCTTTCAAGTAGGATCAGGATATAGATTTAACATTATTACAGCATACGGTGGTGGATCTAAGTGGGGGGGGGGGGGGGGGGGGGGGGGAGGGGGGCTCCCCTAAATTTGCTAGACAACAAAGCATCCTCTTTGCAAGTCTTTTAGCATTGCACTGCGAGATCGCAAAATTGCGAGAGTTTAGTGAATTAAGCCCCTGAAACCTGGTTACTAAGTGACCAGTCTAACAGAGGTGTCAGTTCCTATTTCGCTAGCAACAAGATTAAAAAAACCAATTTTGATGGCAATAACAACTTAAAACATTAGTTTTCACTTGCTAAGTGGAAAATGATGCACATTTTACACTGTGGTGCTATTGTTGAACTTGCTAATAACAACCTCCAGTAATTTGGTTACACATTGTCAAGTACAGTTATACTGCACAACAGTACAGACGTAGAAAAAATGGAAATTAATTTGTATTTAATGACATCCTACCAACACTTCAACTCATTTTCGTGTCTTACATGGACATGTTGTTTACACTATAGTTAAAGTTGAATTCTGTTTTGTTTAACAACACCACTAGAGCACATTGATTTATTCATCATTGTCTAATGGATGTCAAGCATTTGGTAAGTTTATTCTTGGAACAGAAACCTGCTGTATTTTTGCATTAGTAGCAACAGATATTTATATGGACCATCCTACAGACAGGATAGCATATACCACAGCCTTTTATATACCAGCCGTGGTGCACTGGTTGGAACAAGAAATAACCCAATAGGCCCACCGACAGGGATCGATCTTAAGACCGACCGTGCATGAAGCGAGTGCTTTACCACTGCGTTATGTCCTGCACTCCCCCCGATATACATATACTGTATTGTAGGGCATTTTAAACATCATGGTGTAATACACAAGCTGTGAAATATTTTTAATTAACAACTTTTTTGAGATTATATATATATATAGTTGCTATGGTAATAAAAAATGGCAACTGAATAAATACAGCATAAAATCTGAAGAAAAAAAAAAAAGACAACAAAAACACAAATCTGTCCACTCTATTAAAAATTATTAAAATTTAAAATTATCAGTCATTACTCTCCAAAATGTTAAGTATTTCACCATGTATAACATGGAGGAAAGACATATTTAATATTCATTCATTTCAACTTATTGTCGTGCTTATATCCAATTAAGGTTCAATCACGTTGTCCTGGGCATACACCTCAGCTATCTGGGCTGTCTGTCAAGGACAGTGGGTTAGTAGTTAGTGGTTAGCGAGAGAGAAGAGGGTGTAGTGATCTTACACCTACCCACGGAGTCGTTAAAACTCGCTCAGGGTGGGAGCCAGTACCGGGCTGCGAACCCAGTACCTACCAGCCATATGTCCAATGGCTTGACCACGACACCACCGAGGCAAGTATGTTTAATAGCACCTTAAGGCACAAACTATTCTACAACGGCTAGCTAGGTGTGAAAAAATAATTGTCACTATAGGTCCAAAAGTTTTAGAGAAGAAACAGTCTGAACCATTGGCTATTCCTTCCATTTGAGGCAAGGCATAGCCATTTGAGGTGGGGGAAACGGGGGGGGGGGGGGGGTGTGACTAGTGGACACTGCCCACCAAATCTGAAAATAATGCACTGCTCCAGTTGAAAATCAAATTAATATAGAGCCCATCATCCCACTCCACCCAGTTGCAGACATATGAAGACCTACTTCAATGCCAATTTTACTGGAAATGAAATTGCTGAATTCATCAAAAGTTATTTCTGCAAAACCTGACAGGAAAATAAAGAAACAGAGCAGTAGAAAAACACATCAACAACCTAAGTCAATATTTCCATTTTTCTTCAAAATGTCAAAGATTTTTTTTTTTATAATAAAAATAATGTTGATATCTGTTTGTATAATTCCATAAAAAAGGAGAAGCAGAAGTCAATATTTTCTTAAAGAACTGCAAAAAAAAACATTTTCAAAGAATTCATGTGTGTCAACAAAAATGCTTTTAGAGTCTGTAAAGAACTCTGTTTCCTGTGGTTTCCACGGATTGGAAATGTCACTCAGAGAGAAATAAAGGATTCCAGTGAACTGTAATATTTACCAAACTGATCCATATTTAAACTGTTAAATGGAACCCATTATGATAACTACAGTGCCACTTTTTCCTTCCAATTGTTGCACTGTGTTATCTATGTAGGATTTTTAGTCTTGTTTAACAAAATCTAGACTTAATATGGATTATTAAAACCACAGTGTTTGTAATAATGCAATTCCACTGTAATAATTATGATATCTGAAAAAAATCAGATGAAAGCCATGCAGGCCTCCAGAAATTTCAAGAATTATCATTTGGTCTGTGCATTTCTAGCATAAGTCAAATTTTTGCATAATTAACCCAGTCATTTTGTTTTTTTCACACATTAAATTCAGGAAGTAATTTTTATATGATCATGACAGGTTACACGCAAAAAAATAATAATAGGTTACCAGAATTTATATTTGTGTAACCCATAAATATTTTCCACATATTTAAAATTAAAATCCACTTCAACCACACAAGCTACTCTTACTAATTAGCAGCAATGGATCTTTTATATGGCCTTCCCCACTAATTCATAGTCTTTGATACACAAATATCATACTAATTGATATTGGTGATTTATGTCAAAGTTAGTACATGTATTTATAAACCCTAGACGTATATTAATTTTCTTACACATCTGTTGGAGCGATTTCAGCGATGTTATATGTGTGGGAGATTCATTTGAAGATGTTTGGCTTGGCTGGTTGCTCCATAGTGATGACTTGGATGCCAAAGCCACATTAATCAATGAAATTAACACTACTGAAACTGACTGCAAACATGATGTAAACATAATGTAGTTGCAAAATACATTTTAATTTCTTTTGAACCTAGGTTTTGAGGATATATAAAAAATAGAATACTATATACTCATGTCCATTAAATACCATTTATCTCACAACTCATTGTGTATCAAAGTCACTTCTGCTCATGTAGTATCCATTATACATCTATGTATCTATATATTAAAAAAGAAATTCTAGTAGCTAAATTTGCTAAAAGATAGTGTTGGGGGCATGTTAGTATTTTTACCAGTATAAAGGTTCTCTCTTATACCCTCAAAACAAACTAGGGTATATATGTATGTATGCCACAACATTCAAATTTCTGTCTGGATGAAACCCTCTATAAAATTGTTCTGTACTTAATTTGTTGTTATTTCCTGGTGAAATATATGTACATGTACGATACATAAAGCAGTCAAATATAAAATTGTGATATATATGTAAGTACCAGTTTATTGTAAACCAAATGAAAGCATGGTAATATATCTATTTGGTTACTTTATAAGTGCATATAAACTAAAATATATATATTAAAAATAATAATTAAAAATGTAACCAAAACATTGTTATACTGTTATCTATAGTATTATCAAAATAATAACCTTCAATATATATATATTATAACATTACTAACTAGAAGGTTTTGTCATAAACGTGGTATTGATTTCTAAAATGTCCATTACTAACCACAGATTTTGGTATTGATTTTTCAAGCTAAATCTTTTAATTGTATTATATATTAATTTACGAGAGTGGTGTCATTTTCTCACAAAACAACTTCTTCATCTACAAATGTGTCTAATGAAAATTACCTAATTCAATATTGATGCAGGGTTCACTGTATAGAGGGTTTCATTTGCCGTTCAGCGTTCCATACACTGCTTTTCTAAAGACCTATCCTCATATAATGACTTTATATTGTAGTAAAGGGCGGGACGTAGCCCAGTGGTAAAGCGTTCGCTTGATGTGCGGTCGGTCTAGGATTGATCCCCATCGGTGGACCCCATTGGGCTATTTCTCGTTCCAGCCAGTGCTCCACAACTGGTGTAACAAAGGCCGTGGTATGTACTATCCTGTCTGTGTGGTAGTGCATATAAAAGATCCCTTCCTGCTAATCGAAAAGAGTAACCCAAGAAGTGGTGACAGCGGTTTCCTCTCTCAATATCAGTGTGGTCCTTGACCATGTGTCTGACACCACATAACCGAAAATAAATGTGTTGAGTGCGTCGTTAAATAAAATATTTCCTTCCTTATATTGTAGTATTCTAAATATTTTATCTTAGATGCATTGTAATACATCTTTTATGGCTTTTACACACACCAGTCAACAATATCTTCTCTGTTTTTATTACCATTTGATATTATTTATTATAATCCAATGCCATGCACTAAGACTTAGTTTGATGTATTCAAACTCTAGAGGGCTGGACGTAGCCCAGTGGTAAAGCACTCGCTTGATGCACAGTCGGTCTAGGATCGATCCCTGTTGGTGGGCCCAATGGGCTATGTCTCGCTTCATCCAGTGCACCACGACTGACATATCAGAGGCCGTGGTATGTGGTATCCTGTCTGTGAGATGGTGCATATAAAAGATCCCTTGCTACTAATAAAAAAATGTAGCAGGTTTTCTCTCTAAGACTATGTGTTGAAATTACCAAATGTTTGACATCCAATAAACGATGATCAATCAATCAATGTGCTCTAGTGGTGTTGTTAAACAAAACAAACTTTTTTATTCAGACTTTAAAAATTGCCAACCCCCCCCCCCGTAAAATACCAGTTTTTTTTACCTAGTGCTTACTCAACTCTATGATTGTATAACCCATTTTTATCTGAATTTTAAATTTAAGATATCATATA